>NC_064855.1:68328751-68635251 GCF_024139225.1 Suncus etruscus
CCAGCCATGGCTCAGCAGACCTGCCAGGTCACAGGACTCCCCCCTAGAGCCAGGAAACTGAAGCAAGGGATCAACCCCGCGTCTATACAGGGGGCTGAAAGTTTTCCTGCGTGATTTGGCTCCAAGTAGACTATTTTTATCCCCTTAAAGTTTTCCTCAGTTAGCAATTTGGGTTTCTTACCACGTTTTTCTCCCCTTTTTCAGGATCCAATGATCTCCTTGGGGAGCATACACTCAACCTTTCAAGTGTTCCTGACCCTCAGGAAGCTCATAATGCAATAGTCAATGCAGGTGGCTTGGAAAACATCCCCCACTGTCCCCAACATCTTCCTCAGATGATGGCTGCAGGTAAAGATTGGGGTCACACTTGGCACAAACAGGTCTGAGTGGGAGAGCTGGGCTGGAGTAGAAAATATGCTTTAAAGCAGGATACCTGGTAGGCTTCAAGTAGTCAAGTCACAGGACCAATGAATGTCAAAGAACATAAGTCAAATTGGACATATTCTTATGTCTTCATTTTTAATAGGTGGATAATGTTATGTTATTATCCATATGTTTTGTGGGGTTCTTTTGTTTGTTTATTTCATGGGTGTTGTTGTTGTTTTCTCCTGGCTCTGCACTCAAGAATTACTCCGGATGATGGGAAGCCAGGGATCAAATCTGGGTCACCCACATGCTAGGCAAGCTCCCTATGATATTATGCTTGCCTATGTTTTGTGTTTTTTTATTTGGGAGGGTAAGTGGGGTTGGGTCACACCTGATGATGCTTAGGAGTTATTCCTGGCTCTGCCCTCAGAAATCAATACTGGCTAGGGGGACCATATGGGACTCTGTGTATCAAACCAGGTCCGAACTGGATTGGTTGCGTGTAAAGGAAACACCCTACTGCTGTGCTATCACTCTGGCCCCCCACTTTTTTTTAATTTTTGGAGGGCTGTCCACAGTAGTGCCAGGGAGCCTGGGGCTACTCCAAGAAGTACTTAGCCCTGTGTTTAGGAATTGAGGGACTGTCAGAAACCTATAAGTAGTTCTGAAAAAGGGTTTGGGGAGAAGAGCATGTGGCACTAGGGATGGAACCAGGTTCTTGCATATATCCAGCATGTACTCGGCTCTTTCAGCTATCGTCCTGACCCCAATATATTATTAATCATATTTTTCTTTAATGAAAATCTATGACTAAAACTGTTTTATTAGGAGCTGGAGTGGTGGCACAAGTGGTAAGGCGTCTGCCTTGCCCGTGTTAGCCTAGGATGGACTACAGTTCGATCCCCCAGAATCCCATATGGTCCCCCAAGCCAGAGCGATTTCTGAGCGTATAACCAGGAGTAACTCCTGAGCGTCACCGGGTGTGGCCCAAAAACAAAACAATAAATATTTTTTATCACTTACTCTCTGAAGACAACTTTTTTTTTATGTGAGGAAACACTGTTTATAAAGGAGGGATCGACTACAAAGTAACATTTCATAAATTCAGTCAGGGCAGGTTTCATTACTTGACAACTATGACTGGAGACTCTATTAACTGTTTAGAAAGTCTGCCCATGCCAGAATTACACTCAGAAGCCTAGATTTATTAATTCTGTCTGCTAAGCCAATAGACTTTGTTTTACCTAATCAGTATTTTCCACTCTGAAACTTAAATGATGTTTCACTGCCAGAAGGAAATGATTCTTTCATTTATTTCCCAGAGAACTATCTTTATGGCATACAATATATAGTATAAACTACATATCATTATGTTCACTCACAGAATATTTTCAGAAACTCTCCATTTTTACATCTGGAGAAAATATTGGTATAGATTACAGTGCTCTCTTTGTGTGGGAGGTTGAGGTGAGGGCAGAAAGATGCCTGGAATGTATTAAATAATGTCTTACTTCACTAAAGCATTTTCTTTAAAGCAAACCATGCTCATTGATACTAAATCACTGTTTGTGTGCTACCCTCTTACCCTGCAGCGGCTGATGGTCTGGGGAGTATAGCAATAGACACCACCCAGCTCAACATGTCTGTGACAGATCCGACTGCCTGGGCCACCGCCATGAACAACTTGGGCATGGTTCCCGTGGGCTTGCCTGGACAGCAGCTTGTGTCGGGTAAGCTTACTTCTGGATATGAAGATGCTTGCTACAGTGCCAAAGGATGTGGAGTGCTAGGTGCCCAGTAACCACTCCATAACACAGTGTTCAGCAGGATCAGGACTGGATTACTGTGGCATGTGTGCAAACTAGAATAGAGGATGTTTTGCTTGGACCCTTACTCTTTTGCCTGGTGATAGCTATTTTTCTTTTTAAAAAAAAATTCATATGCAACATCTGTCATCCTTGGCATTACAATATAAATTTCATGTTTTAAATCATTCAATGATAATACTAAATCCTGATTTAGTATTCTCAATTTGCAAGACCCTAGCCCTTTATAGTTATGTCATTTGATCATATATTTTAGCCAGTAGTAATATTTCTTATTGCAGTTTTTGTAATATTCCTATTTTACAGACAGGCTGGTTTACAAAATTACTCCAGCTTGGAATTTGCAGAGCTCAAAATCCCAGCACTAAAGTTTATGTTCCAGCCATATTATGGAATCATAATAAAATACATTCAGTAGAAAAACTATTAACAAATAAGAAAATAGAAACCTGTTTAAAATGTTTACTCTTTAATGCATGTTTGTTGAGAATTTTCCAAACACTTTAAAACAAGTTCCTTTTGGATAGGTGGGTAATATCTATTGATGTATATATAACATACACAGACATACATATTCATATATATGTGTGTATATATATTCTGTATATATATTCTGAGAAACTGTTTCTTACTTGATTTTTTAAAAACCAACTGCAATAAATATGATGTGTATACTTGGGCTGTAGGTAGTTGTATAGGCTAGTGATGCAGAAATTTCTGGAGTGTTGGTCACTAGACACCTGAGATAAAATGTTATCACTAAGGTAGAATTTATATCTAGTAATATAATACTTACAATAGTCATTCACTCATTCAAAAATTGTATCTGTTTTGTATCTTCATTGCAAAATAAGATATATGCAGTGTGCATAAGAATTCGTTCATAAGTTTTGTTTTTACTATAGTTCAGACCCTCCAATGGTCTGAGGGACAGTGAACTGGCCCCTGTTTAAAAAGTTTGAGGACCCCTGGTGTAGAAAGTCCAACAATAAATAAAAGATAGTTTCTATCTCCACAAATTTTCTATTGAGAGTGACAGTTCTTATATCCTATGGCCATTTGAATAATGTCAAGGAAATCACTTTTTTCCATATAACTAGATAATGGGAGATGGTTAGTATTAATACAGCATCTAGGACTCTTTCCTTACACATAGCCAACCTGGGTTTAAATGCTACTACTCCAAGCTTTCTCTGGATCATCACTTCTCAAAAAGAAAGATGTCTGACCCCTATTTTCAGGGCTGTCCCGTGATGCTAAATAGGGACTCTCTCTCAAGTGTTGGTTTACCTTTATTTACCTGGTTAATGAGAATGTATCCCTTTCTATTCTGTGTTTCTATGAAAATATTCAGGCTTCATTGAAAATTTTTGTTATTCATTTTATCCTCTCATTTCTCATTTTGTAAGCTATTAAAAATTAAGACATCTGTTAATATTTTCCAGTTTCTTTTACTATGTAACATTTAAAGTTCTTTTTCACTTGTACTAGCTGTGTGTCTTTTTTTTATTTAATTATCTTTATTTAAACACCATGATTACAAATATAATTGTAGTTATATGATTACAGTCATGTAAAGAACACCCCCCTTCACCAGTGCAGGATTCCCACCACCAATTTCCCAGATCTACCTACTCCCCACCCCACCCACACCTGTACTCGAGACAGGCTTTCTTTTTCCCTCATTCATTCACATTGTTATGATTGTTTTCAGTGTAGTTATTTCTCTAACTGCACTTATCATTCTATGTGGTGAGCTTCATGTCATTAGCTGCACCTACATGAGAGGATGGGGGAAATGAGCTTTGTAGGGCAGTATCAATGTCCCAATACAAGATGGATATTATGGATATATAGAATATATGCACACAATACTATCAATATGAAAACAAAGAGAAAAAAATTTCCACTGACTGTCCCAATATAAACCAATGTTAGAACAGCTTGCCCTCCTCCCAGAGCGCATTCCCATTAGTGTAGGGAGAGATAGGGGGAAAGCCTGTTGACCCCTATAGAGTCCACCTAGACCGGTGCCCAGGGAAAGACTGAAGTCCAGGGGAGAAAAACCCTATACCTGGCAAGAGCTGGTCTCCAGAATCAAGGACGAAATCGGAAGCCAAGTGTCTGCCCACCCTCCTCCCCATGAACCTCCCCCCTGGAGTACGGAGGGAGTGGGGAACCTACAGCTCTTGCCAGGTATGGGTTTGGGGAGGCCCCATACCAGAGCCTTTCTCCCTAGCCTGGGGTGTGCTGGGAGGCTTGGCAGGCCCCCAGCCGTCCTTGTCTTTTTCCCCTGACTTCAGGCCTTCCCTGGGTGCCAGCTCAGATGGCCAGAAGTGGGTTCAGGTGGATTCTTAGCTGTGTGTCTTTTTAAGAACTTTTTATCTTCAGGTATATAAAGCAGATTCTCAGGTCTGAAGATAAGAGATTTAGTGGTTGCTATTCCTGGGTCAAT
Organism: Suncus etruscus; assembly: GCF_024139225.1. Taxonomy (NCBI): domain Eukaryota; kingdom Metazoa; phylum Chordata; class Mammalia; order Eulipotyphla; family Soricidae; genus Suncus; species Suncus etruscus. The sequence continues at coordinate 68,333,399 of NC_064855.1, forward strand.
TCCCAGCACTGCATATAGTCCCCCAAACACTGCCAGAACTAATCCCTATGCACAGAACCAGAAATAAGTTTTGAGCACTACTGGATATGGCCAGAAAAGCAAAATAGACTTTACCGTTTGCTTTTTGGGAGGACATGGTGTGATACCACACATAACATGGCAGTGCTTGGGCAGGGACAGGGATACAATGGGCCACTAAGGCTGCAATAGGCAGAACTTAAGCTGCAGAACTGGAGATAAAATCCAAGTCCACTATACATACAAATAAGATCCTGTCTAATAGAGATTGGAACACACAAATCTTGTAGTGCAAAGGGACCTTACACCCCGAACATTGACATAACGACCTGGCACAGGCCTCTGAAGAAAGGGCATTTTCCATTCACCCCTGAACCAGGAAGCCATCCACGAAACATCCAGGTTTGTCTATACCATTACCTGGAAGCAATCCTCTACCACGGAAGACCCTACCACTACTCAGACATTGACCTGCTCAAAAGAGACTTCCCTTAACACTGAGAGGACTTAAGAACAACAACGACCTGCTTACAGGACAGGGCTCCCTGCATTGCCCTTTAATGGTAAGGTGAAATGAGAGGACGCTCCACATCCTGACTTCAATGTAGGATATGCAGATTCCAGGATCTTTAATACAGAAACATGATACCAACAACAGAGACTGTGTGAAAAATAAAAGTGTGTTGGCACTACAGACAATGTCTTGGATTGGACGATCTAGCTTGCCTGGAGCCTAGAGTTGGTCTTATGCCAGGAAACTTCAGGAGTACAGTCTCTTTGTAGTTAGGCCAAGGTTATTCCTTTCCATGCCCCTCATATTTTGGTGGGCCTATGCAAACAACAATTGCCACTTTAACACCGTTTTTACTGTGCTCCTTTGACTCTAATCCTTAAAAAAAAACAACATTTTAAATTTGAGGTTAACTTAAGCTAATATGCATGTATATGGAAATGTAAAAATGCTATGCCTCTAATGTTTAAGGAGTTACGTAAGTTTTATGGCTTTAGATTGCCTTGTGTGCTGTTAAGAAATATTATAATGTGTTACAATCTGGGGACTTGAGGGACAAAGTAATTGTACATGAATTCTGTTTTATTTATCTTCATGTTCTTTGGCTGAAAGTTCAAAGTTAAGATATCAGCAAGGGGACTTCTTCTGAGAATTATGTTATGGGTGATTTTCCTTCCACTGTAACTTTACCTTGTCCTCTTTCTTTGCATCTTTGTTCTCATAATTAAAAATAAAAAATTAAAAAAAAACCAAGTCCCTGATCATTCAAGAGAAATGCTTTATGACTTGAGCCATCTATGACATCAGAGAACATTTTAATTTTCTTTAAAATGGTGACTGTGTCTATTTTCTATGACCTCTATAATTTTTAAATATAACTGAAACACAATACATAGAAACTATACATGGTAAGCATTCATGAATTACTTTTTCTTATTTCTTAGACAGTATTATCATGGAAATTGACATGCATGTGTATTTTCAGTTGTTAGAAAAATATTTGGATGATTTTTTATACATAGACTCAGTAAGCCAAAAGATAACACTTTCATGTTTCTTGTTAAATAATGAATAATTAATTTCTACAATGTGTACAAGTATTATTATTCATTTTAGGTGCAAAGATAGCATCTTATTATTTTGCCTTGAGTTCTTTTGTAACTAACATTTTAGACTTACTTCATTTCTTCTCTTTCATTTTCTATTCATATTTCCTCTTCTGTAAATAAATAACTTTTATACTATATTTATTTATAGCTGAGGTTCTTGGGATTTCCTAAATGGTTTATAGTTTATATTTTAATATTGTTAAGGATTTTTCAACATTGTGGTTTATATAGTCCAAATTTTCAGTGCCTCTATTGATTTACCTCATATACCAAGAATTTAATTCTTATGCATAGCCTTGTTTATTTTCCAAGTGATTATTCAGGAATACAGGTATACTTTTATGCTAGCAATGCATGATTTTTATTCATATCCTGCTGTTTCATGCCTATGAGTATATTTATGATTTTTCACGTACCTAGCATCTAGAGATATTTCCTTTATTTTTTCCTTTAGGTGTTTTCTTTTTATATATAAATAAATTGTTTAATTGAATCACCATGAAATACACAATTACAAAGTTGTTCATGATTCAGTTTCAGTCATACAATGTTCAACACCCTTCACCAGTGATATTTACCACCACCAGTGTTCCCAGTATCCCTTTTGTGCTCTCTTCTGTTTGCCTTTGTAGCAGACATTTTTGTCCCTCATGCCCTCTATCTGTCTGTATGAACATATGTCTCTCTCTCTCTTCCTTGTTTTCCTTTTAGATACTGTATCTTGCAATTTTATAACTAATGGTATATGATATGTACACATATCACTTGTCTCCTTTCAGCACCCAATTCTTGTCTAGAGTGCTCATTTCTAACTATCATTGTCATTGTCCCTTCTCTGCTATTACTGCATTCCCCCACTATTTGTGGCAAGCTTCCCACCATGGACTGGTCCTCCTAGCCCTTGTCTCTCTTGTCTTTAAAAATTAATACCATACTATATTTTTTCACAGTATCCAGAATCTAGAAACAATCCAAGTGCCCAAGTTAATAAAGAAATAATGTTCCATCTACAAAATGGAATACTATGCAGAGTTAGGAAAAATGAAGCCATGAAATTTGCTTGGATGGATATGAAATTTATATGGATGGATAGGAACAGCTGTGTGAAATGAATCAGAAAAGGATAGACATAGAATGATTGTAGTCATTTATAGGATATTTGCTTCTCTTTAACAGAGAGCTAGAGGAAGTTGCTTCTCCCTCAGTTTCATGCTTTGGATTTCCTCAATGTGACTGTAGACTGTCAGAGGCATTCTTCAGTATTTCAGAAGATTTCTAGTACAAATTTCTTAGTTTCCATCTCCTTTCAAAAAATATTCTCTAAAATCATCTCCGATAGAATTGTGAACCGGCTGGATTTTATGAGCTCTTGGCAAGCTCCCAAAGTTTCCGATATTACAAATGACCAACTGATCTTCCCATATTTGTTAAAAATAAACTGCTACTCATTTTAATTCTTTGATGCTCTTTATGTTCATTGAAAGATGGAAATTATTACCACAGGAAGGTTCACATATTTTGCCTCCTTAGATTTTTATCAAAAAGATTTCCAGAAAAGATCTATATTTCTCTATCTCTTTATCCATGTCCAAAGACTTTCCACCACAGTCTGTTTCTACTTGAAGTTTATTTTCAAATACCAGCACTACTAAATATGTAGGATTCTACAAACTTAAGCTAGACTTAGAAAGAATATTTATGTTGGCATCTCATGAGAAACTAAATAGCATTCTAAGCCAGATCTTTCCATTGGACTGCAGAGCTCCTCCATCTTCACTGCTGTTCATCTTGTCATTCCCATATGTGATCACTTCAATGTGATTTAGTTCACAATTTTGTTTGATATTTTACTGATCAATATCACACCCATATCTCAACTTTCAAATGAACTCTCTTGTCCTGGGTCTTCAGACTTTTGTCTTCAGACTTTTCCAACTTTCTATCACACATGTTGTTCCTTTCCAGGATCCCTCCACCCCCTCTTTGGTGTCATTAGCTGAAATCCAGAATATCAGATCCTGAGCTTTTATACCATCTGTGTGACCAGCTGCTCCCTTTTCATGTACCCTGGCTTCTTTTCCAAAGTTATAATCATCAGTGGGAAGAGCTTTAAAACAGCAGCTGAGACCCCAGGTTTTAAGTTTCTTGCTCAGCCTTCATAGGAACTAGAAGAAAATCTTTCTGGATATTCTCAGGCAAAAAAAAAAAATCTTTCCTGTCTCAATTTTTTTAATTTTCCTTTTCTGAGATCTACAGTCTCTCCTTATGTTTGCTGACTAGAAGTTGACATGTATCTTTTACCCCACATGTCTTGGCATGCCATTTGTTGTAGATTATGGACATATTCTGGATAGATATCACACTTACTTGTGGCTCATACATGTGTCTGGGAGCATTCCCTGTCTCATATTTTGCTCTTCTTCAGTATCTCTGGGCTCAATATCACTTCCTTTATTCTTTGCCATCCTGCAAAAAGCTTTACTTTGTAGCTCACAGAGAGGCTAAGAATGGATGAAGTCCTCAGGGTTTTTTTCTCTTCTCTCTCCTGTGGACTGATGCTTCCACTCATTTTAGTCTCTTGCTTTCATAGAATGCATGCTTCTTACTGGGTTGCTTAATCCTCCTAGGGACACCTTTATCCTCTTTAATATGCCCAGATTTGAAGAGGCATCTGTTAAATCCTTTCATCTTCTGAAGCATCACTCTTTTAACTGGTATTTATTGAACCAGATGTTCTGCTGAATACTGGGCACAAGAGACTTAGACCTTATGCTTTTGGTTTATAGCCCAGTAGGAAAATGGGAAGAGTAAATAAGCAAAGTAAGATCAACAAGTAAATGATTCAAACTAAGGAATAAACTTTGTCAATGAGAGTATTAAACATTGGAGTAATAGGATAAAAGTTATATTTTTACTGAGCAGTTTTCTGAGTCCTAAACGGAAGAGATGGAAGTCTGGAAAAACTGATTGCAAGATCAGATGGGATGTAATACTTGTTCTGAGTAGTAATGGTAGTAATGTCAAGGCAGTGAAGATGGGGAGAAATAAATGGACCTAGGATATATTTGGTTCCTGAAACAACATAAATGTCAACAGTAGACATAGAATGTAAAAAAAATGGTCACAGTGACTCCTAGATTTCTGAGTTTGGAAGTTATATCAATGAGAACCTCATCTACTGATATGGGCTAAGCTGGAAGAGAAGGGTAGAGGGAAATGTTGAGTTTCTTTTTGGATGTGTTGACTTTGAAAAACCCATAGAAAGTAATCATGTGGAGAGCATCAGGATTAAGGGTCTGGAGCTCACCAAAGTAGATAGTACAGAGGTACAGCTTTGGAAAAGGGGAGGGACAGGTTACTAGATCCCAGGTCATATCTGATAACCATTTCACTTCTCCAAGCTTGTGACTGTACATTCAGAAGTAGTCCCTGGATTATATCAGTTTGACTTCCAAGTGTGTTTCCAAATATCCTCTAAATCTGTTTTCTTTCCTGACCCAATAGGTTAATATTGGACTCAATGTTTGAAATGAGAAGTGTGTTATAGAACATAGTCATACATACCTGTATACATTCATACCTTTTACCTTTTTAAAAACAATATAAAATAATACTCAGACTAGTGAACTTTCTTTCATTCCTTCTGATATTGATGAGATACTATTTGACACTGCCTTAATTAAGAACCTAAGGAGAACCTGCTGAAGGGTATTTGAACTCTAAAAGATGATAGTCAGAATCATTTTTTGTTTTATTTTTATCTTGTTGAAATATTTCTCATTATCAAGTGTCAGAAAATAAATAAGCCTTTGACTTAGGTCTCAAAATTTATGCACCTGGCTTTCTTTATCAAAGAAAGCTCTGTTATACTTTCCACAGTTATTTACTCTTTTCCCCCAGGATACTAGGACAGTACATAACATCCATTTACCATAATATTAACAAATGTTCAGAATTTATAGTGTATTTTACCAGGCTCTGGTTTGTATCTGTCTCTGAGATTATGAATTAACGATTGTGTCCTCCACCTTATGTAATCTTTTTTTCACATTGAGGAAAAACATACAGTCTTCCCTACCTAAAAGAAAATTCATAGGTGAGAGAAGAAATAATGGGACAGTGAGGGAGGTTCTGATTTGGATGTGGAGGGTGTGAAATACCAATGCAAGTATAAAACAACAGTAAGGGGACTGACAAAACACATCACCTCAATACAAACAGGAAGGAATATTTCTTTGCTAAAATTTTATTTCAATACTAAAACTTATAATTAATTGTATTAATATTTATAAATATTTATTGACAATGATACTTATATGAAATTTTATATTTTATACAATATTATTTTCTTATATTTTAAAATTAAAAATAATTTTTAAATTTACAGTACACATAGATTATTTTTCATATTACTATCTTGCTATGAATGTGTATATAGATGCATAACCATATACATCAAAACATTAGTGTACATTGTGATTTTTGTTTCAACACCGAAGTTTTTTAGATAAATATGAATTAATTGATTATCTATGTTGTGTTTCATTTTCTTTCATTATACTGCAGTCTTATCATCTCCTGTGTTTTAGACATATCACAGTATGCACTTATGTACTTAGGTTATCACTTACCCAATAGATAATATAGACTTAACTAACTTTATCTAAACCATATTTAATTCATCTTTATATTTTTTGTATTTGTACTATCTAAATAATTGACTGCATATATTATCTATTTACATAAGTAACTTTATAATAGTTATGTTTTGGGAAAGTTACTTTTATACTTGGTTCCTTAAATTAGTCTAAAATATAGACTGTCTAAATGAGAGTTTTCTCAAACACCTTTGGCCCTAGAATATAGCAAGGAGAAGGATGAGGGCCAGGGACCCAGCAGTCTAATATACATTGGTAGTGTTAAAAAAAGGACAGAACTAAAAATCCAACCAAAGGGAAACAGCAATGGAATCAGAAGAGCCAAACTTTAGCAGTCTAAACTTAAAAATGGGCCTGTTATACTGGCAGGCTGGGAGGCAATTGGGTGATATGGGACCTGGGGAACATTGGTGGGGGAAGGTAGACACTGGTGGAGGGATTGGCACTGGTTCATTGTATTTCTGAAATCCAACTATGAAGAATTTTGTAAATCACAGTGGTTTCAATAAATTAAAATTATACCAGATTTTAAAAGCATATAGCTTTTATATCTTTAATAATAAATAGCAAAAATAATCATAACTGTCAGCACCAATATTTGCTATCTGTGATTTTTCCTCAGATGAACATTATTTTTTCAGAGTTCTTCTATTTTTATTTTAAAAATATGCATCTTTCCTGACTGCCCTTATCATGCTTATGTTTTCATCTATCTTTTTGTATATGTTGAGGATATTTGTAATGGCTAGTTTTAGCATGTTATTTCTTAATTTTTTATTTCTGATATTTCTAAATCTCTTCCTATTGAGTTTTCTTTTTGTGAAGGGTCATAATTTTGATTCTTTGCATATCTGCTACATTTACTTGTACGCCAGTCATTGTAAATTTTACATAGTTAGGTGCTATATGTGCCTACAGTTTCTTTAAATATTGATTTGGGGTTCACATCTGGTGATAGTCAAGGGCTTAGTCCTTGCTTTGAATTCAGGGATCACTTCTGGTATGCCAAGAATGAACCGGGGTCAGCAGCATATAAGGCAAGTGCCTTAAGCCCTGTATTATCTCTTGGGTTTTTCCATGAAATATTTTTGAGCTCCGTTTTAAAAAGCAGTTAAATTCCTTGGATACAGTATAATTCTTTCAAGACTTTCTTTTTTTAAAAAAAAAAAAAAAGCTTTTTTTTCTTTATTTAAACATCTTGATTACATATATGATTGTGATTAGGTTTCAGTCATGTAAAGAACACCCCCTTCACCAGTGAAACATTCCCACCACCAATGTTCCAAATCTCCCTCCATCCCACCCCACTCCCACCTGTACCCTAGACAGGCTTTCCAGTTCCCTCATTTATTCACATGATTATGGTAGTTCTCAGTGTAATTATTTCTATAACTGTACTCACCACTCTTTGTGGTGAGCTTCATGAAGTGAGCTGGAAGTTCCAGCCCTCCTCTCATTGACTCTGAAGATTGTTGCAAAAATGACTTTTAATTTTTTTAAAACCCATAGATGAGTGAGACTATTCTGCGTCTCTCTTTCTCCCTCTGACTTATTTCACTCAGCATGATAGATTCCATGTACATCCATGTATAGGAAAATTTCATGACTTCATCTCTCCTGACGGTTGCATTCCATTGTGTATATGTACCACAGTTTCTTTAGCCAGTCATCTGGCATCTTGGCTGTTCCCAGAGTCTTGCTATGGTAAACAGTGCTGCAATAAATATAGGTGTGAGGAAGGGGTTTTTGTATTGTGTTCTTGTGTTCTTAGGATATATCCCTAGGAGTGGAATAGCTGGGTCGAATGGGAGCTCAATTTCCAGATTTTGGAGGAATCTCCATATCGCTTTCCATAGAGGTTGGACTAGATGGCATTTCCACCAACAGTGGATAAGAGTTTCTTTCTCTCCACATCCCCACCAGCACTGATTGTTCACATTCTTTGTGATGTGCGCCAATCTTTGTGGTGTGAGGTGGTATCTCATCATTGTTTTGATTTCCATCTCCCTGATGATTAGTGACGAGGAGCATTTTTTATGTGCCTTTTGGCCATTTGTATTTCTTTTTTATCAAAGCATCTGTTCATTTCTTCTCCCCATTTTTTGATGGGATTAGATGTTTTTTTCTTGTAAAATTCTGTCAGTGCCTTGTATATTTTGGATATTAGCCCCTTATCTGATGGGTGTTGGGTGAATAGTTTCTTCCACTGGGTGGGTGACTCTTGTATCCTGGGCACTATTTCTTTTGAGGTGCAGAAGTTTCTCAGTTTAATGTATTCCCATCTGTTTATCTCTGCTTCCACTTGTTTGGAAAATGCAGTTTCCTCCTTGAAGATGCCTTTAGTCTCAATGTCATGGAGTGTTTTATCGAAGTGTTGTTCTATATACCTTGTGGTATCAGGTCTGATATCAAGGTCTTTAATCCATTTGGATTTTACCTTCGTACATGATGTTAACTGGGGTCTATGTTTGCTTTTTTGCAAGTGGCTAACCAGTTCTGCCAGCACTACTTGTTGAAGAGTATTATAAAGCCCTGTTCCAAGAAATAAGAGAGGACACACGGAAATGGAAACACATACCCTGCTCATGGATTGGCAGGATTAACATAATTAAAATGGCAATACTCCCCAAAGCATTTTACAGATTTAATGTGATCCCCTTAAAAATACCCATGACATTCTTCAAAGAAGTGGATCAAACACTTATGAAGTTCATCTGGAACAATAAACACCCTCGAATAGCTAAAGCACTCCTAGGGAAAAGGAAAATGGGAGGCATTACTTTCCCCAACTTTAAACTGTACTACAACGCAATAGTTATCAAAACAGCATGGTATTGGAATAAAGACAGACCCTCAGATCAGTGGAATAGGCTTGAGTTCTCAGACATTGTCCTCCAGACATACAATTACCTAATTTTACAAAGGAGCAAGAAATCCTAAGTGGAGCAGGGAAAACCTCTTTCAAGACTTTCAAGCTTTGCTAAACAATTCCAGGGCAACTATTTTATTCCACTTATGAAGTAAGAGTTCAGGAAACTACCCTAGTGTAATATAGTTTTCCCTCTCTAACTTTGGGAATATAATTTCTTTGTGACTTTCCAAAATGCTTCTACCTGTTGCCTTTTCATGTCCCCCCCCCCATGTATTTCAATCTTGACAGTTTCCTTACAAACTTGACCTGACCCGCTCTCAGTCAGAAACCTCAGGGAACCCTCTGAATATCTCCAACTCCCTCTCTAAACAGCTCCTTTCCCTCCTTTCTTCTGCCTGCTTATATCCAGCTGCCGTAGCTTCTCTGAACACTAAACTCTGGGAGACCACAATCTCTGCTTTTTCCTTCCTTTCTTCCTTCCTTCCTTCCTTCCTTCCTTCCTTCCTTCCTTCCTTCCTTCCTTCCTTCCTTTCCTTCTTCCTTCCTTCCTTCCTTCCTTCCTTTCTCTCATTCTCTTTCTTTCTTTCTTTCTTTCTTTCTTTCTTTCTTTCTTTCTTTCTTTCTTCTTTCTTTCTTTCTTTCTTTCTTTCTTTCTTTCTTTCTTTCTTTCTTTCTTTCTTTCTTTCTTTCTTTCTTTCTTTCTTTCTTTCTTTCTTTCCTTCCTTCCTTCCTCCTTCCTTCCTTCCTTCCTTCCTTCCTTCCTTCCTTCCTTCCCTCCCTCCCTCCCTCCCTCCCTCCTTCCTTCCTTCCTTCCTTCCTTCCTTCCTTCCTTCCTTCCTTCCTTCCTTCCTTAATTCCTTCCTTCCTTCTTTCCTTCCTTCCTTCCTTCCTTCCTTCCTTCCTTCCTTCCTTCCTTCCTTCCTTCCTTCCTTCCTTCCTTCCTTCCTTCCTTCCTTCCTTCCTTCCTTCCTTCCTTCCTTCCTCTCTCTCTTTCACACCTGGCAGTGCACAGGGGTTACTCCTGGCTCTGCACTGCACTCAAAAATCGCTCTTGGCTGTCTTAGGGGACCATATGGGATGCCAGATATCCAACCGTGGTCTGTCCTGGATTGGCTGCATGCAAGGCAAATGCCATACCACTGTGCTATCACTTTGGCCCCAACCTCTGCTTTTATTTCTCTTCCTTGATTTAAATCCTGGAACTGTTATAGTCAGTAGTGGGGTAATTTCCCACTGCCCTTGACTGTCTTTTGTCCAATGCCTAATTTCCTATCTTTTCTGATGTTTTAGTTGTTTGAGGCAGGGTAATAAATTCCCTATTGCTTTTTCATGGGTAAAAGCAGTTTTCAAAGTCTTTTTAAGGTAGGTGTGTGTGTGTGTGTGTGTGTGTGTGTGTGTGTGTGTTTCTAGGGAAATAATAGGTATAAGTCTTCCAGAAAATTAATTGGTATAAATCTGAAGCTATAATATGAATGACTTCAGAAATGCAAAAAATATATCATAAACCTTTCAATGATTAAACCAATATGTAACAGATATTTTAAGTAATTTTGTTCACTTAACCCTGTGCTTGCTGTATATAATTAAATCATTTCAAAGATTAGGAAACTGAGGTAGGTGACGTAACTGATTTTATCAAAGTTTATCTAGGTAGAAGTGTATAGCAGTGAAATAGGAAACCAGATTGCTCACAAATTTTCTATTGCATCAGGGTAGGGTGGGGGATTAAAATACAATAATTTTATATTTTTCCCATAAAAACCCAGTTTTTTTTTATTATTGTGAATGTGTGTATGCTTTTGTCTTGTGTGCATTTTGTTTTGTTCGGGGGCACATCCAGCCCAGGACTTACTCCTGGTTCTGTACTCAGAGATTACTCCTGATATGGGTTGGTGGGCCATATGTGATGCTGTGATCAAAACTGGGTTGGTGCTGTGCAAGGCAAGTACCCTCCCCACTCACTAGACTTTTGCTCCTGGCAATCCTATTCTTTATACTTTTTTTATACTTTCATTACCTTCACTGAAAATGTATCAAGGTATCATATGGAAGTGGAGGAGAGGCAGAGTACTAGTGCAATTTTTTGATAATACATTGAAATTTAAATTTTTAAATTTATTCAACTATATAATTGTTGTGCTTGTAGGTTGTTTTTTTCCCCTGTGCTTGACATCTAAAGAATTCTATTGTACCTCACAAGCTTCGTAACTGGAGTTCCATTGACTTTAATTTGCTTAAAGTTTAATACAGAATAACAGTGAAGTAATATTTCAACTTACTTGCTGTGCATAAGATCATAGTGGTCAGATCCACCACCAGCTTGTGATAGACACTGTAAAATGATGATAAAAATTAAAAGATTGTGTACATGTCTGTCAACTTAAATTTTATAAGTGCTCCTGTGGTGAGGAAAAAATAAATATTTCTGTGATTAACACAGGTGAACTTGTTTCAACTTAATTTATTCACTCTTTGGGAATCTCAGTCTAGAGACAGTCAATTAGAGAACCAGGTAGGGTTGTTTGTATTTGAAGGATTCTGTTCTCTCAAGCCAAGAGCAGACCAGTGTCATCTGCTCAGGTTATGGGGCTATAGAATGTCTAAGGAGAAGGGAACACCCTTGTACCTTTTAGTCAGTCTAGTGAGAGTGAGATGCAACTTCTACACAACTATACTCATTGACAAACACCTATTCTAATGACTGCTAGCAATGGCTGTCTGTAGCTGTCATGTTTGGGCACAGAGCAGGAGAGTGGGTTTTATCCAGGCTTGATTTTCTCAGATGGTGAAGTGAAAGGTCAGGTACATGTGCAGGTAGATAGGTAACTGTACAATTTTGCAGGATTAGGGATAGAGAGCAGCAAAGACAAAGACTGCTGATAGGAAAAAAGCAGAGGAGTTCCTGGGCATTAGAACTGAGGAAGACTGATGGAAGGATGGTGTGAAGGACAAAAGGGCAGCAGTCAGTTAATAGTAATAAATGGATTCACTTTTGTACAAATAAATATTGTTTCCTTAAAAATTGAACACACTCTCTGCCAAAGGCAGGTAGTAGATTTACCATCTGAGGTCTTGGATTGGAATCCAGGTTGGTTTCTTTAGCTGAGTATCTGATCTAATTATATAATTTCTCGAGGCCGGAGCAGTGGCACAAGCAATAGGGAGTTTGTCTTGCACACACTGACCTAGAATGGGCCACTGTTCAATCCCCCAGCATCCCATTGGTCGCCCAAGCCAGGAGCAATTTCTGAGCACATAGCCAGAAGTAACCCCTGAGCGTCACCGGGTGTAGTCCAAAAACCAGAAAAAAAATTATATAATTTTTCTAAATTTGTGTGTGAACAGTGAGGATAAAACCAACCACAGAAAGCTGTTTTCAGAGTTGGTGCTATGAAGTGTGGGATGAAAGAGCAGGGATTCAAGCATGTTAGTTTTCTTTGTCCTTAATAGAATATCTTAGAGTGGTATAGGGGAGGGAAGTGTATGAATTGTTTGTTTTTTTTGGAGGGACACCTGATGCTGCTCATGTGTTTACTCCTAGCGCTGCTTTCAGGGATCACACCTAGCAGGTGTGATCAAGGTATCATAAAGAGTACCAGAGATTGAACCCATTTTGGCCTCATGCAAGACAAGTCTATCTCTCTAAACATAAGATGTGTGGCTATAGTGCTATCTCTCCAGACCCAACAATGAAATTTTTAACTATCTGGAGAAAAATGTAATTATATTAAATAATTATAATAAAATTATAATTATACAAGTTAATTTGGAAATTATGTCCAGTGAGGACAGAGAAGACAGATCAGTATCAGGAGCACATAGTTTGCTTGACCCAGGGCTCCTGAGTTCAATTCACAGCACCAAGTATGCCCCTACCAGTATCACCAAGCTTCTAGAGAAGCCACTAAGCACAACTGGGGTGGTTCCGGTGGTCCTGGATACCATCGAACTTATACCATATCACATCCTTGTACCCTGGCATTGAACTCCAGCCCAGTTATCTGGATACCATTGGATACCATCTGGAGTGATCCTAAATCCCCAAAGCACTGCATGTGAGCTTTGCCACCCCAACACATCCTATATTGAATATCTTTGATGTCCTACCACTCTATATTCTCTCTGACCAGGTTTTATCTTGAGAAAGTTGTTGGGAGTCTCAAGATACATGTTCTAGATTCTAGAATGACAATAAGTGATGTTTTCTTTACCATCCTGAACATTTGCTGACTTTCTAGAGGACTTTTGACCTTGAAGTTATGCCAAGGGCAACAGGTGAGGAGCCCTTTCTTTTAAAGTGACTTTAGTTTATTGTATCTTTTCAAATAAGGAGCATATCTTTATGTAGACTTTTCCTCACTTCACTCAGAGGAACTTTGGTGACCATCAATTTATGCTTCCTAGACATTTATTCTATCTCATAAGAAAAACTAGCCCTCACCACCTGAATGAAAGCCAGGCTGCTGTGGGAGGGAGGGAGTCAGGGAAGAACTGAAGTCTCCACAGGGGATGTAGGCACAGTATGAATCATTGCTGACAAGATTCTAACCAGAGACACTTTTATGAGCCGTGCAATCATGTAAAAATTCTTATTTTATATCTTCAAAATTTAGCAGCCTCTCTCTTGTAAACCATGTTATTTGAGAACATCTCTTTGAATGTGTTTATCCCCAGCTGTGAGAAAATACTGCCCAGTCATGGGTAGGAAAGAAGCAATTTTGAAAGATAATAGAGGGAGGCAGTGATGTCATCCTAGTCTGGCTTTCTGTGTCATCCTCATTAGGATGGAAACCAGGGGAAGGACAGGTAGGAAGCCCTTCAGGAACAGGGACAAGGGAAGGAGCCCAGAAGTGCACGGAAGGCCACAGTCCACCAGAGAAAGAGAGAAAAGGTTGGAAGGTGCAGTAAGACTTATGCAGTGTCTGACTGAAAGCAGAATAACAAGTATTGCTTTTACTTCCTGTCAGATGCAGTCTCAATGACCAGTTACTTAGACTCCAATGACCTTGCCCTGCCTCAACAATCTTTCATTCCCCCCCACCCCACCAGCCCATTAACAAAAGGTTTCTAAGCTGCCTGAAATTCGTGATTTAGGAAAATCCTAATAATCAAGGATCTGTGCACAATGCTAAGGTGACTAGCATCTTGTAAGAGTCTTGAAGAAACAGCACACTACGGTAACTTTGCACAGGAATCATAGAAAGACTCTGTAATTAAGGTAATCTTTTTGGTAGGGATGGTGTGGTTTGTTTACTTATTAGTGTATTTGTTCTCCCTCCTGGATTTGGAGAGAGCACCTGCAGAGTTAATCACGCATTTAGCCATGTGAATGATGCAGAAGGATTCTTCTAAATGACTTTCATCTTCTTAGGCTCTGTAGAAACATGTTGCTGAGGAAAAACAGGATGGATCACGGCCCCTTTTATGGCCCCTTGCAGAGCCTGACATCTGCCGGATCACACAAAACGAAGGGTGAACATAACGTTAAGCAACCAGGGAGATGCTCAAAATTGGATGGGCTCAGGGCCAGCCATCATAGGAAGAGTGTGGGAGGGTGACTGGTATTTTAGTTCTATCTGTCAGAGTAAGGTAACTGGGGTACCGGCTGCCTAAAATCCTAAATAAGTGGCCTTGTTTGTTTATTTTAACACTTTTTATCATAACAATATTTTATTTACTAATTTGTGATTCTTTAAAGAAAATTTGAAACCTGGTGAAAATATGTATAGGAAAGAATCAGAAATGTGCATTTTCTCACCTACCTCCCTTTGTATAGCTTTGGCTGTTCCCAAGCCCTCCCTCAAACTGAGGAATTGATCCAGTGCAGCATCTGTGCAAAATTTTCACCAGCTCATTTGATAGTCTCCTTCTTTGAATGAGTAAACTAAGTGCTCTGTTTTAAAAGGCCTCCTGCTGGGTTCCATGCTTACCAAGGAAAAGTAAACAAGGCCATGCTTGTTGCAATCAAGTTAATGAGAACCTCCAAGAAAGACTTGGGGCAAAAAACAACCAAAATTTGGATAATTAAGCTTTTATTGGAGCTGGGGGTGTGGCCCAATGGCCAAGCACATATCTCTATATCTGTCTCTCTCTGTCTCTTTCTCTCATACACATGCACATAAACAAAATAAAAAAGAAAAATTTTCATGAAATACTTTTCATTGTATGGAAAGATATGAGCATCAACTGACAGAAATAAGGTTTGAGTGTTAGAAAGAACTTGAGATTGTAATACCTCCCATGGCATTTAAGCTTTTAGAGAAACTTTAATATTTCAAAGAAAATTTACCAGTCTTCCTCATCATAGCAATAGTGTCTTACCCTTGCTCCAAGCTCATAGCAGACATTGCTGGCCTGTGAAAGCCTTCCTGTTACTTAAGTAGCATATGTGCCCTTGCGTGATAGCATTCCAAGAAACCAACCCCAATATAAATGTGAAGAAAATTTTCTACCAACACTGATTCCATTCCCCTATATCATTTTATAATAAGGAGATAGATGTATGCAGATGGTCTAGTTTTTAAGTTCCACAGAATAATGTGGTTTCACTGATTTTTCTATTTTTGATTGGATTTTTTTAGGATGACCCCAGGTTTTCTTGCTTTTTCCCCTTCACACCTTACACCAAATGAAGGGCATTTCAGATTTGGAAGTGAAATTGACCATAAAAGAACAACTACACTCTGCTTAATCACAAAGACCTAATCAACAGTAGTTTGTATTTTTATTCATTTATTGTAAGAATTCTACATACATTAAAATTAAGTAAAAGCCTCTTGTTACTTCACAAGCCAATAGATATGGATAAAATTATTGTACTGTGTTCATATCTTGATCTGTATAATCAGACTTCTTATTTATTTTGTGCTTCACTTTTTATTCTTGTTACTTTCCTTTCTCAGGAGAGACCATCTTTATTCATTATACTGTACCTAAACTATTCAGCCATTCAGCCAGCCAGTGGTCCTTCTGTCTTTCCTTTGCCCCTATCTTTCCCAGCACCAGGTGTACCATTTATACATTGGTGTTTGATAAATTAGTGCTCTGAGAATCTTTTACCTGTGATATTTTACCTCCATCACTACTCACTTGTCTGTATTAAAGATAGTACAGCCATTTATCTATGTTTTCTCCTATATGCAAAGATTTTTAAATATTTTATTAAACACTTCTGATTACCTTTTATAAGATTTTTGACCTGATCTTGCACAAAATAATTTTTGTGGTCAATTACTGAAACTTATAAAGGGATGGAGTACCACTTTGGTTTAACTGAAAATGTTATTTTGCCAGGAACAGTATAAAAGGTTACAGTCTTCATAGTCTTTTATCTTATTATTTGTATTTTGCCTTTTTATAAATATGACTTTGCAGTGACTAGTGCAAATTAACAGAAATGCCTGTGGAGCTGTGCCTGGTTTTCCCTCGTACATTTTGGTACCAATGCCTGATAGAGACTCCATCCCATTCCTGCATCCTTACGCCATTTGGGGGAGGAACTGAGAATGCATAAGAGAATAAATAGGACATATTTCTTTAAAATAAATTTAATAGAATAATTTATTTCAAGCATTAAAACAAATTTGTCAAGAAAAGCTTTTAAGGTGAGGCATTTTGACTTTTATGTGTGTATAAGTAAAATTAATATGAAAAACATTGAAACTGAAATTGTATTATGAGAGGAAAATGCATATATTTTTAATGTTCATATCCCCATTCTCAATTCTACAGGTATTCCACAGTGTTTCCAATTTTATAGCTTTACAATGTTTGTCCTTCTATTTTGCTTTCCTCCCCTCCTCCCTCCTGTCTTTCTTTCCCTATGTATTAAAATCCTCTCATTATGAAGAACTAAAGTTATTTCTGTTCTCATGGAATTCATACTTAATGATAGAGACAAATTAATGAGTATGCTATTAGTAATTATACTAATTACTATGAAGGAAAATAGGAAACTGCAGTGACAGAAAATAAATGAGGGACATCTACTATAGATCTTCATGCAGCCTGGAAAAGTCTCTCTGTAGACACAGAAATTAAACTGAGATACTAAAGAATGAGAAGCTCGGGGAAGGGTGGGAGAAAGATTATATAAGAGGTAAGACATCAAAGCCAGAAGAGCTTCTTTGATTACTTAAAGAACGACTGTATCATTGGTTACCCTTTCAAAAGTGATTTTGGTGGCATGGATGAGATAGAGTGTGATCAGAAGAGTTTAAGGATGTAAGTCCCTGCAAATCCTGAAAGAGAATTTAAAGTTAATTTAAATTTTACCTGATAGTTGGTTGATGGTTTATGTATTCATTTCTCAACAGTGGGTTTCTATTAATTAATTAAAATGTTAAAAAATGATGGATTTGAGGAAGGGGGAGATGGAATGAATACAAGGGAATTAATAGAGGTTATGAAGTCCAGATATGAGATGAGTGCTGCTTCATTGAGGAGACTGAGGAATGCTAGCAGAAATGGAGAAGTGATTTCTCTCTTGAGCAATTGGCTAAGTGGTGATGGCATTTCTTGAAATGAGACACAGAAGGTATAACTATATGAGAGATTCACATGTTCAGATTTGTACATCTCAGGTTTGAGCTCCTGTGAAAAAGCTGGTGGTGAAATGAAGACAGATGGTTGTATGGGTTTGAGTGAGAGACATGGGGCCAGACTTACCCACCCAGAGATAACTTGCGATAGAGAATACACTTGGCATCATGGACATGAGAGAAATGGAGAGAAATAGAGAATAGAGGGAGTGGGTTTGGAAAGTATCTTAAAATTTTAGCATTTCAAAATAGAAGTGTAGAAAGAAAAGGCTAAGCCAGCAAAAGGTGCTTGAAAACAGTAAGTAGCAAAAAAAAAAAAAAATTAGCAGGAAAACAGAAATGTGTGACATAATTAAATCCAAACTGTATATCTCAACTCAGCTTCAACCAAAAGGATTGATATCTTCTTATAAATAGGTCAAGGCTCAATTATTTTGTACATGACTTAATTTAAATAAGGAAAGTAAGAGTTGTCTTTGCATCAGTAATGTCATATTGTAAGTATTTTAGTTCTAATTATTCCCTATAGTATATTTTAAACTGATACAAGGAGAAATTTTGAGTAATGGCAAAATACCTTAACAGGGAGGTCTCCATACCTGGTATTTTGTGGCTGCAAGTATGATCCCAGCACTGCATGTCTCCCCAGCACCACTGGATATATATAACTTTGGTCCTCACTACCACTGTAGTGATAGTGACTGCCCTGCCGGGTGTGACCCCCCCAAAAAAAAAAACAAGAAAGAAAGAAAGAGAGAGAGAGAGGGAGGGAGGGAGGGAGAGAGAGAGAAAGAGAGAGAGAAAGAAAGAAAGAAAAAAGAAGAGAGAAAGAAGAGAAAAAGAAAGAAAGAAAGAAAGAAAGAAAAGAAAGAAAAGAAAGAAAGAAAGAGAAAGAAGAGAAAGAAGAAAGAAAGAAAGAAGAAAGAGAAAGAAAGAAGAAGAAAAGAAAGAAAGAAGAAGAAAGAAAGAAAGAAAAAAGAAGAAGAAGAAAAAAGAAAGAAAAGAAAAGAAGAAAGAAAGAGGAAAGAAAGAAAGAAAAAAGAAAGAAGGAAAAGAAAGAAAGAGAAAGAAAAAAGAGAAAAAGAAAGAGAGAGAAAGAAAGAGTGAAAGAAATAGAAAGAAGAAAGAAATCCTGAATACTCTTGCACTCCTGGGATTGACCAGTGAATCCCTCAGCCTTCACTGCCTACCCAATTATGAGAGTAATCCCAAGGCCCCGAGCACTCTTGGGCTGGCAACCCTGCAATGTTATAAAATACAGTGGTATAACCAAAATGTCCTTACAAAATTTGGATTCATTTTGCACTCAGTTCGGCTGTGACTATTTAGTCATTTTAACATTTACTGTCTTCAGTAGGTAAAAGCATCATCTCCCACTTATGTTTCTATTACTTTGACTTTTTTTTTAATCTCTTAGCTCTCCCTGGCCTTGAAGTAGTATAAATAACTCTGAAATTTGTGTCTTTATTGTTGTTTTTTATTCCTCACTTGATATATTTCTTTTAAGATCAGTTTCCAAGTCAACAGATGAACTGGCCATTTTCTTTACTCCTGAGACTGCAAGAAATTACTTTTCAAAAGAGTTTTATAATTTATTCTCAGAGTGAAGATGCGAGAATGTTTTCTATTTTAGCAACCTGGCTCACCCTGGATGTTGTTGAAATTATTTATTTTTATTTTTGCTAATTTAGTAAGCAAACGATGCTGACTTCTTTTCATTGCTCTGAAATTATAATTTAAAGGACCCCCTAGAGGTCTCACAGGCAGATGGAAAGCCTGGCATTGACATCCCAGGTTTGTTTTCTTTCCTTTCACCTGCTAGTTAATGAGTAGGTGATATTTCCAGAGTCACAGTTGAATCAGATTGAAATCCTCTTGCTGAGCTAACAGTGATTTAGCTAAGAGTGATTTAGAAATACCTTCCCTATCTTGCCACCTATGTAAATTCTACCAGCAAATCTGAGGGCAACTCCAGACTCACTTTATTGGCATAGTGTTCCTTTCATGATCCTTCTGGCCAGCCACCAGCAGACCCTTTGGTACTCAGCTTTAGGCAATGTAGGCTTCTACCATATGGTTTGATCTTAGGCTGCAGTCCATTCGTTCCAATTATTTGCTCTGCTGATAAGCTTATGTAAAATGAATGTACTCCTCCTACCAGGTGGTAACCTCATACCTTTCCTCTCTAGCAAATTTTACTCTATATGAATAAACTTAGCACATTTCTGGTCACACAATGGTGTGTAATTAATATTATCAGACACACTGAGCTGAATTCCTTGTCACAGATTGTGCTCCAAAAGGTAATGGTATACCATGAAGGTCTCCTCCCCCGCAAGTCTTTTTTATAACTGTACAAACATATTTGGGTTCTCTTTTGGCTTTGTCTTCAGATGCAACTTTTCTTCTTTATCTCATTCTAATTTGCGTTTCGGGTACCTTTCTCTAATATCCTTCAGTTTAATCTTCTGACAGTCATGTGAGGAAAATTAGCTTCTCCTAAAACATCTCATGCCATGGATGGATCTCTTCTTTAGTTAGGTCATGTGACACCAGTCAATTTGCAGCTTCCATTATTATTGACTCTGTTTCTAATGTTAGCATTTTTCTACTGCTGTGTTCAGAATATACCTATTTATTTTTCTTTAAGAGTAGTCTCTGGTTCCTGTACAAACTGAGCTTCTCTAAGTATCCATACACCCATGGCTGACTGTCCCCCATTTCCCAGCTTAAAGATCTTCCTTATTGTGAATGATTTCACCTGCTCTACCAAAACCTATAATTTTTGAGCCTCTCATTCCCTGACATGAATCTTTATCTGACAGGGGTCCTCAAACTTTTTAAACAGAGGGCCAGTTTACTGTCCCTCAGACCATTGGAGGGTCTGACTATAGTAAAAACAAAACTTATGAAGGAATTCTTATGCACACTGCATATATCTTATTTTGCAATGAAGAAACAAAACAGATACAAATGTGGCCCGCGGGCCATAGTTTGAGGACCACATACACAAAAGCACCACTACTACTATCTATGTGTGTCTGTTGTTCTACATTTATAAATATCTAGAATCTGAATTCATAAAATGCATATATATGTGTTTATATGGTCATTACTAAAAGTATGGGCATACACTTTTATACACATCTATATAACTGTTTTTGTGCTCATTTACAGGTCTTCTAACAATATAATTAGTTCCATAATATAACTTAAAACTATTTATAGAGGTTTTCAAATCTTTCTTCTAATTCTACAACACTTTTAAATGATCACTCAAGCAGAAAGTCAATAGGCATAAAAGATAGTGATTATTCAGTTAAATGGGTTGGGATGAGGAGACCCTTGGGAACACTATTCAAATACCACAATCTGTCTCCTGGTGCTGATTTCATGTCTCCTTAGTGTGCCCTTTGCCTACCGGGCTCCATCCACAGAGACCTGCTTTAGTTTTGCAACATGGTAAATTTATTCTTGCCCTTGCACTTTGGCTCCATCCATTCCCTTTTTCTAGAACAACCTGGGTCCAATTTTTCTGCTTTCCCTGGAAGGCAGTTGTTCAGGTTACACATCCAAAGTCATATTTCCAGAGACCAGCCAAGCATCTAATCTCTCCTTTCTCACCTCCAGGTAACTTTGACATCAGGCCCACTGGTATTACCATTATTGTTTACTGATGCCCCATCAGAAGTTACTAGAGGTTACATTTGGGAGAGTGTGTAGCAAGTTTGTCTTGTTCTGTGTTGTATCTCTGGTTCTTAAAATATAGACACATTTTTGGGGCCGGCGAGGTGGCGCTAAAGGTAAGGTGTCTGCCTTGCAAGCGCTAGCCAAGGAAAGGACCACGGTTCGATCCCCCGGCGTCCCATATGGTCTCCCCAAGCCAGGGGCAATTTCTGAGTGCATAGCCAGGAATAACCCCTGAGCATCAAACGGGTGTGGCCCGAAGAAAGAAAGAAAGAAAGAAAGAAAGAAAGAAAGAAAGAAGGAAGGAAGGAAGGAAGGAAGGAAGGAAGGAAGGAAGGAAGGAAGGAAGGAAGGAAGGAAGGAAGGAAGGAAGGAAGGAAGGAAGGAAGGAGGAAGGAAGGAAGGAAGGAAGGAAGGAAGGAAGAAGTAAGGAAGGAAGGAGAGGAAAAGAAGGAAGGAAGGAGAAAAGGAAGGAAGAAAGAAAGAAAGAAAGAAAGAAAGAAAGAAAAAGAAAGAAAGAAAGAAGAAAGGAGAAGAAAGAGAAAGAAGAAAGAAGGGAGGGAGGGAGGGAGGGAGGGAGGGAGGGAGAGAGAGAGAGAGAGAGAGAGAGAGAGAGAGAAAGAAAGAAAGAAAGAAAGAAAGAAAGAAAGAAAGAAAGAAAGAAAGAAAGAAAGAAAGAAAGAAAGAAAGAAAGAAAGAAAGAAAGAAAGAAAGAAAGAAAGAAAGAAAGAAAGAAAGAAAGAAAGAAAGAAAGAAAGAAGAAAGAAAAATATAGACACATTTTTTAAAGTGGAAGCTCTGTATCATGATTCAGCATTTTACATTGCAAAGATTATGATCACAATAAATTTATTTACCATCTTTTCATAGCTTCTTTCAAATGTATAATGCCATGTTATTGGTAATAATCTCCAAGATGTCACCCCCCCTTGACTTAATTGGTAATTGGAAGCATCTACTACTTACAAATATTAAATGGTGAAAACCATATCAGTGAAGCATTTGCTTTTAAATGACTTTGAAACTTCTCTATGATGTTTCTTCTGTTTCTAAACAGACTGGTATTTGCTTTTAAGTACCCAACTTTTTAATAAATGCTTTATAGGCTTTTCTGTTGATAGTTATCAGGTCAAGCTTTGATATTTGAACTTTGATTCCTAGTAAAAATATGACAGCTTTTGGTCAAAGGATACTGCATGGAATAAATTAAAATGTGTTAGAATGAGTTCTAAACTTTTTAAAAAGGAATTTATACTTACTAAAGTAAGTAAAATTTTAAATGTCACTTCTCAAAAGGAATCACCATAACTGCTTCTGTGCTACTTAAATATAATTCCTGAAGGTATTTTTATTTCAAACTTTGTATTTTTCAGACAAAAAGATAAGAGTTTCTTATTGTGATTAACAATGGATGATTAATAATGGTAAATTTTAGGATTAATTGTCTTTTTCTCATTAGAAATTTAATGAATGTGAAACAGCTATTGAGTATTATCTTTTGCCTGAAAAAATAATGATATGTTGATATGGTATTTTATTCTTTTCATTTCTTTATCACAGAAAAGTCTGTCCAAGATAGAATTGTCTTTCTAAAAAAACATTTTATGTAAAACTATATTTTTAATAAACTTACCTATGGAATCATAAATAGCCCTGTTGTGAAAATACCCACAATATTGTGACAAAGGTTTTATATAAAGTGAACATGTCTTAGTAATGTCTGAAAGGATATCTAACCTAAATACTTTCTCAACCATTTCCCATCAAAAAAAGTTTAAATGGGAAAAAGAAGTTAAAATACATAAAACAAAGTCTTTTTATCATAATATTATTATAAGAATTTTGACTGCATAACAATTTATAGAAAAAAATTGATTGAGAATTGAGAACTCAAAAATAAACAATGCTTATATGGATGTATTTTTTCAGTAATTTTTTTTCGAACAAATGTGTGTACAGATGAGTTTTACTCTTAAAAATTAGTGTCATTTTATATGTACAGTTTATTGATTTTTCTTACTGGTGTTGGAAAAAGTTTGCTCGTGTCAGAATATATTTTTGGGAAGTATTCTAATCTATGCTAATGAGATGGTTGAAAATCATTTTGAATTTATTTGAAAGTTTTCAACTATTAATTTCTCATAACTGTTTCTTACCTAGTGAACTTTTGGGTTTACTGTAGAAACAACCCCATTATAGTCTTTCTAAATTATTAAGATCCTTTGTCTGCATGGATTTTTGCCATACTGTGTAATATGTGTTATAAACATTTTAGTAGTTATGGTTTAAATTTTATTTAGTTCACTGTGTTTTTACAAATGTGTTATATTTAATATAAATGTTAATCATAATAATTATTTCTTAAAATTAATCTTAAGAAAGTAGTTTATTAATATTATGAGAAAAACTTTTTCTGCTTATAGTTACTTAAAACATTTTTAAGGACATAAAAGCTCATTCCTTTTAGCCTTCATGAGAGAAATTTTTCTCAACCCCTGGGAGACTTTAGCTTAGATCTAGGCTTGACTTCTTCAGCCCCAGCTAACACCATCACACCCACCTCTTTTCTCTGCTTTCTACTTAATATCCTTTCCTGAGGAAGTGAATACTGAACAGCCCAATGTGGATTGTGATACCAAGTAGGAACCATAAGAAAGAAGAAAAAGGGGCTGGAGTGATAGGATAACAGGTAGGGTGTCTGCTTTGTACATGGTGGACCCCTATTTGATTCCTTGCATCCCATATGGCCCATCAGGAGTGATTTCTGGGTGCTGAGCTAGGAGTAACTCCTACACGCCACCAGGTATGGCCCCCAAAGCAAACAAATGAAAAAATTCAGGAAACACTATCATTTCAAGTAGATTCCCTGACACATGAAGATGACTGTGCGATAATTGTATCTACATGTGTAGGCAAGACCAGGAAACTTTCAGCTAGCAGCACTTAAGTCTGTCCTTCACTTAATGTTTTCAAAAGGCCATGTATACTGTTGGAAACTGCATCCTGACAGATTTGTTTCCCTCCAGAATGCCTTTACTCAGAACACACAGTCACTTTTGAGTTAGAAAGCCACATGGTACCATGTGCAAACCATGAACTAAGAGCCAGAGTTCTGTCTGGCAGGATGCTTACCAGCCTCATAGTTAAGGAAAATTGTTCCATTCCTCTGGACCTCCATTTCCTAGTCTGGTAAATAGGGCATTCCATCATCTGTTTCTTGGGGTCATTGTGGAATACATAAGAAAATGTATGGGTTGCCATTTTTACACTGCTCTGTATGCAGAAGGTACTCAATAATTGATGATGTCAGTATAATTATTATTGGATAGACTCTCTTGTCTGGTTCTCTTGCCCAAAAGATTTTTGCTGCATCATTAGAAGACGTATTACTTGTATTTCTTATTCTGACTGTGTTTGCCTTAAGGAGGCAGCTTAAAGGCATGGCTTGCATCCATTCCGCTCAGTGACTGTTGCAGCAGCCAAGATATGTTAATAATAACAATCACTTACTTCTATTATGGATATGCTGGGCACACTTTTCTAAGCATCTTGTAGTTATTTTCTTATTTAATAAATGTCCAATGGAATATTTGCTATTATAGCCCCAGTCTTACAAATACACAAACGAAGACTCAGAAAGGCAACCAAACCTGGGAATGGTTTCTGCACGGGCAACCTGGCTTCCCTAATATCAGTCTCCTGCATTGTACTGGTTGCTTCCCTGGAGTGGCAGCCTTCACATTCTGGAACATTAAACTCAGAGGAGTGTGAAAACATGTGCTGGGAAGAAAGAGGGAGGATGCTCAAAATTACCACTGCAGGGTAGTAACCCAAAGAAACAAAATCATTGCCAACCAAAATTTATACAGCCTGCTAACAACGAACTAGTTTGCATTGTTTCTGATACAACAACTCCACAGCTCCAAGAGAGCTCCTGTTGATGGGCAGGCATGCTATCATTACTTGTTTTGCCAAGAACCCTTCTCTGTAATTGCAACCCTCTAAACAAACTCAGCAGGATATCGTGAGGGAAACAGTTGATAGCACTATGGGCCTGTCTGGCCTCTAAGTAAATAAATATGCTATTTATTAAGTATGTTGAAGTGATTTAACATATTAGTTTAAGGAAAGAATGGAAGGAGGTATAGATGCCTCCATGTATAGCAAACCCTAGATAATAACAATACAGATCTAAACTAGGTTTGTCTTAATATTCACTTTAGCACCTGGGATAATGATGTTTTTCTCCTCAATTCTATTTTAATCTGAAATACAAACAGCCAAAGCTTTGCTTGCCTTGAATCATTATTACTGTGAGGTTGAGCCATCTGTGTTTCTTATTCCACACATGGCTCTAAGGAGAAGTCTTGAAATTTAACAAGTTTGGAGAGAAAAACTTCAGTGGAGTTAATTGAGAAATATAGTGACTCTAAAATCCCACAAGTTTTTGTGTTGCTTGGGAAACTTTTCTCTCTTGGATTGAAATGAGAGTGAGAATTCATCTCACCTTATCAACTCATCCATAATTTTTACATGCTTTTGAGGCCTGGAATCATATTTCATGTTAGGTTTCATGCTTAGCTCATCAACACTTCTCAGTATACTTCTTGGGCTGTGGAATTACCATAATAACACTATTTGGTTCAATTCAGATGAATTAAGTTATCTCTCTCTTTTTGTTGTTGTAATTTTTTTGGGGGGTGGACATACCTAGTAGTGATCAGGGATCATTTCTGGTAGAATTAACAAGACCATATGGGGTGTCAATGATTGAACTTGAACTAGGGTCAGCTGCATGCAAGTCAATAGCCCAACACATTCTACTTAAGTTCTTTAAATATCTCTTTTTGAGAGGACAAGTTTTATGTACACACATCTAATATTTTTGCCCCACCCCTCCACATCTAATATTTTAAGTCAATTTCAGGAAGGATAACTTTGTTCTACTATATATATATTCACTGGTTGTAACCAAGACTTTGGCTAGATTTAGTGTACATGCTTATAGCTCTGTACCTAAAATATCTTTTGTGTTTTCTAACTTTAATGAGTATAGTTGACACATGGCAAAAACATATTCAATTTGTGCATTTTTTATGAGATTTAGTTACACTTGTGAAATTCTCAACAAGATAAAAATAATTTGTCTATTATACCAAAAACATTTAGTCACCTTTTCCTAATCTTGCCTATATACTTGCTTTCCCCCACAAATTTCTTGAACAATGATT
Organism: Suncus etruscus; assembly: GCF_024139225.1. Lineage (NCBI taxonomy): Eukaryota > Metazoa > Chordata > Mammalia > Eulipotyphla > Soricidae > Suncus > Suncus etruscus. The sequence continues at coordinate 68,360,025 of NC_064855.1, forward strand.
AATCTTCTCTGTAACTATAAATCATCTATTTTTTTTCATTTTTCATAGTTGTAATAAATGAAACTGAGTATAAAATACTCAATTTCTGGGGCCGGAGAGATAGCATGAAGATAAGGTGTTTGCCTTTCATGCAGAAGGTCATTGGTTTGAATCCTGGCATCCCATCTGGTCCCCGAGCCTGCCAAGAGTGATTTCTGAGCAGAGCCAGGAGTAACCCCTGAGCGCTGTTGGGTGTGACACAAAAACCAAAAAACCAAAAAAACAACTCAATTTCTGACTTTTTCCCCTAAGTATAGATATGAAAATAATCCATGATATAATGTATATAGTTTTTGATAGGTATATTATATTCTTGTTCTAGAAGTTACTGAGAGAGCACAAATAGAATCTCTCACTGTCATTATTATAGATATATCTACTTCATCTTTTCATTCTATTAAGTGCTTTCTAAATATATTTTGAAACTCTGTTATTCAGTCATAAATATTTAAGATTGTTATCTTCTCTTATTTGACCCCTCCATCCATTTGAAATCACCTATTATCTCTGATAATATTTTTTCTGAAATATATACTTTGTCTATATTAATAGAAGCCATTCTTTAACTTTATTTTCACTATGTTAGTATGTTATACATTTTAGCACACTTAGTTTTAACATAGTTTTCTTTTTAATTTTAAGTGAGATAGTAATAGGTTGTATATAGTTGAGCTTTAGAATGAATAAAAGACCCTTTTTAGAATAAAAGACTTGTAATTGAGGTATTTAATCCATGTAAAATTAACTATCAGTGTTAAGTTACATTTAACTATAGCAATAGCTTTTCAGTTTGATTAGATTAATACTGATTGACTTTATTTTTGCTGTGTATTGTTCTTTCTACAATTCTGCCCTCTTTTGTATTATCTTTTATTATTCCAATTTTATCTCTTTTGTTAGATTACCACTTAATGATTGTATAAGAAATACAAACAGCATAATTATATTTCTTTCTCTGACCTATATGCTATTTGCTGTCACACATTTTAATTTCTACTTATATTTTGAGCCAAAAATACATTGTTAGTATTATGGTTTGGCTTTTCAATTAATTTTAAAGAATAAAACAATTGTTTATACTGTCTCATATGTATATAACCTCCAGAGTCCTTCCTTCCATTTGTAGATTATGTCTTACATTTGCTTCCTTTTTCTATAACTAAAAGACCTCCTTCACTATATCTTATAGTATGGATGAGCCAGTGAAATATTCTTTTAGTTTATTATGTCTGAAACAACTACATGTCACTTTCATTTTTGAAAGATATTTTCACTGGGGGTATAAATCTAGAGTGAAGGGTTTTACTTTTTGTTTAGTTCCTTAAAACTTAAAACTATTTTGGCTTGCATTTTCCCAGTAATTTTTCTAATATTATTGTTCCTCTGTACTTATTGTATATATTTTTTTCAGGATGATTTGGAATAGTGCTTGGGCCACATCTTGTATTGCTCAGAGCTTACTCCTCTATGCTTAGGGAACACTCCTAGAAGTACTCAGCTAATTATTTGTAGTGTTGGGTACTTGTCAAGTACTTGTATTCTGTCTATTCTATTTGCTAGATGTTTTTAAGAATTTATCTTTATAACTTTATAACTAGGTTTTTTTTGGTTTTGAGCCATACCCTGTGACCTTCAGAGGTTACTCAGAAATCAATCCTGGCTTGGGGGACCATATGGGATGCTGGGGTTCAAACCAAGATCTATCTTGGGTCAGGCATGTGCAAGGCAAACACCCTACTGCTGTGCTATTGCTCAGGCCCCTATAACTAGTTTTTCAATTAAATCTTTTGGGCTACTTTTCTGTATGCTTCTTGATACATATACTTGAGCTTCTTTTGTGTTTATATCAAATCTGGGTAATTTATTTATTACTTTTTCAAATATGTTTCTGGTAAGAAACATTTCACACATCTTTCAGAGGATTTTTTTTTTCAGGTGGGAGCTCAGACCTGGAAGCGCTCAGGGGTTATTTCTGGCTCTGTGCTCAGAAATCACTCCTGTCAGGCTCAGGGGACCATACAGGATGCTGGGAATCAAACCACTATCTCCTGGGTTGACGGAGTGCAAGGCAAATTCCCAACCATTGTGCTATCTCTCAGAGAATTTAATAACAAGCGTATTAAGCATTCTAATAATTGTCTCACAGCTCTTTTGTGCTGTTTATTTTGTTGTTTTTTTTTATACCTGTATCTTATTTTGCGTATTTCCTATTACTGTTTCAACAAGTTCATTAATTTTAAATTTTAGCTAATTAATCTGCTATTAATTTCACTTCATATTTTTATCTCACAAATGATCATAAGCTGTCATCTCAAGAAATCAAATCTAAATTTAAATTTTTCTGTGTTCTCATTTAACATGTCCAATATTCCACCTTCTTGGGCATTTTGAGTATAGTTATAGCCATGCTGATTATCTAGGTCTACTAAATGTCATTTATATCATATGTGCTTTTTTTTCCTATTAATTTTTTATCTCCTTATCATGGATCACATTTCCTTGCATCTTTGTACGCTTGTTGTTTTCTGTTTGTTTGTTTTGCTTTTGTTAGATACAACATACTCACTTAAAATGAAAATTTATTACCTAACTGTTATGTGCATTAGAAGTACTTATTGTGCTAAAGACAGTCAGGTACTAGGGTTGCATTGTTTTCTGGACTCTATAGAATGGGGAATGCCATTTCCAGTTTAAAAAAGCTGCTTATACTCCTTGGCTTATGGGCCGTGGCCTCCTTCCATTCTAGACATTAGTAACAGTAGATTGACACATCTACATATTTATTATGCTAATTTCTTCCTAAATTATTCTAACTTCTTCTGCATCTTTCTTCCCTACCTATAAGGGCCTTCGTGATTATTTATAGGATAACCTTTCTTTGTCAAAATCAGCAGGATAGCATCCTTAAAGCCATCTTCAGTTTTCACTTCCCCTCAGCCATGTATAAGCAACATTTTCACAGATGTGTGTATTGTCCTGTAAACCTTCTTTGGTTACTAGACATTACAAATTTCATTTTGTTAGGTGCTAGTTATTTTTGTGTTCCTATAAGTACCTTCAATATTTATTGCAGGACATGCTTAAGTTTGATGGAAGTAGTATGAATCTTTTGAGGCTTGTATTTAAGCTTGTATTTATGAGATATCAGTGTAGCCTTTAGACTGGGTTCAAACTTAGGCCCACTACAGGGGCATTATCATTTTAAGTATTCTAGAAAACTCACAAATTATGAAGCTTTTCTGACATAGCCATTAGGGCCAGAAGACTTCTTGATATTTTTGTGATGTGTATCTTGTTCCTTCTTATCCCTTTATTATTACATTCCAGGCCTTGAGTAGTTTTTTCACAAACAAAGACTGATCAATTCTAGCTGAAGATTCCAGATGAGCTTTCTTTAAATCTCTAAGGATGAAGGGAGGAAGAAACAGATATAGGATGACAGAAAGTGTGGTGTGTGTGTGTGTGTGTGAGAGAGAGAGAGAGAGAGAGAGAGAGAGAGAGAGAGAGAAAAGAAACATAAAAAGAAAATGTGTAGGGGCTGGAGAGATAGCATGGAGGTAGGACATTTGCCTTGCATGCAGAAGGACGGTGGTTGGAATCCCAGCATCCCATATGGTCCCCCAAGCCTGCCAAGAGCGATTTTCTGAAAGTAGAGCTAGGAGTAACCTCTAAGGGCTGCTAGGTGTGACCAAAATAAAACAAAACAAAAAAATGTGTATATATGTGTTGAATACCATATTTTCCGGTATATAAGATGACTTTTAAAACGAAAAAAAGTCAACCGAAAATTGGGGTCATCTTATACACCGAGTATATCCCGAAAAACGTTTTGATTTGCCGCTAAACGAAAATCATCTGGATATTGCCATGAAATGAATTTTCCAACTTGATCCTGCACCAATCACTGCCAGGCTGCTCGGACCGCCTCTCTAACTCAGCCAATCCAAACAGGTTTTTTATGTTCTGTACCCGAATCTACACTGTCAAAAGCCTGCTCAGATTGGCCAGAGTCAGAGAGGAAGTCTATTACAGTATAACCTTTGAACCTTTGCTTGTTGTGATTGGCTCACTGTGGTACATACAGTTGCAGCACAGGAACGTTCTGTGTAGCCAAAGCTGCTGTATCATCACATGCATAGTAACTGAATGGACCGAATTAGAGCACCTCCAGCGAGCTAAAAGGTACCTTAAAAGAACTGGTATTGCCTCGGAAGTGGGGAGGGGGTAGTCTTATACAGCAAATATAGGCCTAAACGTATCTTTTAACTGTAAAATTAGGGGGTCGTCTTATATGCCTGGTCGTCTTATACACCGGAAAATATGGTAGTCTTCCCTATAAAATTTAGTGCCTTTGACCTTTCCAAATCACCATCACTGAACTTTGCAGGAAAACTGCCTGGTTCCTAATGAGTTCTTCCTCCTCTGCTTTAGTAGCCTTAAAACACAATCATGAAATTACACTTGGTGAGCATATGGCTTATCTTGTACATTCCTCTTCACTCAGGAACCATTGTCTTACACTGTCCAATATTTGAACACTGTGTTTTATATGTTTTTTTTTTCGGACTCAGCAATTTTATTTTACAGGGGAAGGTGGCACCTTCCCCACCCTCTTCTTGGTGGTGTCTCAGGCTTGGATCCCCTGAAAATCCTCCAGCCTGAGAGTGTGTTTATATGTTTTATCTAGATTTTAAGTTGTTTCAGTTGGGAGAGAACATTGGGTTTCTGTTACTTTCACCTTGCCAGAAGTAGAAGTCAATATTTGCCATATATTTCATTTTGATCAGGGCAACAAAGATGCCCAGATATTTACCAATGGATAGACCCAGTACTAACTGAACAGGACAGATGTAGACCTGAAGCAGTGATTTGTACTTAACAGCTGAAGGTCAGTCCTCTGTGTCGTCAAACCCCACAAAACTGTTCAGGATTTTATCATTGTAGGCCATGGTAAAGCAGAGAACTTTGCAATTAGACCAACCTAGATTTGAGCCTTGATTATGATATTCCTAACTGACCTTTCAACATCTACTTTTGTTGCCTCCATTCCTTAATGTCCCCCATCATGCACACAAGTTGTGAAATTAGGTGGGAGGAAGTATGTGATGGTGCTTAGTATCTTGTCTGACATTAATAATATACTTGTTATGATTACTCTTCCATTTCTCTACCTTCCCCCATGATCTACTTGGATTCTTCAAGACTGATTGCAGTATTATGCTAACAGCATATATTTACTCAGCTTCTCCGACTCCACCCCTCTCCCCCCATAAAAAGCCTTGTTCATGGAAAAGGGGGCTAGAAACAATGAGGAGTGGGAGATAAGAGAAACACGATAGTGATCACCATCTCTAGGAAATCGGCATTTAGGCCAGTGTGTGTAGACATTCCAAAAGCAAGGTCATGTCTCAGACCACAGTAGAGATCAGTGCAAAGCAGCATCCAAAAGCCACATATGAGAGGTAAGACAGAAGGGAAAGGACCTGAATTCAGTCTAGAAAACTTGATAGGGAATATGTCAATCCACACACCTCCAAAACAAATTTCTCTGCTTCTCAAGGTAATAACCATTCAAAACTATCTTGACACCATCCTTTGGGCCAATAATGGCAAAAAGACCCCATGTTAGGGACTCTTTGTAGGTGGTAGTTTCTCTGAATTCATCCTCAGGAGTTAGCATTTATATCTTGGCCATGTTACTTTCTTTTCCTGATGCCTTGTGAAAGCTCCAGACCCATAATTCCCTAGTTTGCATCAGTTGTGCCTTTTAGGTGGAGGCTTTCCTAACCGTCAAGTTTTCTTTGTCACTTTAATTTTCTGTGAAAACCTCCATCACTCAAGAAGCATTCACTTCTCACATTTTTTCCTCCACCTCTGTGTTTCCAGGACCAAAAATAATAACCTGAACACAGCACAGAACTTGCCCTGCTAGGGTAGTGTTAAAGCATTTGAGATGTCCTCTCTGGACAGCTCAAGAGTGTCAAATGCTTGGGCAGTAGAGTCCCTAGGATGACTCACCTCTGACTGTCTTCTACTCAATCAATTCTAAATTCATTTTACTTAGTGCCGTTGATTCCATACTTGGTGCCAAAATAATCCCCTCCAACCTCCAGCTGTCCCCACTTGCTGATGGAAGAAGTTAACTGTCTGTGATAAAGTTTTCAACTTCTTTGGACGAATTTACCTTATGTATTAGGGGTTGAAGGGTGATGACCTTATTTTGTTACAATGGAATTGAATCATCTGTCTACTCTGGCCTCAGGTTGCAAATGTCAATTCCTAGTTCAGGTACAATGAGCAGGCCACAGAGATCTGGTCTCCAATTAATCTGTATTCCCTAATCTCTCTGTCATGGGTTTTGGAATATAAACTCCAGTGGGCCTGAAGGAGACCCAGTGACCCAGAATGCCTGCAGTTTAAGCAAGAGGAAAGAGAGCTGGAATAACATAGATAAAGAAAAAGGACTAAATCATCTGCCAGTGATATTTTTTATGCCTTTGAGAAAAGAATATTTGATAAATGCAATAAAATTGACTGCAGTTTAAAATACGGCTCCAGCCTCAAGGGCTAGCCACTCTCTTATGGGAATGGTACATATTTAGAAAGTACTCACTGCTTGGATTGAGGACACAGTGGCTCAGACAGATAGCACTTTAATTTTCAATTGGTAACTTCAATTTAATAAGCCAAGCAAGAAGCTTCTGGACCTCATATGCAAGAATTAACAGGTATAATAAAGGTACATTTAATCAGATGGTAGCAGATTATTCCACTTGGTATTTTTTATATTTTTATTGAGAGATTATAGTTTTAATACCATTGAGGTTATTGTTTGACAATTGCAAAGCTATTGCTACAGCTACTTCCACCTGTGTTTTAAGATCTCCATATCTCACAGATCTCTCCCCTCCCCACATAAAGTCCTTTTTTTTCTTTTTTTCTTTTTGTTTTTGGACCATACCCAACTGCCCTCAAGGATCAGTCCTGGTGGGAGTCCATATGTGGTGCTAGGGATTGAACCTTGGTCAGTTGCATGCATGGCTAACACCTTATCCGTGTACTATTTCTCCAGCCACCAAATAGGTCCTTTCCATGAGAATGTTCACTTGGCAGACCATAGGTAGGCTTTTCTTTTCCTCTGGAGAATGGCATATGCGCCCTGTTTACTCCCAAAATCTACCTCCTGCTTTCTAATGCAGTTCTGTAGCCCCCGACTCCCATCCTCATGCCTGTCACAGTTCACTGAGTACCTTTGGCCCAAGATAATGTGTGCCCAAGAAACCTGCATGTCCTTAGCATCAAGCGCATCATCTAGCAGCTCTCTTAAGCAAAAACTAATTTCTCGGAGGGACCAAGGGAACTATACCACTCAGTACCTTTGATTTTTAAGCTCTAAACTGAAAAACTCTAACATGGAGAATGATGTTGTATTGCCTAAGACTTCGGATTTTAGTGAAAATGAGGAACACAACCCCCTACACACACACACACACACACACACACACACACACACACACACATGCTTTCACTCACATATTAATCCTCTCTCCTCCCTATTTCTCTCTCTCCACGCACTGCATCTTTTTCCTTTACTATTCAAAGAAAATAATATGTGAAATACTGTATTGAACTCTTTTTTTTTTTTTAGTTTTTTGGGCCACACCCGGCGGTGTTCAGGGGTTACCTCTGGCTGTCTGCTCAGAAATAGCTCCTGGCAGGCACGGGGGACCATATAGGACACCGGGATTCGAACCAACCACCTTAGGTCCTGGATTGGCTGCTTGCAAGGCAAACACCACTGTGCTATCTCTCTGGGCCCTATATTGAACTCTTTATGCACAAGATACTGTGATTTTCTTATCATAAGATGCACAATTTCCCCCAAAAGTGCATCTTATGGAGTGAATACCACCTGGAGCTGAAGCATGAGTGCAGGGGAGGAGAACATCTAAAAACTATGTGCATCTTATGATCAGGTGCATCTTATAAAGTGAGAAATATGGTAAATAGCACCATGTAGGGACCCAGAGATCTTTGAAATAGAAATGTATAAACCATAACTTACATGTGTATTTATTGCTTATTTGTACATTGCCAGGTCATATATATGCATCATATACTACAACCTCAATAAAAACGTGAAGTTAACAGGGGAAGTTTTAGCCTTATATCTGATGAGGACCCTGAAGTGAACCTGTGGCAAGATCCCAAATATTGTATACCCCTGGTACTCCCCTCTGTCTTGTGCATCTCTGGAGACTACAGAAGGTTCTGTTAAGCTAACATAGTATAGATCGTATTCAGTATCTCCAATTCCAGAGACTGTAGACAGGCAAGTCAGCTTCTTAAATTATCTGGGTAGGAAGAACTTGGAGAAATAAAATAGGAACTTGGCTATTAAATGACTGAAGAGGAATTTCAAAACATGTTGCATAAAAGTAGCAATTCAGAACTTACTGTGGCTGGAGATGAGAATGAGAAGCAGACCCTGAATGAAGAATAAAAGCATTCTCAGTGTTTTCAGTTGGACAGGAAATAATTCATTTCAAATGAAGATCTGGTTGATCATAACTGCTTTTATTTTTTTTTGGGGGGGCCACACCCGGCGGTGCTCAGGGGTTACTCCTGGCTGTCTGCTCAGAAATAGCTCCTGGCAGGGATGGGGGACCATATGGGACACCGGGATTCGAACCAACCACCTTTGGTCCTGGATCGGCTGCTTGCAAGGCAAACGCCGCTGTGCTATCTCTCCGGGCCCCATAACTGCTTTTAACCTTGAACCTTTTAACTTGAAAAAATAAAATGTCTGGGGTATATTTTTCATGTAAAAAATGAGTTCTCTGCATTTATAATATTGAGGGAGCAAAATTATGTAGAATGGTAGCACCAAACCAAGTCATTAAAAATATTCCTTACAGTATTCTGCACCCAACACATAGGACTGAATTCATTTTCAATGGCAACCTGTGTTTGCTAAATCTCAATTTACTTTTCTAAAAATATTTTTAAACATAACCACTGAAATGGCAAAGGTATTTTCAGAACTGGCAGGCTATAAATTGTATGGTTTGGCATTAATGCATTCCAAATTAAAATACACATCAACAGGTAATAATTATAGTTAGGCAGGGTCTTAGGTATAACCATGTCACTTTAAAGTGTGATGGTGTTCAATTTTGATTCATTAAAAAGACATAGGGAGGTCTTGATGCAAATCAAGAAATAAGAAATTAATATCATAGCCATTTGAATCAACACAATAAAATAAGAATACAAAGAGAAAGTTAAGTATAACTTTTGCTGATTAGCTAAGCAAGTGAGCTCAGTGAGTTTGAGTGACTATCTCCTGCCCAGAAGCAGAGCCTTAATAGCTCTGAATTTTGTCATCTCATTTCCAGTTGCAAAGGCAAACCAGCAAACATATTGAGTCCTTGAGAATAAGCAGCAGGATTCTTCTTAATACAATGTTGTTGGAGAAATATCTCCATGGGGAAAACTCTATGTTACTGTCTCATCATTTTTCCTCTGAGATCCTCCTGACTTCCACCAGTGACGACTTCCTTGAATCTGCGTAAATAATAAAAGTTGAGTTATAAATTAGCAGTGAATCAGGATATACATTATTTAAACAAGACAGCTATGACAGAATACATGTATACTATGTAACACAAGCTGATGTGATATATATATACACACACACACACACACACACACACACCTATACACATATACATATATTGTATTCACATTAAAGGGATAGTTGATATATAGAAACAACATCCTCTTATAGCAGGCACTCTTTAAAACCTTTTGCATACTTTCTGTTTTATTTTTTGTCTTTGAGCCACACCCAACTGTGTTCAGGGCTTACTCCTGACACTGCATTCTGGAATTACTCCTGGACGTGCTTCAAGGACCATAAGTAGTGCCCAGATTCAAACCCAGTTTGGCTGTGTGCAAGACAGTGCAAGCAATTCTTATCTAGTATACTCTTCTCTCCACTCCCCTTTACATATTTTAAAGTAATCCTTTTAAAATATCTATCAAGTTAGTATATTTTTAATTTTCTATCTGTAGATTAAAAAATCAAGTATATGGTTTAGGTCCATGCCCTTCATGTGACTGATCTTGGCTTGCTCCCTGACACCACATTAGGTCTCTCAAATGCCTCCAGGAGTAATCTCTTAGCACTGTGGGATATAGCCCCAAAATAAGCAAACAAAAAATAATCCACAAATAAGGAACCTCAATGATAGAATAGAGGGAGAGACTGTCTTTGCCTTAAAATATAAGCTATCTGTTGCATCCCTGCTCATTTTTTCTTTTTTGTTTTCTTTCTTTAATCTTTCATTCTTTCCCTTTGCCCTTATTCTTATCCATAGTATGCTTTGCCTTTTTTCCCGTTGTTCCCTTAACCAGCCTAAATATGTATAAAAAGAGATGTCTCCTGAAAATATCTATGTTTTCAAAATATCTAAGTTTGGGCCTTATTATTACCTCTTTTAAAAGCTTGTATTTGTTATTTGGAGAGGACTGGTGTCTTGAGCAGTACTCAGGAGGCCCAGAAACCCTTCCTTCAGCAGCCAAGACAACAGTTCATTGCAAGGGCCTCAGGTATGTGTCACTTCTCAATCCATGTGGCACTTCTCAGGCCATGTGGTGCCAATGATTATCCCAGGCTACTGCTAAAGTTGCTCAGCCTCCAGGGCTGCACCTGGTAATACTCTGTGGACAATGTGGTGCCAGAAATCAAACCAAAGTTGGCTGCTTGTAAGACATTTGCCTGAACACCTGCTGTACTGTCCCTTATCTGCTTACTTGGCATTTTATTTATACTGTCATTGAAGATGGTATTCTCCTGTTGTCAGAAAATGCATTGTAATGGAAAGAGACCTATTCCTGTTCTGATCACCCAAGCTTTTCTAAGTTGATTGACCTCACATGGATTTAGATGATAATGTACTTGCCCTCCTGCCTCTCCTTTAAGATCTAGTCTGTGTATTTGCTGCCTCAGATGGTGGGAGAGTGACCAGATGCTGTGCTCATAGATCTGACCTGCCTACATGTTCTCACTCCCTACCTTGTTCCTCCCAGTTTCATGATCCTGTAACAAGGCAGTATCAAGCATCCTTGTTTCCCAATAAGACCAAGAATAGGAACTAAAAAATCCTCTGATTTTCATCATCTCATTAATAAGTGAATACAAAGAATGCCAAATATAATTTGATCAAGAATCTCACATCAACAAAAATAAAAAAAAAAGAATTTCACATCAATTTGCATTATGAAATTGTATTCTAGACAACTAAATATTAGTGTTTCTTCCTTTTTAGTTACAGTCTGTGGGTTTTGTAACTTCTTTGATTTATTTAACAAATATTTGTTGAAGATGAGACCATGTGCAAAGGACGGTCTTGAACTCAGGAGATAAAGTGACTTTTCAAGTACATCAATCACCCTTGCCTGCAAACTAACAAAAATTTAAATTATTAGATTAACCCCTAACTTTAAAACCACACATGGCTTTGAAGTATGCTCTGGTAACACTCAAAATGTGTTTACTTTTGAAATAGGTTCCACTTTCTTTCTTAGTTCAGCTAGATCCTGATCTTATATAAAGAAACCAACTCCACATTGCTGATACTCTTTCAAACTGTAAATTTAAATTGAAACCTACATAAATTGTTTAAGAAAATATGATGTGAATGTTTTCTTTGAAGCCAAATATTGAATGTATTTTTCTTTGTTCTTGTTTAAATTTTTAAGATGTTACCTATCTCCAAGATGCCTGTGTAAACTGAAACCAAGGTGGATAAATGAAATCAAAAGTTTAGCCTCTGTATATTGCCTCAGAAGGATGCAGATTTCAAAGAAAAGATCCCTATGAGGATATTTACAAACCATGAAAGACATAACCACTTCTTATTGCCAGCATCACTGACTCCAGCAGTTTTCATTTCAATGTGATTCCAAGCGATGACTTGACTTAAAATAAGGAAAACATGGGGCCAGAGAAATAGCACAGCGGTAGGGCATTTGCCTTGCATGCGGCCGACTAGGCGGACCTGGGTTCGATTCCTGGCATCCCATATTGTTCTCTGAGACTGCCAACAGCAATTTCTGAATGAAAAGCCAGGAGTAACCCCTGAGCACCGCTGAGTGTGGCCCAAAAATCAAAAAAAGGGAGGGGGAAAGGCCTGAACAATGTAGTATATTGCAGGTAGAGTTCTCACCTTGCATGCAGCTCACCTGGGTTCAATCCCCCATATTCCATATGGCCTACAAACCCACCATAAATCATCCCTGAGCACAGAGCCAGGAGTAACCCCTGAGTAGTACCAAGTATGACCCCTAAAGAAAAAAAAATAGGAAAATAAAGCAAGGAGACATTTAATGCCAACAAGAAAAATCCTGATATAAATTATGTAACATTTAAACATGGAGAGAAAAGGATAGATACATGATGATAGACAAATAGATGTGTAAAAATTGAAGAGTGTTTCTTAAGTGTATGATCAAATATTCAAAAATAATTCTCAAGGTTCAATGGTTTCTTGACTCTAATTTCTGTACCTCAGATAGCGAGAATTAGGACAAAGCCTAGAGCACCAGGAACCTTTTCAAACCCTTTTATTCACCCCCCTCCCCCAAATCATGTAACAGACTTGCTGTACAAAGTCACATAACATCATACAGATGGAAAATTAACATCAGCTAATGAGATAGGGATGTGAAAAGACATGTAAAGGGAGTAATTTAAAGTCACCTGGGCTTCCTGTGGGAATCTCACTGGCTGAGTCCAGTGAGGGTTTTAGAACATGGTGAGGGGCAGGGCTTTGAGGAAGGGGAAAACAGGAAGATGTAGATGGTCCAATTTCTGGACTCACAAAGAGACTTTGGAAAAACTTCAGAGGGAAGTAAATGAGAATCTAAATTTCAATGGGAACAAAAAGAGATGGTGATGATGTAGGAAATTTTTCCCCTGTGTGTTCAAAAGTGTGTTTAGGAGGTCTGAGAACACAATAGGATATGGCTGTCTACAGCAGGTCTAAGCATGTAAAGAATCCTAAAACGTGGTGCATTCAAAAGAATAAGCAAATCCTCTAGGTACATATCAAGACTATTTAATAGAGATGGACAAAGACATGGAGGAATAAAGATAGAGGAAGCCTTGAATACTGTCAACATTCAAACAAGGTGAAGAAGTGAGAAGGGGCCCAAAGGCCATGCAACAGGAAAAGAAAAATAAAACACATTTAGGGCATGGGTTTCCAGCAAAAGGAATTTAGAGTAATCCTGTGTATATGAAGAGTTGGCAACTCACAATAAGAAGTGCTCAACAAAGGGTTTAGAAGAAAACTGGAGGACCAAAGGGATTTCTCAAAAACAAAACAAGCAAATAAACCTGCCCAACTCTCAACCCCCTACCTTACACCCCACCCCCAATCCCTCCACCCCACCTCCTCTTTTCTTCTAAGGACTGAGTCAGACCTGCAAGGAGAAATTTGCAGGTGATTAAGAAGGGGCAGGGGCTCTTAAGGTTGTCTTGTCTCTTTGTAGATGCTGAGGATTCTAAGATGACAAATTCAGGAAACACACTGGAAAATGCAGAATCTTCTCTTTTGTCTTAAACTGTCAGCAGCAAAGTTGCACAGAAGATCTTGTAGGGACCAGAAACATGTGACCATTATCTTTTCATCAAAAGGTTCCAAGTCAGTGAAAAACAGCAGAGTTCAGAATTTTGACTGGTAGAAAGCAAGGTTAATCAAATAGTTCAGCTTCTTCTGACCTATTTCTAAGGCTCACCCTGACCTCAGAAGAAAGCAGTTCTAGAAAAGAGCTTTCTTTAGGAAGCTGGGTACTGAGGCTGAATGAGACTAACTTAGATTTCTCTAAGAAGTCTCCTCATGGATACAAGTAAGAAAAGAGAACTAAACCTGTTTTAGTAACCCCAAAGTGCAGAATAAGGACGAAAGATTAGCCACAGCATTTGAGTTCCTGAGGCAGTTTAGGAAAGGTCCATCTTTCATCATGAAAATGGTTAGAACTGGGGCTGTAGCAGTGGCACAAGCCATAAGGGTCTGCCCTGAGCGTGTTAGCCTAGGACCAACTGCAGTAGTTCGATCCCTGGCATCCCATATGGTGCCCAAAGCCAGGGGCGATTTCTGAGGGCATAGCCAGGAATAACCCTGAGTGTCACCGGGTGTGGCCAAAAAACCAAAAAAAAAAAAAAATCAAATGGTAAAAACTGAAGTTGGGGAGGCCGAGCGACAGCACAGTGGTAGGGTGTTTGCCTTGCACGCAGCCGATCTAGGATGGACATTGGTTCGATCCCTGGCATCCCATATGGTCCTCTAAACCAGGAGTGATTTCTGAGCACAGAATAGCCAGGAGTAACCCCTGAGCATCACAGGGTGTGACCTAAAAAGCAAAAAAAAAAAAAAAAAAAAAAAAAAAAAAGCAAAAAAGAAAAGAAAATGATTAGAACTGAAGTGGATAGGTAGAATTTTGCAACCACACTTTCTTCTTTTTTAAATAGGAGTCATGGCTGAATAATCCTTGACCTGATGGTACAGGCCTGATTATTCCATGCTCAGGGGTCACCAGAACTACATCCAGTACATCCAGTATTGCTCAAACTCTGAGTGCGTTATGCTTCTATTCTACCCCTTTAATTCTTTTTTTTTTTTTTTTTTGGTTTTTGGGGCCACACCCGGCGGTGCTCAGGGGTTTTACTCCTGGCTGCCTGCTCAGAAATAGCTCCTGGCAGGCACGGGGGACCATATGGGACACCGGGATTTGAACCAACCACCTTTGGTCCTGGATCGGCTGCTTGCAAGGCAAACACACCGCTGTGCTATCTCTCCGGGCTCACCCCTTTAATTCTTAACTCCAGTTCCCTTATTTCACTGTACCCTAGATTAACTGACATTTTGGGCAAGTCCAGTTACCTCTCTGGTCATCAAACGTTCTTTATTTTGATGTCCACACCTGGCAGTGCTCAGGGTTAGCTCCTGCAATATTCAGAAATTTATGTGCTTTCTTATTGAATGCCTATTTGCAAAGAAAGTGATCCATCCAGACCCTGAGCTATCTCCTTACCCTCTTTGCCTCATTTTGCCCCTCTAAATCAAGAGGGCAAAAAGCAGGAAACACTCAAGAGTCTCCCAGCATTGAAAGGTTCTGATGTTCAGTAAGGTCCCATGCCTTTTAATTTCTGGTGAAGCCTCCATGACTGACCAGCAGTGTTTCTGGGTCTCCAATTAAAGTCCCAGTGCACAGGAAGAGAGTTCTTCATTAATTGTAGGAAACTGAGAAGCTTATTTTGGTTGTTGCCAGCCCATGCCTTTGGACAGAAAGAACTCTGGTATCAAATTCAAATTCAAAAATCTAGGCACGAATTTCCCAGATCTTTTGATGGGCTTTCTTTGCAACCTACTCACTCAGGGCAGGTTCACTTATCCATTGTCTGTTCAGTGCACAGGTTTCTGGAAAGATCTGACAGAATGTTTTTTTTCTTCGTGCACTTTATTCTTCCTGGCACCAGCTTACATCCGAAGTTTTGAAATTGTCTTCACTTGGTGTCATGTCATATTTTCAAACATGGACATAAATCTTGCACAGTCAGTGGGGCCTACAATGGCTGTTGATGGTTGCCTCCCTCCCTGCAGCTTGCGTTCCCTCCTCTGCTGGAGCCTGGGTTATTGATGGAATGAGGTCTTTGTTTATCACTGGTAAAGTAGTAGAGCTCCAGAAATCACTTTGGAGACAGGTACATCTCAGGTTTGAATAAAAAATGACCTCTCCATCTATGGTTCTTTTTAGAAAGATCAGAGAAGCATTTTCTTTGCTTTCTTCAATATTCTCCTTGCAGACATTCTGTGATAAAGTATTCCCCTATGTTAATTTATAATCAGTAAGATCTATCTGTTCTTCACCAATAAGTAGCAATATTTAAAGTATGTTTTGTTTTGTTTTGTTTTACTTGAATTTTTTTTTTTTTGCTTTGAATTTGTTTTGTTTTGTTTCCACAAAGGGAAAAATCTAAGAGCAATTCTGCCTCCAGGGGGCTGGGAATGAAAATCTCTTTTCCTTCCAAAGAAACACTTAGAAATATCTTTGTATTTATGATCCCCAAAAGCATTATTTCAGGAATGCTGTTATTAACTAACATTCTCATGGGAGATATAAAAGACGCTGGTCAACTGTCATTCTTCTCTAGGATTCCTTCTGGGATTTACCCCAGGTTCTTTGAGCTGCTATAATCAAGTACATATTCAGTGTGATTTAAAGCAGCAAGTTACTCTCTCATAGTTCTGGAGGTGAGAATCAGAAATCAGTGTCAGCAGGGCATATTCTCTCTGTTGGATCCAAGGAAGGTTTTTTTCCAAACTTTTTTTTCCTATATTCTGCCTTTTTTTCACCATCCTGTGTGTTCTAGTATAGCCTCCATTCACACATGGTGTCTGTCTGTATATCTGTCCTTCTTCTCATCAGGTAGGGCTAATACTGGATTTGTGCTCAGGGATCACTCCTGGTGCTACTGAGGGGACCTACATGGGACACTGAGTTTTGAAGTAGGGTTGGCTGAGTTCAAGACAAACAATGTCCTCACTGTAACATCTCTCCAGCCCTAAAATTACATATTTCATGGTAACACAATTCAATCCCTAACATTCTAGTGTCAGATGACTGTGGGACTAAATGTCCCCCTTCTGGGTGTTTCCATGGGTGTTTCTTGGTGTTTACATCACTTATTTTAGTGTCACAAGATAGTTTTCAGCATAGAACAATCACTTTGTGTTTACTTGATTCTGTCTCTGGACTGTCACTTCCACAAATAAAGAATTCATTTCTCATTCCATCTTGGAAAGCAAAACACTTGGAACATCCAACTCCTTGTTGTGGGTGTTGCGTTCAGCCCTTAGGATGGGCTTGGATGGTGGTGGGTGGTGATGGGATGCCTGGAGGCCTTTTTTCTCCAGCCCAGGACCACGTGGCTCTGCAACCACCTTCAGCTGCCGGGTGTACCAGTTCAGGGTGGTGGCAAGGAGAAAATCCACTCACAAACAGGCTTCAGGAAATATCATCTTTATTCATGCCCTGTCCACCACATGTGTGGTCTATCATAACCTTTTATGCATGCTATCCTTATCTTGCCCTGCGTCTTAGCCTTTTCCATCCATGTCTCCTCCTGCTACTTCTCCATCCAGGTAAAATCTCCTTTGCCCCTTAGGCAAAACCTTTTATAACCTCCCCAAGACTCCTCCCAGAAATGGGAGGATCTTTCTTGTAGGTAAAGTTACACAAAGAATAGGTGTAGGGTTACAGTTGGCACTAAGATACTTATCAGAAGAGACATTTAATCATGATTGTCAGGGCCCTTTATGTATACACCATGTTGGTAATGTACCAGATAGCTGGTGAGTTCTTAGTGAGTTGCATAACTGCTTTTCTTGAGTCCATACCAGAACATGCTGGATATTAATTATGTTCATCTCTTGAAGGTTGTCCTTCCTTCTTTCCTTCCCTCCCCTTCTTTCTTTCCTTCTTTCCCATTCCTTCTTTCCTTTCTTTCTTTTCTTTCTTGAGGTTCTGTGATTTACAATGCTATAATGGTTTCTCTCACACATCATTCCAATACCACACCCATCACCAATGTACCTGCCTTTCTCCCTAAAAGGCTCCAGCTCCCCTTCCTTTTAATCTCTCTGTCAATAGTGTAGATCAGTTTTCTTGTTATATTACTTTGGTCCTTTGTTCCTACTTTGTTATCTATCTTTAAGTCCCAGCAACATAAATGGCACTAGTCCTAGGCATCAGTCCTACTTAATCTTCACAGAAATATTAACAATTAAATGTTATAATCTGTATTTTGCATATATCATAAATGAGGCTAGAAGGATTAATTAAAGTTTCCAAGTTTCTTTACTTGGAAGACATGAAAGACCAGAAAAGTGAAGAAACAAGTAGCCTGGTAATAACCAGCTGTTACTAGTTGATTGGCCAGTTGTTTTTGGAACTGACTTTACAAAAACAAATTTTAGACATCTAAAAAATATAAAGGACATATAATTTCAATACAATAAATGTCTCCAGGAGTAAGCCCTAAATAAGCACAGCCAGCTGTGGTGCCCAAATGTAAATTAAATTTTAAAAAGTGGCTTTAACAGTTTATGGTTTTGAGAGGAGCATGGTTTTTCCATTTAAGTAAGCAGCAGGCAACTATCTCCAAGATAAATCTAAACCCTCAACTCCCAATATCAGAATGTCTCTGCATATGACAGGATTTTATTCTAGAGAAATGATAGTCTAGATTTGGAGCCAATAATTCTTCAGGTGTTGGGAATTACTACATGCTCATCAGAGCCCTTCCAGTATTTCCTAGGCCCTAACTTCCAGAATGCTCAGTATCAGACTGGCCTGATTTTCATCTAGGTCTAATGTAGGAGAAATGAGACCTTGGATCTATCTTATTATCAGGAATTCAGCTGGGCTTGGTATCAGCAAGTTTCCAACCTGTGCTCCAAGACAAGGTCAGCTTGATTCTAGACCCAAATTCTAGACCTTGTATAGATCTGTAGCAGAAGGTCCAGCTCAGGTATATTGACTCATTGAGAAATATTTATCAACCTCTAACCCAGTCAGTATTTTCACCAAACCCAGGTTTTCATTAAGCCAAGTCCAAACCTTTAACAGGTTGGCTCAAGGCCTGCAACTTGCAAACAGAATGACCCTCCTCCCCAGAGCAGCTGACTGCTGATACTTGAGTCTTGTTATTGCTACCAACCTCTGTTCAGGACTTGGCCTGTAATCCATTTGGCCTAAGCACTTCCTCTTTTCCCTGAGCAATCTCTTGGAACACTGCTCTGCCTTTAGGTTTGGACTTATTCCTGGCTTTGATAGTTCACCTCAGTCCTTTTGATGCAGTTGAGCCTAGCACCTACATCCACACCTTATACCCTTTATCAAACAGGATTTACTTCTCACCCAAGAAGCGAGATCCTTTATTCAGATATTGACTGAGAAGGACCAAAAAAAAAAAAAAAAGGGACAAGTGATGAGTAGCAGCAGATGGAGAGGAAGTGGTTGTAGGCCACATAGTAGCACAGGGCCCCTAGCCCAGCAGAATGCACTCTGAATACTTAAAATGGACTTGCGTGAAAGACCAAAGAAGCCCTTCTGTGGTCATTCCCTCAGTGCATCTTGGTCACACTGTCACAGAGTTTGTTTCAAACCCTCTTGGTCTTTCAGGCAGGCCCCTTCTTGGATCAATCATTTGAGTTCGATTTACCTTCCTCAACTCTGATACTGAGTGCCCATCCTTTAATCTGTCTTTAAATCCTGTGATTTCTCTAAGCACATACATCACTAATTCTAAAACCCAGAAATAGTATCTACTCAGTAAATGAATAAATAAATCAGTGGAAGAACAGGCTAGATCTCTGAAGTTCTAAAATCAAAACTCCAACCCTTTTTACAAAAATGCTAATCTATGGGGCCAGAGCGATAGCACAGCGGTAGGGTGTTTGCCTTGCACGTGACTAATCCGGACAGAAATGGTTCAATCCCCAGTGTACCATATGGTCCCCCAAGCCAGGAGCGATTTCTGAGCACATAGCCAGGAGTAACCCCTGAGCATCACCGGGTATGGCCCAAAAACAAACAAAACAAAAACAAATAATGCTCATCTAATTGAGAAAATGGGATTTTTCCTATGAATTAGGAAATAATATTTTTATATCTACTGATTTTTTTACTCAGTTTGAAAAATATGACCAACAATGAAACATCTGATAAGTTCTGTCCTTGAAGCAAGCCAGCAAGACAGGAGAACTGGCCAGGGACATTACCTTTGATATAAAAATCCTCCCATCTTGTCTAAGGGCAATTTCTAAAAGTTGTTATACCACATATGTAGTTGCTTTCTGCTACAATTAAGGTCTCTGTCCTCTTTTTGCTGAATGGAATTACAACTCATTAACTCTCATGTTATCAGAGGCATTTTTTAAATCTGACTCTAGAGCTTAACATCTGTTCTCACCTTTGTCTTCCTGCGTGTATGTCATTCTCAGACTTTCAAAATTTGTGTGTTTTCTTTTTTCATGAGTTGGTACATAATAGGTTCCTGCACTGTTTAAGAAAGGTTTCCATTTTTTTTTCCTATTGCTAAAAACTTAAAAGAGGGAGTGGAGCAATGGCACAAGCTGTAGGGCTTTTGCCTTGCACACGGCTGACCCAGGACCTAGGACGGATCCATGTTCAATCCCCCAGTATCCCATATGGTCCCCCAAGCCAGGAGCGATATCTGAGCATCACCAGGTGTAGCCCCCCCAAAAAAAAACTTAAAAATTTTTATTATTTTTCAAAAAGCATACTTCCTCCTCTCAAATACAGAATCTTGGATTCTTGGAGGGAGATCCAACATAACTCACATGTTAATTCCTTTCTAAACTATTCATATTACTGTACTAACAGAGATTTGTTAAAATTATTATTATTATTAGATATTTTCTTAAATTTCCTAGTGTTCAAATATCAGGAAAAAAACCAACATAGTAACTCTTGTCATTTTTTTACTGAAATATTCTGCCTAACAATGTGTTTTGTGTTCTTGTTGCTGAGAATATATTTACTTATCTGGCTTAAAAGATAGAAAACTGTTATAACTGAAAGAAAATTTAAGCATGGGACTTCTCATCTCATTTGTGAGAAACATCTGGTTATTATCATTCACAAGACTCTCATTTTATTTGCAGTCCTGAATGATTTCAGTATTAAATCACCCTGCATTGGCAAACAATGGTGAGAGCCAGGCCAGGAAAGAAACAGATGTATCTTACGTATGGAATGAAATTAAATGCTAGTATAAGCATGACAGTATTCCCTTTGTCATTATTTCTTTTTCTAATATATTAACCTTAGAAGTTAATATTTTATTTCTATTGTGATAATAATAAAAATAACTTCAGAATTAATTCCTGGATTCAAGGGGCACATTCTGATTTTTTTAATGTTTAGATAATTGGTTAAACAGTGATGTAGATCAGGTAAGGTTAATATAGACAAAAACAAATATCCAGAAGAGATATGTTTAATTATAGAGCCAGATATCTGAGCCTTTATTTTTATTCTGCCTTTTTTTTACTTTGTAAATTTCTGTTAATGTCTTTAAGTCTTAATTTCTTTGCTTGTAAAATTGGAATAATCACCTGTGAAGATCTGTGAGAATATTAAATGAGCAACCTGAGTTTGAGTTTTGTTTCTGTCACCCCTATTTTTGTCTTTCTTATATACCACTCCGTTTTGTGCAATATCAGTACAGAATCTTGGAGTTTTGTATACTGCTATTGCTTCAACAGATTATCCTACTACAAATCCCAGGTTATAGATGAAGAAATTGAGAACCATTATTCTAAACAAAATACCTACAATGACAAGGTGACTACTTGAGAGGAGGAAATTTTTATTTGGCATTTACTCTTTGGGCTTTGATGAAACCTCATTTTACTGAAATCACACTGGTATACTCTCAAATTAAGTGGATTTTCTAATAAATGGGACAGCATTTCTCTTGGGGTTGGAGATGAGGATCACACTGTTTATTCTGTTCAGCCCAGAGAGGAGGAGATAAATCCAGAGTAGCTGGAGGAAAGCTATATAATAAACCTTTTCCCAGAAAGGAAATTCATGCTGATCCTACTGCATCCTCTGGAGTTTCTTAGAAAATAAAGGGTAACTGTCATTTTATCTACATCAGGGCTTCTCCAACCTTTTGGCACAGGTAAGCATAGAATGAGGCCCTTTGTGTGTGTTTGGAGGGAGCATAGTATTGGAAGGCTGGGATGGATATGGCGGGGGTGGGGGGCTTTGAGCAGAGGAGAAGAGAGGTAAGAGGAAAGCAAGAACTCCTCCTAGAATGAGGAGGCAGCAAAAAAAGAAAAAAGAATGAAGCTTCCTCTTGGAGAAGCTTTCAATGGTCACCAAGATAACTCCTGGAGATATCTGTGGGGTTCATTTTCCAGAATATCAGCACCAGGGAGAGGTCTTTCCCAATGCCTGAATATACGACATTTTTTTTGGAGGGGGGTATACACCCGGTGACGCTCAGGAGTTACTCCTAGCTATGTGCTCAGAAATTGCTCCTGGCTTGGGGGACCATATGGGACGCCCAGGGATCGAACTGTGCTAGACTAGCGCGGGCAAGGCAAACACCTTACCCCTTGCGCTACCTTTCTGACCCCTGGATATAAAACATTTTTACCCAGTTTGATTGGACAGTTGTTTGAGAGATCAGACTACCCATACATTTTTTCATATCATTTAATTTTCAGATTTACCAAAATAGCCCAGCAAGTCATAACAAACAAGAATGTCCTGCTTCTGAGAGTAGAGGAAGCCTTAGTCTGTTTCCTACAGACAAACTCTCAGAGAGGAATTCCTGTATAGTATTTGAAAAACTCAAAACAGTGTTTGAAAGTCCCTGCTTTTAAAAAGGTCATATTTAAAATATAAAATAGTATATAATTTTTAAAATTATATGCCTCATTATCATTAAACTTAATTCACTATTTATGTTGGAAACTCACTCTTTGTGTCTCTTCCATTTTTTAGTTTAGTTATTTTTTTAATACAGGACATGAAAATTTCAGATGTGTGAGACAGTTATCAGCTGATTGATTTATAGAAGAGTATAATTACTCGATAAAATTCAGAAATATATGACTCATTTTATGCCTGCAGTATAACTAATGCAAGCACAATAATTATAATCATTTTTTTGCCTTTATATCCTGGGGAAGCAGATTGGACTTGAATGCTTCATTATAAAGTATGCACATATAAATTGAACTTTTCTAAATCTAGGTCATTTGGGTAAGAGGGTTCTTTTGATAAGAAAAGATTAACAGTTGCATTCTCAGGGCATTGTAATGTTAAATGCTGTTTCTCCCACATTCTGGATCATAAGGCAGCCTAAAGAATATATTAATGTTAAAAAATATAAAATCACATTCACAATAATGGCAAATCTTCATGGTACATAGTGTTACATATGCTGTGGTATAGAGTTCATGTACATAGCTTTACATATTACATAATAATATATTACATTTGCATGTGTTACATATTGTATTCTTATGTTCTATTCTGTCATTTTATAATAGTTAAGTCTTATGATGTCATATTTAATATGTTTTTAAGCTCATCTTTATTTCCCCTTTTCTGGAGTCGCTTTTTATAATGCTACCTTTTAGTCTAGGACTATTATTCTAAAACAATGAAATTAAAAACAAAGTTAAGTCATTTTGTTCATAGAAATAGCGAAATCAACAACAAAACTTGGTTTAAGATATTCCAGCTAAAGTGTTATCTTGGATCCTTTTCAGACTCAATCTGTGTGCCAAGCTTCGATCCTGCTCTCAACATGATGACTGGCATCACCCCCATTAATCCAATGATACCAGGTATGGGGCTGGTACCCCCTCCACCACCAACAGAAGTGGCTGTTGTCAAAGAAATAATCCATTGCAAAAGTTGTACTCTTTTCCCTCAAAATCCAAGTAAGTGAGAAATGTTAAATATTTTTAATTTCTTTTTTACTTTTTGTTTTGCATATAGTTTTACCTTTATTTTCAGCTGTGACTCATTATTTTTTCTGAGACATAGAGGTAAAGGTTCATTCCAGATCAGGAATTTGTGTCCAGAATGATTAGAATAAATGCATGCTAATATTCCAAATGTCTGTCCTGGAGCTGAAGTGACACCGGGAAGGCAATACATTCAATTTGAGATAGATTTCCAACTTTTGCAATCAGTCTGAGTGCAGTGAAGTCTATCATTTTCTGCAGAACATAGTGTGAAATATGTGAGTACTTCCATCCATCTTCGAAAATGTGGGAGAAAAACTCAGAAATGTGTTTTGCTAGATGGAAAATTGAATTAATTTGGCAGTTAGCAATTTGAGGGGGGGTGGGAGCCTGCATCTCTGAGTTTCTGAACAAAATTGCATTGCTTGAAGGAAACAAATTTAATGAAATGAATGGACCAGAGGTTTTATAAATTTTTGTAATTTAGTCTCAAATACTAAGTTTATAGACTTAAATATCTAGGTTATAAGAAATAAAATTCATATTAATCAATGTTGTCTTTTAAAAGTGAACTTCCCAGGAGATTGCTTAAATAATCTACATATAAACTAGGCAAGATGTAGTGATAGTGTACATTTTCTCTTTATACATACTAACCCGATATCATAGTTTGCTCATTTATATGTGAATAATGAAAAAAGGAGGTTTTTTTCAGGCTCCATGTTTTCCAGTCAAGTAAGTACCATGCAACTTTCAAGTTCTGTTCTTGTGTTCTGCTAGCTGCTTCAATATCCCTGAATAAGACAGAGCAGATAACAAGTCGAGGGTTTTCATCATGTTGTCATTTCATCATCATGCCTTGCACTTTGTAAAACCCTCCCCCTCCCATTTTTCTAGGCTTCCGGATTATGAAGGAGAAATGGAATTATGCTAATATTTGCTTTATCTTTACTCAGGGGCAGTCATAGCCACTCAGTGTAGAAAAGAACAAAGAAAGCAAAGGAAAATGATGAGGAAGGGAGAGGAACTGAAAGACCAGTACAAATCAGTGTAGTTGGTAAAGAAGCTTAGCAATATGCACAGGGCAAAGATACTCTGCAAGTTTCACTATTGGCAGTAAAACAACAACAACAACAAAAACCCACAAATATAAGACCAAACCCTCTGTTTTGTTGTGATTATTAGATCTTCCACCTCCTTCCACAAGAGAACGACCTCCTGGGTGTAAGACAGTGTTTGTTGGAGGATTACCAGAAAATGCTACAGAGGAAATCATACAAGAAGTCTTTGAACAGTGCGGTGATATCACAGCAATTCGGAAAAGCAAAAAGAATTTTTGTCACATTCGCTTCGCAGAAGAGTTCATGGTTGATAAAGCCATTTACCTTTCTGGTACTTTGCATTCTGTAAGGGGATTTGGGGCATTTTGTTCTGTGTTGTGATGTTAATAGGTGCATATTCCCTTTGACTTAGGACTTCATGACAGTGAAGGGAGAAATTCTGCTTTTTTTTTTCTGCTTGCTGCAAGGTTCTCCCTTTGCCTTGCAGGAATGATTTCCCACCGACACCCCCCAGTCTTAAGGCATTTTATGCATTTCTAATTGAGGCTCTCAGGTGCTTATTAAATGGAAAGCAATATTATGAGTACTGAGAACCATTATTATTTGTAGAATTAAATAAATAACGATGGTGCTGGATGGAGAAGGATGGAGGCCTTTATTCTTAGGCCATGGCCATGTGGCTCATCCCCCATCAACCGGCGGGTCTGGGGTCCAGGAAAGCGATGGGTATTGAACTCACTCACAGGCAGGCTTCAGGAAGCATCAACTTTATTCATGCCCTATCCACCACATGTGTGGCCTATATCATAACCTTTTAAGCATTCAGCCATTCTTAGCTAGCCCTGCATCTTAACTCCTTTCAGCCATCTTCCCTTTGACCTCCATGCTGGCAAAAGACCAAAAGGGCCTAATCCCCTCTCTTCAAAACCTTATCTACTCTTTCCAAGACCCCTCCCAGGAAATGGGCGGGGTCTTGCAGGTAAGGTCAAGTTACCTAGGAAGAATGGGGGGATGAGGCTTCAATTATTATTGTATGTAATTCTCAGGGGGAGTAATGCACTCACTCAGTGTAATTTTTTTTTTTCATTTTAAAGGAGAATTTCATTTCCTAGACATCAGGTTATAGGATCAAAATCAGATTCTTGCAGAAATTAGTGAGGGACTCTCAGGGAAGGTTCAACTTCATTACACCAATGCCCAAAGATCCCTGATACTGTTTTGTCAATTATATATATATATATAGAGAGAGAGAACATTTTTACAAATGTTTAAGATAATTCTAATGCCTTTCACTGTCAATGTTGGAACAAGTGTATGGAGTCTGTAAACTAGGCCTTTGCATAAAAACTTCTAAGCATAGTATTGATTTAGATTTTAGATTTAACTCACTGGCTTTAGATTTTTAGATTTAACTCACTGGCATCCCCTCACTCTCTACCTGTGTATTTCAGCCTGCTCCTCTAGGCATCACCTTCCTATTGCTCAGTTAATGGGAAAAAGTAAGAAAAGACAGGACAAAATGTATGTATATGACCAGGTTTGCTGGACCCTACACTTGGCTCTTATGGCACTAAAGTTTTCTTGCAAACATCAGAAGCTTTGATGGTATTAGCATGGCAAAGACTTTCCTGAGCTTGATTGTGATGTGGAGACCTTGAAAACCCCAATTCGAGTAAGATCTCACAAAGTGAAAAAAAAAATGAAATTACAAAAGAAAAAAAAAGAATTAAAACAGTTTGCAACCTGCAATTAGCAGTGGTTTGCTGTGTTTTACTTTTCACATATTCCAGAGCATTATGAGACCTGTGTTTTATTTTTATTTTTTTAAGTCTTTGGACCAGAACAGTATACAATGATTTGGGAAACCACCTAATTGGTAGTTGAATATTTTGTTGAGAGGTAACTCTGGGCTTCACTTGCCTTTCATCTAAAAAATAAAACAAAAACAAACAAATCAAATTCTTATAACACCGCGTTATTGTTGTCTCACAGGATTGCCCTGAGGAATAAATCAAAACAATGGATATTATGTGTTGAGCTGGGTACCTGAAAAGAAGAAGGAATCTGTTTAAAGTTGCTTTTTACACAACTATCCTGACAATGATAAAGAATTGATTCTTGGGAGCCCTGATGTGAGAGGGTGGTTACAAAACAGTTTTCCCCATGAAACTCTTTCTTAATTTGATGGAAGTAACAATGAGTAGATCAAGGGTACTTTATTATTTGTTTGTTTGGTTGTTTGTTTTGAAGCCACACCCACCCAAAGATGCTCAGGGCTTATTTCTGGTTTTGCAGTCAGGGATCAGTAGAGATTGAACTCAGGTTGGCTGTGTGCAAGGCATGCACTCTCCCCACTGTGCTTTCACTCTGGTTACTTTTAAACCTAAACTTTACACAGTGAAATTTATGTTACAGTACAGAGATGAGCAAACCCACAAAAATTTATTTTGGGAATCTGCATTTCCCTGTTCAGACCTGGCAGGGCCGTTCTTCAGTGAACTTCTGCTCTGTAGCCTGCCATTTTGCAAAAGGAAGAGCCCCAAGCAAAGGCTTAGTCCTGGCCTCTCTATCTGGGTGTACAACATACTCTGAGCTCCTGCCACCCTCTGCCCCAGCGAGGTGGCAGCATGTGTCGAAGAAAGATCTGAGGGAGCATCTATGGGGGTCAGGCAGGAAGCAGGAAGTGCCTCTAGTGTTCCTGTACCACCAGCCTAAGCCCAGCTGGAAGGCCTATCTAATTTTAGACCCGTCTTCACATTTGAAGGCCAAACTAATTTTAGACTCAGCTTCATCATGCTCTCTTAAAAGGCCTTAATGATGTTTTGGTAAGAGAGGGTGCTTGGGGAAACAGAAATGTTTGAAAGTTATGCTCTGGATATGCACAAGGGCAAACTCCTTCACCAGTAGGGACAGCTGGCCAGAGGCAGTCTGTCCTACCTGCTCAGCTGCTAAGTTTTCAGTTGTCCAGTCTGCTGAAATACTTTGTTCCCATTATCCACAACCAAGACCCTCTGCTTCAAAATGATTTTTTTCCTCATCTGCTGTGATGGGGATGTTTGAATCTTGAAGTATAGCATTCTCCCTGTTTTGGGTCACACAATTGAAAACAAGGCATAAGAAGGGCTTAATGAGAATTATATGGAGAGATTGTTATCCTATGAGTAACTTTTCAAAGGTGTGAAGTACCCTGGTTGGGAGAAGCCAGCCACTACAAGAATTTTCAGCCAAGCTTCAATCCAAAATATGTGGATAATTCCTAAAAAGTTACCAGGTTAATGTACACCTGCAGCAGCTCAGTGTTATCTCATATTTCTCAGTAGCATCTCATTTGCAAAGCCTCTGCCCAGAAAAAAATGCTTATTTTATTCTCTTCTCTGGTGACCCCTGACTGCTGGCCATTCCTATTGGGATCTGAATTTATATACTTTTTTTTTTTTTGAAATCTGACTGATTCAAATGCAAGAGCAACCTCAAAGCCAACTCTTCATTTGAAGTTAAGTTGGTTGTCTAGTGTCAGTTCTCTTTGTGTTGATCTCTCAGATTGAGCTCTCCATGTATAGTCTTTACAAACTGAGCAGCTCACATAAAATCCCCCAAAGATTCCTAAGCCCATTTTTCGTTCTGGCTCTGGACTCTTGTGTGGTCTCCTGTGGCCTTCAAAGATTGTGTGGACAATTGGCATGGCACAGCGTACGGGATGAGGTGTTGCAAGTCTGCAAGGAAGGCAGTGGCAAGGCCTCATGATTGAAGGTAAAATATTCTCTGGTGCCCTAGAGGATAAGTGGAAATAAAACAGCATTGGGAAATTGCCTTGGTAATTGTGGCTTTTGCAGTTGCCAAGAAAGAGTATTGAACAGCAACATTTTTCCAAAGTAATAGAGCCATAGCTCTATTCTTTGCATGAGGTATCATGGAATTTACCTTGCAGATTTCTTTAAAACTAAAACTATTCTTTATTTACCCTCACTGCACCTCTTCTAAGAAGAATTTATGCACACTAAAGTTATAGTATCTCACATAGATAAAAAGAACCCTACCCCCACCCTTCAAAAGGGAGTGTGCACGGAAATGCTGTTTGCTGTTTGTTCCTGAGCTTCCTGGAAGTCAGAGGGAAAAAGTGATGAGTGTTTTGGTTCTTAGCATCATCCTCTTGGTAACATGGCATGAAGATAGGGAGGTGATCTGAGCCACCACCCAGAAAAACGCAGTGTGCTTTTCTCCCAATCTGTAAGAAATATAACTTGGCAGTGATTTGGGATTTCTGGAGAGAAAACAGCTGTTTGCCACCACCAGAGCAAGTGGGTAACCATTTACCTAGACAGAAACATAAATGAATGTGCCCCCCTTCCAGAACCTGTATGCCTCCACCACACCTTGACTTAATGATGGAACTTGGGGATATGAGCAGACTTTCCATTGGTTGCAGGTTACAGGATGCGATTAGGGTCTAGCACGGACAAAAAGGATTCGGGTCGGTTGCACGTGGACTTCGCCCAGGCCCGGGACGACTTCTATGAGTGGGAATGCAAGCAGCGGATGCGTGCCAGGGAGGAGCGGCACCGGCGCAAGCTGGAGGAGGACCGGCTCCGGCCGCCCTCCCCGCCCGCGATCATGCACTACTCAGAGCACGAGGCTGCCCTGCTGGCAGAGAAGCTAAAAGGTAAGGCATTTGGACCTTGGTCTCCTTCTGGCCATTAACCAGGACATGCAAATAGAGCAGGCAGCCTCCAGGGTGTTTTCTTTCAGTCTTGCATGTGCATCCAGCATCCTTCCCAGAACCTTTACCTACCTCCCTGTATTATGTGCAGCACAGGGACTCATGCTTAGTGCAGAAGAACAACCTGCTGACTTCCTGCTTTTTGTAGAAGGAGCAAGACTGGCTCTGCCCTGTGGGTGTGGGCTGATGTTCCTTGTTCCAGATCCCCCACTCACCTCAGTCTCTTCACCAATTTATTTCTTTGTATGGTGTAGCAGAAACAGTATATGTTTACAGAGGAGAAAAGAGTGCTGTGAAGTGTGATCCTGGACTGCTCACTTACTACCTATTACCTCCTGGGCTGAAGAGGCAATGGAGGCATGAACTGCAGAGGTGGTTGGACAGAACTGGATAGGGACCAGAGAGATAGCACAGTGGTAAGGCGGCCTTGCATGCAGCTGATCCAGGACAGGGCTGGGTATTGGCTTTACATAGTTATGAGCAATGTTTGTGTTACTGTTACCCCAAATCGTGTAACAGAGCACAATGTCTGTGCAGTTTTCGTGCAGAGGATTGTCAGCACCTCCTATGGTTACTAGGCAAGTGAAAGTTGATGAGAGAATAGGGGCCACAATTATAGGCCATCAATGTAGAACTCTGCAGGCTAATGCTAATGTGTGTCAGCATTAGAGCAAAATACTGGGAGATAAGTGTGTACCATATGGATAAAGGCCCATCTGAATCACCCCAGAGAAGACAGAAAGTGAATTTGTTGGTGGAATGAACATGATTTTCTCTCTGCTGCTCCCAGAAGAAGAAAGAGACATAAAGACATTCCATTTCAAGGCTGGAACACTAGAAATGAAGACACAAGGACCAGAGAGCAATTTGATATGAGAGGGGAGAGAAAGGCGAGTCTGCTGCTATGGTGGCAGTGACTGTGTGGGCTGTATGGATATGTAATAGGGCAGGGGGAAGGCAGGAAAGTGACCTGACAGGGGAGCCTGGCCAGTTGCTGACCAGAGTTGGGGTTTTATTCCAAGAGCAACAGAGAAGCCATTAATGCTCTTTTAGGAAGGGAGAGACGCACTTGATCTTTGGAAGAGCAAAGTTTATTGCTGGCAGTATAAAGTGGATTGGGTGTTTTCCTAAAGGAAAAAAATGAAAAGCCACTTAAAACCCATTTCAGGAAGTTTGGAAGTTGACATTCTATGTTTTGAAAAGGAATTGAGAAAAATAAATTTCTGCTTCTAGTCCTCCTTCCCTAGTCCTTAGGAAATTGTGGAACCCATAATCAGCTGCAGGGTGCATTGAAATGCTGCTGCTGCTGCTTCCTCCTTTTTCTTCTCTATCATATTTTTGTTTTATTATTTTTAATAATTTTTTTACTTTAAGCACTGTGTTTACAAAAATGTTCATAATTGGTTTCAGTCATCGAATGTACACCACCCTTCATCAGTGTAACTTTTCCCCTAGTGTTTCTTACTGAGGCTCTTAATGCATTGTTCTGCTCTAGAAAGAGAAGAGGCATTTTACAGATACTAATGCAGAGGCTGTGACTGTCCCTTTAATAAAACAATTACCAAATGCACATATAGGTATGCATCTTCTTACTTGAAAGAGCAAAAATATTCACTAGGCATGTGAACATTGCTCTCTGATCCCACCCACGTAACTGCAGCCAGTATCTAGTACATTGTGTAGTGTGCTATTTATATGGTCCAGACTTTGAAATGACAAAATTTGACTCTTTTGCTCTGTGCCTGAGTAGAGGAATTTCACAAGATGTGGCATCTGTATTTTGTGATTTCTTAAGAGAGGAGTGCAGGGTGTTTTTGCTTGTAAGAGACACATGGTGTGGCCTTTCTTGTTAGAGGAGAGCAGATTGGGATGTCAATTTTTGGTATAAGAATTTACAAGCCTTGCCATTTCAAAAAATATATATTTATATAGATGAGTATCATTTGCAGATTTTAGAAGCTGCACTTTTGCCAAGTACTGTGTGATCCCTGGAGGAGAGAACAGATTGGAAATTTTAATAGATTGCAGTTACAGTAGAATGAACTAGCTGGGGATATATCTTAGGCAACGGTCAGGTAATATCAAGCTTGACAATTTCAACCCAAGCACAGAGTCTGGAATATAAACAGCGCTTAATTGCTTAGGAAATTGGCTGCCTCCAAGAGGAAATCCACCCTGTGCTCCTCATAGTGCTGCAAAGCCAGACAGGAGGAGCCGAGGAAACAGTTTCCTGAAGATGAGTTTATTGTTGTGGGGATACAACATGCTGTCAAAACTGAAGGTAAAGAAAACGGGTCAAAAAGGAAATGAAAATACCTAATTGGATTTGAATTTTTCCTTTTCTCTCCCGAGAAATTTTGTTCTCAGGTGTATTACTATCATTCCACCCTTCTCCTGTTTTTTGCATCATGCCTGTTAATTCATAGCACTTCCTCTTCGAAAGTCTGTTTTATCCAAGAAAGTATGTAGGAGCCTTGGATACAAAATGACCCACAAAGCCATCCATTTTCTACCTTTTGATGAAAGAAAAACTATGCACACAACAGATGATTAGCAAATAAAGTTCTTCCTCACTTCCTTAGTTCTTTGGGTCTAGGAACATGTAGCAAATATCTGGCCCCCAGGGAAAAAAAAGGAAAATGGTGGAGGAGCTCCCCTCAAGAAGTTTAGGAGCTCCCTCACAAAGGCAGTTATAATCACCCTTTACAGCAGTGCTCTCTTGGCTGTGTAAGGATGCTTTTTTTTTTTTCTTTCTGATGAACACTGTAAAGGAACTAGTTACTAGAGACCCTGCTGGATTTTCCACCATCATCCAGGGTTAGGGCTGTTTTCTCACCATAGAAAAACCCTAAAGAGAAGCTGTTGGGAGAAGGAGGAGAATCTTCTGGGATTGGGTAACCTAAGGCACTGGATCCTGGGCCTTCTAAAGGCAGAGAAAACTCTTGAGTTGTATTTCTGTAGCTTACCCATGTGGTTACGCTGTTACAAATTCTGAAAAAGAAAATTAACAGGCATCCTGCTGTCTAAGTAGACATTGTTCAGAGACAATTCAGCTAATGAAGACTGACAGAGAAGCAGCTACTCACAGACCCCAAGTTTATAGCAGGGCTTTGAGAAAGTGAGGAGCTCAATACCTCCATAATTACACTTTATTGGAAACAGTAGCACCAGGCCGATGAGATAATGAATTTCAGTTTGTCTTAACACAGACCATCTACCCCGGGAGAAACCCTGGTTTGGACTGTGGACAGAGGAGATTGATTAGACAGAGAGGAGAAATTATATCCTAAATCACTGGGAATTTACTTGGTGAAAACATTTTTTAAAGTTTCTGTGTATTACTCCTCCCCCCCTACACACACACACACCCACACACCCACACACACCCACACACACACACACACACACTTTGGAAAGATGCCCATATAATGCCCATTATATGATAAATTGAATAATTTCTGTCTGCCTCAGGTGGGATTTTAACAAAGTATTGCAAACACAGTTGCTGGGATTCTCTGACATTTCCTCATCAAGAATTTCTCCCTGCTTTGGAGCATCATTTCTAACTCCCAGAGGAATGTCCTCTGATTTGCATACTAAATAGCCAAGGTCAACTTGCCAGAAGGAGGGAGCACTAGGGGTGGAGACAGCATTCTGCACAGATGCTTGTCAATATTTATGGTTCCAAGAAAGTAAAAATCAATAATGCTATGAGCCAAGTGGAAGTTCCATTAGCTAAAAGCCAGACTTCCTTCTTCGGGCAAGGAAAGTACAAAGTTTAGAGCCTGTATAAGAAATACTTTCTCTCTAGTGTCATTGTTACTGACCTTGACAAAAACAAGATAGGTTATTTCCTTAGAAACATTTTTTTCACTCCAGGCAGAAATAATCAGAGCATTTTTGTTTTATTGTCTCCCAACCCTTAGTTTTCTCTTTTTGATAGTTACTAAATAGTTGTGTGTGTGTGTGTGTGTGTGTGTGAGAGAGAGAGAGAGAGAGAGAGAGAGAGAGAGAGATGGAGAGAGAGATGGAGAAAGAGAGAGTGACAGAGAGAGAAAGAGAGAGAGTACCTTGGAGAAAGGGGGAAGGAAGTATTAACTATTTGTGTTGTTTTACATAGCACTTAAAAATCTATGATTAACTGAGGAAGCAGAACATAAAGATTTGTTTAGGAATGTTCTATGATTCTGGACATATCCTGAAATTGGAGGAATTTATAGAAGCAATAATTAGGCCAGCCTGTTCTGCTTAGATCAGTATGAGATTATGTACGTTATGTACATCATGAGTTCTATCACTAACACCATCAAATTGTGTAGCCACAATCCTCAGATGTTGTATTCTAATTTCTTTGGAAGAAAATAGAATAGCTTTTTTAAAATTTTATTTAGAATAACTTCCAGCCCCCACCAAGAAAAACTTTAATCTCATAGGGTATAATTCTCATCACAGTGAGATTGAATATAAAATGGAATCTCTCTCATTATCCCAGCATAAATAAAGTACTACTACAACCCACCTGAACTCATATTCATGATCATGGTCTGGTTTTTATCACTACTATTTTTCTAAAATTTAAGACTAGCTCTTCCTTTGCAAACAAAAGGATGTGGTGGTGGGAGGGAACTATGGCAGGTCCTCACTTAATGTTGCCAGTAAGTTTTTGCAAGCTGGGACTTGAAGCAAATAACATGTAATAAAACTAATTTTAGCCTAGAATAATTGATATAAACAAGAGTTGATTTCCTAGGGAACATTCTCATCACAAGAACATCACTCAAATTTCTAAACAAATACCCACCAAACACCTCAAATATTAAATAATAATTTCTATTCATTCATGCTTGACTTTACAACTCACTTTGGGGATACCATGACCAGAGTCCATTCCCATGTTTTAGGCAGGATGCTACTCTAGACAGGATGCTGTTCCCACACAGGGCACTCTACACCTGCGCTCACTCATACTGGGAAATCTGAGATATATTTACCTATGAGCCTAGCATGCACATGTTTGGGGTATGGGAAGAAACCAGGGAACCTGAGAAAGCCCATGCAGACATGGGGAAAACCTGCAAACTTCACACTGATGAGAGTCCCTGCCAAGAACTGATAGTTTGTTATCAATGTTGTATTGAAAAGTCTTTGAAAACAGGGATCTGCTGTACCTACTAGTTTGATTATTTTTCCCTTAATTATCCCTGGTTCAGTTTGGTTCAAGATCAAGTGCAGCCCTGCTCATTCCTGTGGCTTAGAGCCACACGTAGGGTTTCTCACTGTCCTTGAAGAGCTTGCAGCTCACTAATGTTTGGCATGGCCCTGGTTTAATGTTTGCCTTACCAATATGAAATGAACATGTACCAATAATTTTACTTGACTCCCCAATTAACAAAAGACCTAAAAGCAGCTAAAACTCATTTAAAAGAGGGAAAAAAGCTTCACAAAAATTTCTGGTTTTTACTGGACAAAATAGATTTGCATTGTTACAGGGAATTTTTTTTTCCCATTGAGCCCAGTTTTGAGGCTTAAGTTCTTTTGCTATGGAGTAGTGAAAGACACAGGTTCACACTCTAATCAAATCAGCCAAGTCCAAAGTGAGTTGAAAGCAGCCCCTTAGTTCATGCCCAGCATTCTATTAAAATGATCTGCAGTAAGCACTCTCTTTCTGCCTACATCTGAGCCTATCACATATTCCCCGACATCCCCACCAGGGTCGAGATGGAAGTCTAAGCAGCTATTCTGTAATTGGAGGTGGGATGGTTGGGGATGGAGATACACAAAGCTCAGAAAAATTAAATCAGAACCTTGCAATATTCTACATGATCTCAGCTACTACTTTTCATTTCAGGGTTTCATTATCTCTTCACTTAGATGATGAGCTCTAACTGCTTTCCTTGGTCTTTGTTACATGATTTCAGCTCTTGCTTCTCGGGCTTCTATGTGCGTGCAAATCACCCAGTGTAAGATGTCAGTTGTATCAGTAGTCTAAAGCGAGAGTGAGTCTGTATGCTAAACATGCTTCCAAAATCAAACTCCTACTTTGAAGAACAAAGACTATCCCAAACGTCTCCTCTTCCAATAAACATGGAAGAGAGAATAGGGAAAAGAAAGGAGCTTGATAACATCTGAACTCAATGGAAACTGAGTAGCTGGGCATAGATTTGGATGATGACATGAAGATAGTATAGTTAGCTATAGCACTTATTCCTTATAAGGATGTAAGGTTATTGTATTCCTTAAATTAATAATAAATGCTTTTAGAAGACTGAGTTACTTGATAAATGGCTGTAGGTGGCTCTGTTTCCATGTATCTGACTTCACTTTGAAGTTACACTGTTGAAGGTGATGGTCAGCCTTGATAGAGACCAGGACCAGCCAGCTGAAGTGGCAGAAGAGCATTTATCTCAAGTAGACAGTGTGAATGTGTTCTTGAATATGAAATTAAAATTCTTTATGTCAACTGATGGTTCTCATCTGTTGAGCATTGGATTTTGTAGCTTTCCTCTTCTTAGCACAGAAAATATATTAAATGTAGTGTGAAAATACAGATCATCTCCAAAGGGGATAATGGAGGCTGACCCAGGGCATTGAAATATGTTTGGAAATTTTATTCTCAGCCCCTCAAACCTGGAGACAGAGCCATAAACCAACAGTCGTTAAGGTTCCTCAGAGAGACTGGCACAGGAGATCTAAGAAGTCGTAGAAAGAGTAAAGGGATAAACATTTCATCTCAGCTTGGCAGAAAACCTTCCTTTCAGAGAGGCCTTGAAGCTGAACCTCGAATGATGTCAATCAGGGAGGGGTGTGCCAGGTGTGAGAGGGAGAGGACCTCCTGGACAGCACATTGCATATATGGAAGCTGTGAGGCACTGTTGGGGTATTGAAAAAAGACAGGAATATAACAAAAACAACGAGGGTGACATAAGAGAGAAAAGTACAAATCAGGACAAGCCCCAGAAGAAACATTGTGACATGTATAAGGAAACTGCAGAGATTTTTAATGAGCACAGGTCCATATCATTTTAGCATAGATGGATTGTAGAAAAGAGCATGTTTGTACATTATCATTTCTAAGCTGCACCCATACTCAGAGTTAAACCTACGCATGTTCCTGGAAAGTACTTGGAATTTTCATAACTGCGTATTTGATGTGATTTTTATGAGCAGTGCTAATTTCTTTCCATATGAATAGCTTTAATAATGCTGCACTCTAAATCCTGTTTAAATTAGTTTATATTGTTTTCTGTTTTTTCTCCATGATTTGTCCACTGAATACAAAATTGAATATACAGTTGAATGTTGAAATTAACATTGAAAATAGAAATCACAGTGTGTTCCTGTGGCTACTCAAAGAAGACGTCCTGGCTTTGTTTTTTAATATAAACTCATTTCTTATTTGGCAACAAACATTGACTAGTCTTAATCATGCCTGAACTCTTTTACACATTTAATTTGAATATCAGTAGTTCATTCATTCATTAACTTGCTGGTTACAAAATTTTCAGAATTGAAAACAAAACTGAGTTTGTAAAAACTGTATATTTCTTTTATTAAACTAACAGAATAACTAACAGAATTTCATCTAGTATTACTTGTAAAAATGCTGAAAGATTTTTTTTGCCTGTTGAGCTTTTTAAATTGGGTGTTTTGGCTTATTTTTTTTGGAAAAACTACCAATGAGGTATAGTCTACTGGTAGGCTTACTTTATGCATCTATGGGTGAAATACAACAAAATCTGATTTATAAGATATATAGAGATATAGTGTAAGTGGATAGCACTATTCAATTCCTGATATACCATATGGTCCCCAAAGCCTTCTAGGAGTAATCACTAAGCACAGAGCCAGGAGCAAAGTTTTTAGATTTTTTTTTTTGAGCAACTTTTT
Organism: Suncus etruscus; assembly: GCF_024139225.1. NCBI lineage: Eukaryota > Metazoa > Chordata > Mammalia > Eulipotyphla > Soricidae > Suncus > Suncus etruscus. The sequence continues at coordinate 68,397,317 of NC_064855.1, forward strand.
TTTTCTCCCACACCCCTTGAGCAACTTTTAAACTTAAGAATTTTCTTCCTAGTATTTAGGCAGAGAAGGCCACAAAAAATAAAAGAATTCCTGAGAAACCAGGGAAAGAATGATGAAAAAGACATTGTATCTTATTTTACTCTCAATGACTGAAGTACTTGCTGAAGATTTTTTTATTCTGTGTTACTTTGAGGTAGAAATCATAGCAAAAGGGGGGAAATTGTCATGAAGTCAGTGCTCATTTTTAAAAGAAAATTTTGTTTTTTGTTTTGTTTCGTTTGTTTGGGCCACACCCTGCAGCACTAGAGCTCATGGGTTACTCCTGGCTATAAGCTCAGAAATTACTCTTGGCTGGAGGGAGACCACATGGGATGTTGGGGATCTAACCTGCCTCTGTCCTGGGTCAGCCTCCTGCAAGGCAAACTCCCTACCACTGTGCTACCACTCTGACCCCAAGACAGTGCTCTTTGTTAATGTATTTTAATAGTGAAAAGAAATGTGTTTTTTTTAAATGTGTTAGGATTCTTCTGCTGGGTTTTTATTTGGGGGAGGGGATCATTCTGCTAGCATATATTGGCAGTAAGACAGGTAGAGGATCTGAAGGAGGCAAAATTTATTCTGCCAATAAGGTCTTTGTAATGAGCTTCTCACGTGTAAATTTAAGTTTTGGGGTTCCCTATGAATTATGTGTTTTTGGGGGGTGTGGTGATTTTTTTATCTTGCACCAGCTGCTTTGGCCCACAAAATGAACTACATAACTGGAGTTTATTGAGAGCTCAACTCAGACTAAGATTCAGCATAAGCCAAATTGCAGGTATCTGCTTTATTCTGCAGTAGCATGCACGCATGACCCTTTCTCATAGGTGGAAATTTTTAGGGAATCTTGAGTCTATCCCTGGCAGAGTATGTACTGTGGACATTCCCTAGGTCTTACTGTTGCTCGTGGAAGAGCAGGTTAAAGCATATTTGATTCCCATATCCAGGGGGTTTGGGGATTGGGATGGGAACTGGTTAACAGTGCCTGCCTGCTTTCTGATGGCTCTTCGTTGTGTTGGAAGCAGAGCAATCCCTCACTGACTTAAGTCAGTTCCATAGCATCTCCTTTGCACACAAGCCACAGGTAAGACCCTGCAATGAAGTTGTGTCCTGGTCTGGAAAAGTTTACTCTGGGAGAAAAGATATTATTAGAAGATAAATTTTAGCCCATGAAAAATATTTGAGTATATTGAGCAAAAGTTTTCTGGAATCAAAGCCACATCCAGGATAGCAGTTTTTTGAAAAAAATAAAAGAAGGCCCAAGGAGCCATGAGCTCTGAAAGGTACTTGGAAGCAGAGTGGAACTGGAATAAAGAAGTTAGATTGGATGAGAAAATAAGCTTATTCTCATACAGTCACTATCCTATTAGTGTGGCAGGGTCTAATAGGAAGCTTTCATAACTAGTTCTGATCCTGGGACTTCTTAATGACTCTCTTAGTTTTCCGTTTCTTAGACCAAGAGTTAGTATAGTGGTTCGGACACATACTAGACATGTGCCTGACCTACATTCAATTTCTTGCATCACTAGGTGTGGCCTACGAGGCCCCCATCATGGCCAAAGTAGTCCCAGTAATTTGTAGAACCATAAGGTTCACAGGGTATTTTATTTTTTTATTGAACCATGGATGTGGTTGCCAGAGAATCATTGCTGGGGGCCCCTGTGTCTCCTCAACACCACTTGGAAATCCCTTCCCACTCCACCCCCCAAGAAAAGGTTCCATTTTCTGAAGGAATAGAAACTATAATTGTAAGTATCAGATTGGGAACATGGAGCTCAACATATGTCCGTACATTTGGGACCCCTTGTCTTATTTGTAACAGTGCTAATGGTATTTCTACAGCACTCTGAAACATTCTCAAAGCACTCTACAAATGAAGTAGTTTGATTTATAAAATACAGAAATGGTTGGCTTAAAATACATATGATGAATGATAAAACTCCTTTACCAAACACAAATCACCTTCTGTCCATTCATCTTAAGTGTGTGTATTTATGTGAATGTGTATGCGTGATTGTAAGTGTGTAAATAAAAATAGCACATAAGTATGACTGTGGTGTTCCTTCCTATAGAGGACTTGAGAGAGATTCAGTATTTGCCAAGAGTTGTACAAGAATCCCAGCATCTACTCTTCTTAATTTTGTTCCTTAATTTTAGAATATGGGCCCTGCCCCATTTACTTGAACATGAAATATATTATTTTTAAAGTAATATTTCCCAGTACTGGAAAAAAATCAGGTGAAATACAGCCCCCTTCAAGCTTGCCTAGAAAATATGCAATGAGCCTTCAGCAGTAGGATCGATCAGTGTTGTAACAACTGACATACAACTTCCAGTTCTAATTAATGTAATTATCTGCAAACTAGCTTTTCTTCCACCTTTAAGCCATACTGCAGAGTTCTGTTCAAAAAAGCCATTTTCTTAAAAGACAATTTTCTTTGTTATACTTGAAAATAAACTTTATCACTTATTTACAGAAGGAACTTCATTCATATCCCCACCACACACACACGGCTCAGAGCAGGTTCCCATGGGTTTCTAACAACCTTCAAAAGCGAACACAGACAGCCCCTAGGAAACAGGTCCTCTTTTGTGGAAAACAAAGAAATAGTCTTTTTTTCCCCTCTAATCAAACATGTTCTATTACACCTAAAGCAAAATTAGTTATGGACTGTCATGGAACAAAAATTGACATTCCTACTACCTGCCTAGAAGAAATCTCTTACATTATAACCATTTTTTAAAATAAATTAGTCCACTATTACATTTTTACTTGAATCTAGCTAATTATGAGACAGAACACTAGCATAATAACTATCTAAATTTTTTAATGAACACATCAAGAAATGACATGGAGGCCAGACAGACTAATAACCGTTTTCCCAATAAGGACAATAAATTAGAATTTTGGGGGAGGAATTATGTGGTACCCATGATGAAAAAGAGCCAATTAAAGTGCTTCTGAGAATGAGAATAATAAGGTGAACTTCACTTTGTTTCTTGGATGTTTCCATGGGGTCACAGAGTTTGATGAGAAAAGCAAAGCTCCCCCACAATCTAGCAGTTCAGCTGGAAACTTCACTTGTCAACTTCTGAAAATGTGTGCATGATGGACTATGCTCTCTTTTGAAGGAAATCACAGACAAATGTGTTCTCACCTCATTTTTCCATTTCCAGATGATAGCAAATTCTCCGAGGCTATCACAGTGCTACTTTCCTGGATTGAACGTGGGGAAGTGAACCGGCGTTCAGCCAACCAGTTCTATTCCATGGTGCAATCGGCCAATAGCCATGTTCGCAGGCTTATGAATGAAAAGGCTACCCATGAGCAAGAGATGGAGGAAGCCAAGGAGAATTTTAAAAATGCCTTAACTGGAATCCTCACACAATGTAAGTAAACTTTTGGGGCCATCTGTTTTCGTTGTGATTCTTGACTTTTCTTTAGTCTTTGACTTTTATTTTATTTTCATTTGGGGGTAAGTAGTTCAATAATTTCCCACTCTTGCTCCATATTGAATGGCACGCCTCATACCCTATTTCATGTTCTGTGGCAACTTGGAGGAACACGGACCCTGTCCTGAAAACTTGCTTCTCCAGGTGAGCGACATTTCTGTAGCTTTTTCTCAGTGCACTAAGCTCCTGCCGCCAGTTCAGGGCTGTCATCCTTTCCTTTCGGGCTGTCCACACAAGCCCACACATTTTCCCAGTGTGGACAGTAGGAAGCAGACCCTGAATTCATTGCCCTTGGGCTCTGCTTTTAGGAAAAAGGTATGGTCAGAAAAACTCCTTCTCAGGATCCTTTATTGGAGGTGAGCTTTGACTATCTACTTGGGCAACTCAAGAGCAGAGAATGTTTCTGCTTTATTAGTCCATTCTTTCTTCTTTTGGAAAACAAATTGCCTCAAGTGCTTTATGCTAGTGATTTTTCATGTCCAGATCTAAAATTGATGAAGGGATATAAATGGGCTTTTCTCATAGAACAATAGACAGGGTAATTACCCAGGACTCTATTTCTAAAAAATATTCTACCTATGTTTTTGATGCCACTTTCTCTGTATAGGGGTCATTAAAGTCACAGCGGCACAATGTTGCCTAGCTGTGAGTGTTCCCTGCTTAGTAAAGTTCATCAAATGACACTGTAACAATGCCTTGCTCCATCTCTTACTAGATGCTGGATCTCACATAGGATAGTAGCATGTGCTATTTACATATTCATCCTGAGAGTAATGATTAGTTTGTGATATATTGGGCCTCCATGGCTATTACTCTCCTTCACTATAAACCCAAGGAATAATGCATCTTAATAGGATGGGATGAGATAAACTTTATAAACCAAACTTCTGGACTGTTGAGATGGTTCAGGGTTATGTCTCTTGCCTCACACACAACCAAATCCAATTTAATCTCTGTCACACACATGGTCCTCTGTGTACTGCCAGAAGTCAGTAACCTCTTAAGACCTTTGGGTGTGACCTCAACCCCTCCATATTTTAACATTAAACAAACTCTTAAAATATTTTGCAAAACTAAATTTATCATTTTATTTTTAAGTAAATACTTTTATTTAGGCACCATGATTTACAGTTGTTTCCGTACTTTAAATTTTGGCATACAGCGTTCCAAAACCAAACCAACACCAGTGTCAAGTTCTCACACCAATATCCACAGGACCCATCCCCACCTCCACTCCTACTCCCAGTGCCCTCCTCCTTAACAATCACAGTTTTGAGAATAATTATTGTAGTTCCTGTATTGATTGCTCTGTAATTTAGATATACACATATATCACACCTCTACACCACCATGTATCCATGTGAAAGTATTTTATATGTCTTTGTCATCAAAAGGAATTTTTGTAACAGTTGTTTCTAACATTAAAAAGTTCCCAGTAATCTGAAGAGATAGTACAGGAGGTTAGGCCTAAGGGCACTTAAATACCAACTGAAGCAGAAGCCTCATGCCCCAACTCCCAGGGATAGGGATGCATGGGTCTGGAAGCAAATGCTCCTATACAAGGTTGAAGATAATAAAACAGGATCAGGAAACTCCCACCACAAGCTTTCTGCTCATTAGCAAAACATATCAGCAGGCAGATAGACTAGTTGTGGAAACTAAAATTGCAAGCCAGCTCCTCCTGTGACCCGAGGTATTGGGAAAAGAAAGACCACCTTACCTGTAGAGAACAGGTTAGGGACCAATCCAGAAGTACTTCCAATTCATGAGTGACAAGCACAAGCAAAGAAGAATATCCTGAATAGAGTTAAAGCTGGTTACTCCAACAATCAATTTATTTGAATCCCCAGGACTATTTGTACTACTAGGGGATATGCCTGAACCACAGAGACAGGAATAGCCCTTGCCCCTGAGATGGGTGTGGTCCAACACCTAACCACCACCACCACCACCACCACCACCACTACCCCACCCCCGACCATGTTAAAAAGAAGAAAGTTCTCAGCACTAACATAATTGGTCACCAGGTTCCATGTAAGACAAACCTAAGTCACTTTTCTTGATCATAAAGGAATGGGGTAATGAGATCTGCTCTTTGTCACTGGAAAGCATTGAGAAATGGCTCTTGCAGTCGTTTACAAATGGGGTTAGAGTAGGGGCAGAATAAATAAAACTAATATGGCTCCTTTTAAAAAGAGAAAGCAAGAAGTAGATTAATCTGAAGAGGAAAAGTTAGAAAGATTAATAGTAAAAAGAGGGGTGAATTTTTAACAATAAAATTCCTACTAGATAATAGGAAGAAACTTAATGCCTAAAACATGAAAAATGTTTCATGAATTTTCATTCTAAATAGCTTAGAGTCTCATCTGACATTGGAGCCTTAAACCTTAGCTTTAGCTAGGAAGACAACCATGAATTAGAATGTACATGTGTGTGTGTGTGTGTGTGTGTGTGTGTGTGTGTGTGTGTGTGTGTGTGTAACTTTCTTTAATCAAATCTGTTGAAGCACCCATTAAAAAGAGGCCCAGAAGAGGTGACTAAAAAATACTTCATGCTTAACCTGGTAAGCTATCTGCTGGCCTAGATTTGAAACCATTAGAGAGAGAACAAGAAGTGAAGAAGTGAAGTGCCTGAGGATGAAAACCTTGGTGTGTCATTACTGATAGAATCTACATTGGAGAATACTGGATCTAGAGGACAGTGGTATAAAAGGATTTCTCACTGCTGAACTCAAGCATTGAATGTGTCTAGTCACACGCAGCACCTTTAACCACAGTGTCCTTACTCTTATTACTGGGACCTAGACACAGGCAACCAGAGGTGCAGGCAGAAAGGCTGGCAGACAAGCTAATTTTCCCCCTCCCTGAGGGCTTGGAGAAGGCAGGAATTATTTCCAGTTTTCAAATGATGCCCATTGCAAATGACATAGAGAAATATTTTTACAGATTGAGAGAAGTTGCCTTGATTTTCTTTTTTCCTTCCTTCCTTCCTTCCTTCCTTCCTTCCTTCCTTCCTTCCTTCCTTCCTTCCTTCCTTCCTTCCTTCCTTCCTTCCTTCCTTCCTTCCTTCCTTCTTCCCTCCTTTCCTTCCTCCCTTCCTTCCTTCTTCACTTTCTCCCTCATTTCCTTCCTTTCATCTTTCTTGCTTTCCCTTCTCTTAAACTTAAGGCCTCACACATTCCACACATGCACTTAACTATATCTCTAGTCCTGAAAGCATTTTTAGGATGCCTAAAGAATGTGGGAAGTGAAGGTCATACAAAATATAATTTTTCTAAAAAATAATTGGGCATTCTTTATATATGTCTTTATAGAAGTAAAATGGTAAAAATAAATACTCTACATACTAAAATGGTAGAGTAAGACTAATGACAGAGTTATGTGCTATATTTGCTCAGCTCTGAAACACAGCAAGAGGTCAGTGAAACTTTGTCAGGTTTTGCCAGATCAACACTGTAAAACACAGACTGACTTCTGAGAGTCTAAGCCCAAGTTATTCAGCCTAAGTGAACGTTTTCCATGGGATCTAAAGGCAAGTATACACTATGAGATCATGACCTTCAGAGACATATTTCTGAGACACTAAACTAATCCATATGAGATAGTCTCGCCCAAAATATGAATTCACAGAATTGAAAGATTCCATTGCCCTAGATAAGCCTCTAATTGGCAAGTGATACCTTCTGATTTTCCTATACTACCTTCTCTCTCTCTCTCTTTCTCTCTCAGTAGGGGATAACATATTTTATAAGTAAAAGCCACCATATTTCTTTACGACCATCCTATCACCTTGACTCCTACCATCTGCTCAGGTAGCCTTAGTTATGCTAATATCTATGCTTTGTTTTCCTTCTTATTTGTCCATCAATTTTATACACACAATCCACACATGAGAAAACCTTTCAACATTTGTCTTTTTTCTTTTTGGCATTTCTTTTCATATAAAACTCAGTTTATTTTGCTGCAAAGAGCAAATTTTTCATCATTTTTTAGTAGTAAACAGTATACCATTATATAAACATGCAGCATCTTCTTTATATAACCATCTGTCCATGTGCACTTTGGGAGGTTTTCAGGTCCAGATTCTTTGGAAGGAAATCCACCTCCTGGAGATTATACAGTGGAGATCATTCGCATGAATAACATTAATACTCCTCAAGTTTAAGCTTGGAATCCTTGTTTTTGACTTTCAGTCATGTGCCTCCTCTGGGGTTTCCTTTTTTTTAAATTTTTTGGCCACACCTGGCAGTGCTCATGGGTTACTCCTGGCTCTGTGCTTAGAAATTACCCATGGCAGGCTCTGGGGATTATTTGGAATGCCAGGAATTGAACTTGGGTCAGCAGCATGCAATGAAAACACCCTACACACTATGCTATTGCTCCAGCTCCTGGGGTTTCCTTTCTACTTATGTGAATTCTCAAGCCAAAATTCTCCATTTTCTAGAAACTCCAAATTCAGGCATTCAGGAGGAACCACTGATTTGATCATGTCTTCAAAACTGACCCACATTGCTTAATTTTACCTGACTCCATTGCAGTCAACATTCTGACACTCTGCCCCTCTGTGAGTGATGTAAATACCTCTATCTCTTAAAGAACGTAGGGGTTTTTCTTTTTTGTTACATTCATGGCAATATACTTATTTAGCTATGTGTTGCCACTGGTTTATTTATTCAAGGCTGTAGATCTGAGGTGTCCATGAAGCAGTTAGCTTTTTCCTAAAGGCATTGGTGACTGCCACTGTTCCTACCTTCACTATTTCACCAACTCAGCAATGATTAAATAACATTATCACAGTTTTTAAAAAATAACTTAACAAAATGATCACAGCCCACACTTATGGGGGAAAATGGCACAAAATCTACAACTATACAGTGAAATGTAATTTTTTACAGTCTGGAGTCATATAAGAAAAGGGAAAAGATGAGCAAGTATTTTCATATTTAAAGGAAAAAAGTTATCTGAAGATTTTTAAGAGCCTATTCTTTGTTTCAGTATATAAAATTTATGATTGTATGGACCTTACTATAAGATAAATGAGAAATAAGCATATTCAACTGGGCACATTGCTTTTCAGAATTCTCAGAGTAGGAGAGAAGTGCAAAGTTCCACCATTCATAGTCCTTCTTTTCTAAAACTTTTATTCTAGTTTAAACCCTGCTTCATATATTTTTTAGTGACTTTTTATTGTTTTGTTCATTTGGGAGCCATACCGAGTGATGCTTGGCAGCTGGTCAGAGGTCACTCCCAGTAGTGTCCCTAGAAAACACATGATGCCAGGGCTTCTGCTGCATAAAAAGCAGTTGTCTTAACCCCTATACTGTCTCTCTGGCCCACAGTTCAGTTTCTGTCTTTATATAATGTTTGATATATTTCAGATCAAAGCTCCCCCAATTTAATTCCCCAGAGTGGCTTTTTACTGAAAATGATATTATAACCACTCTTGTAGACTGAAAATGTCTCTTGCTTCCCTCTTCAGTTCCCATTTACCTTGAGTATTTATGCTCTATCCATTCCGTTTGGCCTCTTTCCTACTAAGGCCATCAAAGCTACTTCCCTGCCACTGTCCACTCCATCCCTCAGGCTGGTTGATCTTTCTCTCCCACTCTCTGAATATCCAAATCCCTTTTATTCTTTAGGACTTGGCCAAAAGTCAAGAGGCCCCTTGAAAGAAGCCTTTCCAATAATCCCACTTCTAGTAAATTCACCATCATTCCATCATCTCAATTCCTTTGGAGAACTTAACAAATGTGCTTTGTTGTAATGATTGGTTTTCTTTGGATTCTTATAACAAGCATCATAAAGTAAAGGACATGTTTCTTTTAGACATCAATACACATCAATCAGTCTAAAACATAGCAATATGCAATGCATATTTGGTGGATGAGTGAATGAATGAGCTCATTGGAAGGCAGGAAGGAAATATGAACATGTGACTTTATGAATTTCCAGAAACCTCATAAAAAGGCTTTGGCATTGTTCTTAGCCATGTTTGAGGATAATGAATTGGGTTTCACCTTGTGTTTGTAATTAAGCAAAATGAAAACACAAATAAACAAACAAAAAGCATAATTTACCATCAAGCCTTTCATTAGAAATTGCTACAGCAGGGAGGGACCTAGGGATAGCTCATTTGCAAAGTATCTGCCTTGGAAAAATGAAGTTAAGAGTTTGGCTTGAATCTCCAGCATTTTTATACTTGCATCAAGTACAATCCCAACTGCATTGCCTAAGTGGGATCCTATACAAAACAAAAGTATAAGATCTCAGGCAAACACAACCTAATGTGTACAAACAACAAATGTGCCACAATTAAAGTGTGGAAGTAAGCACTGTAACCAAGTGTAACCAACCTCAGTGAGGAGTGTAACTGAAAATGTACAGGAGCAAAAGGATGCAGTCTCTTCAAACACCATAATCAAACACATAATCAAACCAACAGCCAATTGTGCATTGCCTCTGGAAACAGCAATAAAAACCACAGATAAAGGAAGGAAAATACATTTTTAAAAATATTTTTAAAAAACAAAAGGAGAGAAATTGCTGCACTTTGCCAGATGCTAGAATGAAGATGAGGGAATATTATTAGGAGAGTAAGTGTGGAAGAGTCAACAGAAAAATTCATGTTGATCTACACCCAGTTGTAACAGTAAAACAACCTTTTCATTTCTCATCCACCTTTTACTATTTTAAGGACCCCCTTTTCCCTGTGATTTGATTATAGTTAGTTTTTTTTAGTAGTCAACAGCATAATCAATAGATCTTGCCCACTGACCTTCATTATTGGCTAAAGGGTATAGACCCAAGGAGAGTATAGACCCAAGAAGAGTCAAGAGAAAGGAGTCTGTGTGGGTATCTGAGAGTTAATATTCTTCGGGATGACATAAACATCAGGGATACTTTGAAGGGGCCTCTGGGCTGAAATTAAACCTAGTAAATAAGAGCAGGAAAGCTGAAAAACTTACTGAGTAGCCCCAGAAGTACCCATTCATTTTTATGTGAGTTTCCAAAGCTGCCAGCTTACCATATTCAAAGGAAACCAAATCTTAATATCTATTCTAAAAATATTAGTAGTCACCTGGTTTGCTGGTGTTGGTATGCACATTTTATTATCCTTTAAATTGTAAATTTCCTGTCTAGGGATGTTCTTTTGATCAAAATGACAGCTGAGTTCAGTGTGTAGGGTACATTTGGTATTATCAATACCTGGGGATGCTTCTAAGCCAGGTATTTGTATAACCTATTGTGATCAACACATTTTCTGCATTTTTCAGGAAGAGGATATTTTATCTCTCCATTTATCTGTAATAATATTTCTGGTAAACAGCATAGGAACCATATTTGGGATTACTCATTTACACCAATATTTGTTTTAAAAAATCAATAATGATATTTCAGCTTTCTTCAAAGTGGACAGCAGTTTGTTGATTATTGGGCAATTCCTGCTATGCTTCTCTCCACCCATGTTGGTGACTTTCCCCATAGCATTCTGGGTTGATGTCTCCATGGGAAAGCAGGATTGTCAGGAAATTGTTCTAAGACAGGATGAGAGCTATCTTGCTCAATGTACTTGTCATCACTTTGAGACTGGCCTGATGTCCTGAAAGGAGAACTAAGGACACAGATTTTGGGAAAGTTAAGGTACTTTGCAAAGCTCCACACAAAGAAGCAGTATGGATCCCTATATAGATTTAGTTGGAAATAGACAATTGATTGTGCAGGGACATTTCATTAAGCTATTAGTACATGCTTGTGGAATATTAGGCTGAGTATTCCACAAGCCACAGTGAGGGAACGAGATTCCCATGCCCCTAGTTCAGGTTAGATGAGAGACGCAAATGCAGTAGTAAATTTGACACAGGAAATAATCTACACACTACAGCAACGAACCGGAACCCACATCAGAAACTGAACCCCACCAGCTAGCAGCTCCACCACTAGCCAAGATAGCTGCTTTACCTCTGGGGTTCCAGGAAACTTTTATTTGGAAAACAAACACATAAAGAAAACTTTATTCAGAAAACACCTCCCAGAGCAGGGGCGAGGTAGAGTGAAAATCGGCTAAGCCCAATACTTGCTAACTATTATTGCAATTTACTTTGAGTGTGCTTATAGCAACATACCTGTCTCCTATTCTTGCTTGTCCTAGTTGTCTTGCTTTTCTACTTGAGAAAATAGAATCTCTCATGGAAAGAACAAATATTAAACGCCATAGAAAATGCTATCTAATATTAAGGTCTACATAAAATCCAGCAGTTGCCTACTAGTTTTGCTGGTGTTCAGTTTTGCCAACTTTGAACTCACAGCCTTTGAATATCTCTTGTCTTCACTCAAAGATGAACTATTTCACATGCTCATATAGCTTTGTTTCCTTCAGGCCTCTTTCTTGATAATGTCAAGAAAGCATAAAATTCAACAAGACATTGAGGAGCATAGATTCAACGACTTCTATGTAGGATCTTTTTCTCATCTGACCATGCATGTGCCATCATCAAGGATGTTTGGGGGAGTTTTGGCTCATACTCCATGGTGCTCAGGGGCTATTTCTAGCACTTTGCTCAGAAGTGACTCCTAGTGATGCTGTGGAAACCATGTGGTGCTAGGGATAGAACTGAGATTGATAACATGCAAGCAAAGGCCCTCTTTTCTATACTATTTCTCTGGTACCTGCAGTCATCAAATATATTAAGTGAGATCATCATCTCTCCTGGGGTCTTTCTCCTCCAGGCCTCTCTCTTTCTTTTAGGGACAGCTGTGTAGAACCATTTACTAGAAAGAGAAAAAAGAGGAAAAAGTTATGTTCAGCTCAGGTGAACTATCTCACTTTCATGTCAGCTCGTCCTTATATCATCCTTGACTCGTGTTTATGCCATTTCTTAACCTGTCCATTTGGAAGAATTTCCCCAGGTTTCCGAGCTCAGAGAATTTTGGAGCTTTGATCTTCTTTGCTTCTTTAAAAATTTACACTTCATAGGAACTCCCCGGAGGCCTACCCACTTGCAGTTTTTCAGTTCTGAGCAAAGCTTGTCACTTCAGAGCTCAGAGAGGGACTATGTCTAAAGTTCAGGAAGCACGTACCATAGCACTCAATTATTAATATGCATGCCAAGATGATCAATTGTGCATGACTGGTTACAACATATACTGCTACTGAAAATTTAAACACTCCATGATATTCCCACTCTGGTACTTTTCCAATGTGGTTCCTGGTAAAGTAAGTAGTACAGACATCAGTGAAGAGGGTTTGATTAATATTAATCTAACAGGACATGCCAAAAAATAATGAGTGGGAATATAGAGAACTAAAATAAAGAAACAATGCAGAATGATGACAGTCTCTTGCACTTTCTTACAAAACTTACAAAAAGACTTTCTAAGCAGTGTGAAGGACACTAGGAAAAATGAGGGAGGAGGCACACTAGGAAAGACATAGGAGCACTGGTGGGATTCTTGAACGTTTGGTAATGAGGATGCAAATTTTGTCCATCAAAACCTTAAATGTTACCTAGACTAGAACTTTAAAATAACATATACAAGTAAAAAAAGTAAATGGTAGGATGCTTTTACCCATTTGAAGAATCATATGTTCTCTTGCTCAAAGTGCATTTCTTTAAATAAAACTATTACTTTACTAAAAAAAAAAAACTAACAATAATAATGGATGGGAATGAAAAGTAAGAAATTTTTAAAAGGTCAGAGCCGGAGCTGACAACAGAGGTTCACTGGCCCCAAAACTTGAAATAGAGACTCAGATTTAGGTGTAATAAATCTTGGTTATTTCAAACTATGAGAGAAGATTAGAACCCCAGAATATAGGTTCCTTAGGTTTACTTTCTAAAAGTTGTGTGTTATCTTTATATGAAAAATGATGAACCACAGAGGATATAGCTATAAATTTGTAGTTCATAGGTGGGTATGAAGTAGTGTCCCAAGCTTATTTGGTATTTTTCAGAAAGAAAGCAGTGTAGTACCCTCCTAGACATATCCCTTTCTTTAGAGAACAATCAGAACTTATCCCTCCCCAAGTCCCCCCAACCACCAGTCACTTCATGCAAATATGCTTTTCATGCTGATGACAGGAAATGACATTAACCTCTTCTTATAGGAGCCAATAGTAGGAGACTTTGAGTCCCAAGCAATCCTGCTTCTATTTCCAGCTCTTTATCCCAGATGAGTTTAGGAAAGTGTTTTACATCTGTACAGTAAAAGGTTTTGACCAGACTGCTCATAATACCCACTTTGCATATTGGACTACTCTTTGTTCCTTACACTTTTAGCTTCCTTCATCATGTGTTGTCTAAACTCATGGGATCTAACAGAGCCCAGTTATAAAGGCAGCTGCTCCCAGGCTTATCTCCAAGCTCTGTTGGGTTTCCTTACAACATACTTGTCTCTTTTATTTCCCACCATGAAGGTGATATCTATGATGCAAAAGCCACATCTCCACTCCAAGGGAGGGCATGGCCCCCTAAAAGGTAGCAGACTAGTCAGAAATCTTAGAGTTGCTGCTCCTTGCACTGACCCTTGTCTGCCAACCATAGCTCATTTGTCTTCTTGACTAAAGTCATACAAGCCCCAGGCACTGGGAGTGAACTATGACATTCCAGTCATCCTCCACTACTTACTGGACTATTTCCAGGTGCTAGGTATTACCCTGAAGGCTAGTGGAACATGAGAGGAGCTAATTTCCAGGTATCCCCAGACCTTCTGTTCCATGCAGACCTGTATTCTTGTCCACATTTCTTTTGTCTGAAAACTCTTTCCAAAATCTTTTACAGCTAAAACTTTTATAATTTTCCTTGCTCATGAAAATTTGGCTCCTAGAAATAATTTTATGAAGTGTCAAAATATTTTCCCATGTCTGTGGTCCTCATTGCCATTGTTCATCCAAGAGGAAAAGAAATTTCCTCCTAACTGTTTTAGCAACTGGACAGGTTTGCTATTTCTCCCCCAAATCATACCACTGGTTAGAGTTGCCAGAGTTTTCAAATGCTGGAAACATAATTTTGATACCACTTGAACTCTCTTGGAATACATATCCAAAACGCTTTTTTTTTTTCCACTAAAAGCTACCAGGTCCAGAATAAGGCCAATTTTTACATTTCACAGCACAACAAAACTGGTGACAAAGGATGTGGAAGGCATGAAGAACTGATTTCAGCCTCTGGGGGTGTTTTACTCCTTTCAGTTTTGTTGCAAATGTATATGCTGACCTGAATAAGATCCACATACCAATGTGGTATTAACTTGAAAGAATTGTTTATGTTCTAGAAAAATAGGCAACAGCTACATCTAACATTCTAGAATGATAAAGAATTGTTGAGACTGAATTTCAAAAGCTAACATGATCTGGGCAGTGTAGCCATGAAGCCTCATATTCTGAGTTTGAGTCATAGCTCTGGGAGACTGACACTGACACCAGTGAACCTAGATATGGGTCTCTGGTTGTAGGGAATAGAGAAGACCACTAGTCAATGTAACAGGGAGTAAGTGTACGTGAGCATGGATAATTGTTATGTGTGTGAGCATGAATATGTCTGTGCATGTCTGAGGTAATGTGTGTGAGAGTGTGTGATGAGAGCAAGTCTGTGGGAGTGTATGAGAGACTATGTGAGTCAGTGGGAGTGTAGTATGTGTGATGATTCTGTGTTTGTGAGACTATTTGAAAATACATGATAGAGAAATGGAATGTTAGGACAGAGGACCTTTTGCAGATTCAGAGTTGCAGTGGGCCCTGCTAGGTCCAAACTGTTCACTTTCTGTGCTAGAACTGATTGCAGACTAGAAAAGGCATGAAAGTTGTCTAGTCCAGAATTTCTCAACCTCTTCCACTATGTTCCTCCTTGTGGGGCTCCATATAACCCCCTGCCCTGTTGGGGGTGTCTTTCCTATGTATACCTTCCTTCCTATGGATACCTTCTGCTGTTTGGCCACCTCGTCACAGGCCATAGCTCCTTATTTACTTGTTTATACTTGTGACCCCTCCTACTGGAATATCTCAGGGGACAGTATGACTTGATGGGGAATTGCTGGTCTGGTTTAATCCCTCTGTGCCTTGTGATTCAAACAGATACAGGCATTATTCAGGTATCCCAGTGACTTAGTAATGGAGAGAAGGGGCTAACAACAGAATCTCCATTCCATCCCACACACAGTCCCCTTAAAAAGTGTGCAATTTCTAAAAGTTTGACCTTAGCTACTTCTTTTCAAGTGGTCCCTCCTGAGACTTATTATTCAGTGTCAGTCAAAGAAAAGAGGTGATTCTTGGATTAAAGAGTGTGCCAGGTCATCATCAGAAGTCTTAAAAATAGGCTGCTTTTTCACACACGTTAGTTCTTTAGATTCTTCAGATCACTTTGGGAAAGGAGTAGATGCATTTGCTCTAGGGTTTGCCTTCTTGGCATTAGGAAATTCTCTCTGAAAGTTTTTGCCTCAAGAGCCATTGACATCTTTCCTGCCATGGCTGGCTCACAGGTACCTTCTGTATCTAAGGCCATAGCCCCTGCTTACTTGCTTATTCACCTGCACAACTGTCTCCCCTTGCGGCTTTGATACCAGCAGTGACATCTTTTAATCTTTCAATCTCCATCCGCTAGAATGATGTCAGGCCTGAAATCCCACAGGCCTCACCCTTGCCCCAATATAATTTGTATTCCTGACTTTACCACCTGCTGAGTAGATTACCTTGAACAAGAATGTGATCTTTGTGTATATTATCTTCTTTAGCAGTGAAAAGGAGGATACCTACTTGGAGGATGTTGGGAAATTTAAACGAAAGGTGTTCCTTAAATACCATCATACATCAGAATCAACTGGTGAATTTGTGCCTGCTGGATTGAATGGTTGGAGGAGGGCACATGGGTGAAGGCAGTCAAAAGGGAAGTAGTGGGCAGACGGATAGGTGACTGGAAAACATGCTTTCATGCTTTGCACAGAGAAGACCTGGATTAAATCTCTAGCACTACTTGGTCCCTGAAACAAGCTGGGAGTCACTCCTGAGCACACTGGGTGTGCCCCAATTTTTTTTAAAACAGATACCGCCAATTGTAAATCCTAGGGTTGATATATATGACATAGGGGCTATAGTTAATGATGCTATTATACATAACTGAAAGCTGCTATAAGCATAGATATTAAAAGTTCTCATCGCATACAAAAATGTTAGATGGTTTGAACTAAACTTATTTTTATGTCCTATACCAAATGATTGTTGCACACTGAAAACTTAGACATTTTTGCTTGTAAATTACCTCAATGATAATGGGAAAAAGTTATTAAAATATGGTCTACTGGGTCCAACCTTAACATTTATATTCAGTAAGAGACATGTCATTTTAATAATATCATTAATTGAATCCATGGGGCACACAAAGTAGCAGGGACAGGACAGGACTTTGAGGGTCAGAAGGGAGGCAGGAGATTCTGAAATGAGGTCTGCCACCTTCTAACCTGATGATCACTCTTCAGCAGCGAGTCAGCCTCCAATCATAGGGAAGGCTGATGATATGGACTAAATGTGGACTAAAATGTCAATTCATTTTATAATAGGACTAAACATGTAAACCATTCCAGCGTTAAGAACTGGTTTTCAGGGACCAGAGAGATAGCAGAGAGATAGCATGGAGGCATTTGCCCTGCATGCAGAAGAATAGTAGTTTGAATCTCAGCATTCCATATGGTCCCCCGAGCCTGCCAGGAGCGATTTCTGAGCACAGAGCCAGGAGTAACCTCTGAGCACTGCTGGGTGTGACCCCAAAACAAAACAAAACAAAACAAAACAAAAAAAAAAACAAAAAAAAACTGGTTTTCATTTTATTTGTGCCTTATCTCATCCATCAAGAATGGCAAAAATTAATGTTTGCTAATTATTGGCAAAGGGTGAGGGAAACAATCTGAAAAATGTTCAATGGACATAAAGGTAGAGTGCAATTTGTCAATAGCCTCAAAAATTAAAAATATCAGATGGTATTTTCCCTTTTTATTAAAAAGAAATTTATATTAAGTTATTTATACAACATTTCAGAAAATTTGGCTGGGTGCTCATTATCATCTTATAAATAATAAATATGTGTATATTTTTCCAAAATATGCAAAGTGAGAAAAATCAAGCTTTTATAAGACATTTTGTATAAATTGGTTACTTTTATCATAGGTTAAAAAAATATCAAATGTAGAAACACATGATGTGCAGTGCAAATGATCAAACCTGGGGTTTCACACATACAAGGCAAGTGCTCTGCCACTTATCTACCTTAAATTAAGCATGACTTCATCACTAATGAGCATTAATAAAATCTGTATCAGTGATTTTTCTCTCAGAAAGAAATTAGTTGGGTAGGAGGCAGTCTGAACAGGAAGAGAGAATTTTACTTTATTTGTTGCAAATATTATTTTTATATAATTTTCTATAATATTAACTTATTTAGTTCTTAGGAATAATCTAAGATAATTATTTATTGCATTTAAAGCACAGTAAATAATGTATTATAAGGTAAGTAATATACTGTAAGACACCATTAAGGCCCGGAGAGATAGCACAGCGGCGTTTCCCTTGCAAGCAGCCGATCCAGGACCAAAGGTGGTTGGTTCGAATCCCGGTGTCCCATATGGTCCCCCGTGCCTGCCAGGAGCTATTTCTAAGCAGACAGCCAGGAATAACCCCTGAGCAACGCCAGGTGTGGCCCAAAAACAAAACAAAACAAAAAAGACACCATTAAATTAGAATATTCTTATAGGTTTTATTTTGCTATTTTCTAAAATATTTGAAGAAACATTTAAAAAGATTGTGAAATGCATTCTTTTTTTTTTTTTTTTTTTGGTTTTTGAGTCACACCCAGCAGCGCTTAGGGGTTATTCCTGGCTCTATGCTCAGAAATCGCCGCTAGCAGGCACAGGGATTGGAAACACCGTCCTTCTGCATGAAAGGCAAACGCCTTACCTCTATGCTATCTCTCCGGCCCCATGAAATGCATTTTTTTTTTTTAAAGAGGGACGGCTTTCCTGGCATGTGCGCTCTGCTGGGTCCAACTGCGAGCTCCCTCTCCAGTTTGAAAATTGAAAGGGGAGGGGTTTCCCTCCTCCGGCCCGCATCCCAGGGCCCGAGTTGCCAGGCCCGGCCATGAAGACCCGCCTGGCGGCGTGGGGGGCCCAGTCTCCTGGACCCAGTGTTCAGTCCAGGAGATCTGTGGCCCGCTGTCTGACCAGCGACCCTGACATACCAGAAAAAAAGAGGGATGGCTTTCCTGGCATGTGCACTCTGCTGGCATTCTTAAAATTCATCTGCAGTTCCATGAAATGGATTAGAGGTTATGCAAGTTTTTTTAAAAATAATCTCTTAATATCTTCTTATGTATTTGAACTATATTACTATTTACTCCTTGCTTGAAATGTAGCAAAAAATGTTTCTTTTCTTAAAACTGAGTGAGTATGTTCCGTTCTTCCCTTTCTTCTTTGTCTTTCTCTTCTCCCACTCTTTACTGTTTCCATCCTGTTTCCCTAAAGAGCCAAGTGTCCAGTCTCAGCTTGCCAGGAAGTTCAGAAGTACACTGCTCACTGATTGGGTCACAGGCTCTGTTTAACTGGGCTTGTAACAGGTTCACAGGGCCATACCATATTCTCATCTCAACACAGAGTCCCAGAATTCCTTCTTTTCTCCTTGACTTCAAATTCCAGTCTATGCCACCTTCATGAATGGGTTTGACTGTGTTAATTCTGCTTTCTGGGCTTTGAGCCAGAATTCCTGACAGGCTCCAGTGTGCTCAGGACTCAGATCCCAAAAGACTGTGCAAGAATCTCTCTGGGAAGCCCATAGCTGCTCTGAGTCCTTGTCTGGCACCAATAGGGAACCCATTTCTCTTCCCTCAGGCTCTGCCTTTTTGCTCAGATATCTAGAGGGCCCAATCCACTTGCTTTGTTATCTCCCCTCTGTCTTCAATCCAGGACCAAAGGCTTATAAGTTCTCCCTTAGCTTTTCACATTTAAAAACTAGTAGCTAATGTGAGCGGGTTCATGGTGTCATTGCTTATGTGTCTTTGAAAATCTCTTCTAAGCTGTTCATAGAGCTTTTGGGGGGAAAATGTTATCCCTGACGGAAAAATAGTTTTTCCTTGGAACCCTATTGAGCTAAGGCTCTATTGTGAGGCCAGATTGCATTTAATAACAAAAATTAAGCTTGGCAGATTTATTTGAGGCATTCAGTATAGGCAGTCCTACTGCCTGTAAGGACTTAATCAGGTTCTCTGGGTATTTGGGACACTAACTGGATTGAAGGCACTTCCACAGCTGTTTAGCTGGAACAAAGAAGCAGGAGGTGTGGGAACTATGAAAAGAGAGGCCATGTTCAGGAAGCGCTGAGGAAAAAAAAGCTGTATTTGAGAGGCACTGAGGAGAGAGAACCACCTTGTCTGAGACACCTCACCTTTCTCATGTTGCTTCCCTGGACTTTCCTGCTAAGAAATATTTCCTCAATATCCAAGTTCCTGTGCAACTCAGAAATCCATGGTTTTTGGGAGGGATCCTGTTCTTTTCCAGTAAGCTTGTTTCACTGCTGTGTTTCTGGGTGAAAAGATGTCATGGGTCCTGATTTTGCTTCCCTGAGTAGATGGAGACTAAGTGACTCTGGAGCTAAAGTTCTTTCTGAAGAAGTTTGTTTGCAACTTGGTTGATCAGCATTGGAATTGGATTGATGGGGGTGGGATTTATATTATCAAACAAACCAAACTAATTTAATCATACAGATTATTTTGAAATTATGAAATGTAGCTATCCAGTACATATGTTTAATGTCTGCATGTTTAAGTGTTCCTGCATATACATATATGCACACAAAGTAATGAATAATCATAAAGAATCATAGTCAAAGTAGGATGTCATTAGGCAGAGGGAACTCTAAAGTCGTGTTTATAGCCCATGTTTGCAAACCCAGAACTAAGCCTGTAAATACCTCCAGCTAATGAAATCAAAGTCTGAGGAAAACCAGTCACAAGCAGCCAATTAGACTTTAAGCTACAGCCGATCAATAATTTCCTCGTCTTGCTTCTGACTTTTCTCTATAAATGCCTCTCCACAGCACTTGCTGATGGAGAGCTTCTGACTCCTTCCAGCTTAGTACTGCTGGAATTCCAATCCATACATGCTCAAATGAACAGGAAAACATTGTATATGGCTCAATTACTTTTCAACAAGTCGTTTACATGTACCAAGATTGATTGCAATTTCATAGGTTCTATTTCAGAAAGGTTTTTTTTTATATTTCATTAGGATTTTTATTTCTTAAAATTGCTAATGAGTTTTATATATAAAAGCTTAGTGATAGGGTGACATATCTCATATGCATGGGGCCTGGGTGTTAATCCCCAGCATCCACCTCTGCCAAAGGTCCGTAGCTCTCTTTATCTTTCCTATCCTTCCCTGTCTTCACTATACCTGTTGGATACTAGGCACTATTTTTGATACTTAAGAAGAATGTTCAGTATACTTTTGAAAAAATAATTCTGTGTTCCTAAAATAATTCAGTCAAAAGCACAAATCATAGAAATAGGAAAATTATTTCAGAGTAAGGAAAGAAACTTAAAAATTTTTCTGACTAAAAGTGCTGCCTGGTGATAATGTAATTGGCCTGAAGAAGGTCAAGATTGGGAGCACACAACCCCTTATTTCTGTGCATTAACAATCCACGTAACTTTAACTTTCCCAAACTTAATTACTAACAACTTCCTGTCAACCAAAACCTTACTGAGAGCATAAACATTTGATTTATACAGTTTGTATATTATGTGTGTTGTATATACTGTATTCTTATAACAAAGTAGCTAGAGAATTGAAAAAATTGTAAGAGAAAATTCATTCACAGTGCTTCCTTCACTGGAACTCTATATGATCTGTTGTAGGAAAATCCATGTGTGAGTGGTCTTGTAGTTCAAATCATAGAGTTAACTGTGCCTCTAAAATGTGATGTATGCAACTGTAGTAGGCTCATCTGTAAACACTATGGGAAGTAGAGGCAACCATATGAGATGAAACTGAATTTTTATTGATCACAGTCCAACTTCTGTAAGTCTCAATTTTTTATTTAAAAATATTTATTAAGGCACCATGATTTACAATTATTTATAGTTGAGCTTTAGACATACAATGTTTCAGCACCAATTCCACCCCTAGTCATCTTTGCTCCAACAATGTTTCCAGGTTCTTTTCCAGACCTTCCCTGCCACTCTGCTATCTTGAATGGTCACCTTTTTAAGATTGGTTGTTAAGGTTTGAGTCTTATTGATTTCATTATTTATTCTGCAATTTAGCTCTGTCCTTCCTTAATAACACTCATGTTCCTGAATTTCCTTGACCCCTGCCTCTAATTATTTTCATCTGTTTTTCTCCTTCTCCATTCTATTTCTTTTCTTCTCCTTTCTATACTCTAATGAGAAGGTTGGTCTAAGTATCCTTCCTTTAAATCATTGCATTCCTTCATCTACTTTATTCTAAATACCACACATAAGAGATATCCTGTTTTTTATCCTTTTATGGCTTACTTCATTTAGCATGATATTCCAATTATATCTATGATTCAGTGAATTGAATGATTTTATTTATTCCTTTCATCACTGTAGCATTACGTTGTGTACATATGCCATACCTTCATGAACCACTTGATGAATAATAAAGTCCTTGAACTATTGAATTAAGTCCTCAGGTTCCATCACCAGAACATTGGAGAGACACAGGTCTGGAATCAAATGGCTGTCTGGAAAGTAATCCACACACATACGCATGTAGAGAGAAAAGGCTTTTGAGGAGTTCTCCATGTTACCCTTAGCTCCTAGCAAGCCATCTTTCCAAGCTGGCAGCTCCCAGGAGATCTGGAAAACTTCAGGAGCGACTTCCTCTATCTTCAAATTTTTAATCTGAGGGACTCATCACACCTAGAGGTGGGACTATGCGGTCTCAACACCAATCCAAGGTGCTACATTCAAAGATTATTTCATCCAACGAGTAACAAGACTGAGTATAGTAACAAGACTGAGTGAAGTAGAAACAGATCAATCCTGTAATGCCACATTGGACATCTCGGTTTATTCCCAATCTTAAATTGTACTGAGTGTGTAAGTCCTTTTAACTGAGTTTTCCTGTCCTGAGAATAGATATCCAAAAGTTGAATTGCTGGGTCATATGGCAGCTCAATTCTGAGTTTACTGAGTATACTGCATACTGTTTTTATAGGGTTGAGCTAGTAAACATTCCCACCAGTAGTGTCTGAGAGTTCCCTTTTTTACCACATCCTCAGTAACAGACTGTTCTAATTATTTTGATAAGTGCCATTCTCACTGATGTAAGGTGATATTTTATTGTCATCTTGATTTGTATTGCTAATAATAAATGATGATGAGCATTTTCATGTGCCTGTTGGCCCTCCATTCTTCTTCTTAGAGAAGTGGCTTTTCTTCTCCCCATTTTTGACAGGATTTTTAGATTTTTTTGTGTGTGTATTTTATATATCCTGAACATCAACACTTTATCTGATGTGTGTTGAGTACAAATATTTTCACCCACTCCTGGTTTGTTTTATTGTTTGTTTGTTTGTTTGTTTTAGTTTTAGCCTGTTTCTATACTTTTGAGCAAATATCAATGCTATCCTGCTTTTTTTCTCATTCTGAGAAGACTTCTAATTGTATTGTAGTTTTATTTGTACAAGACTAGATGCTTGAATTGTAAAAGAGCAGTATTTAAATGGTTGGATAATTCATGGGTTTGTTGTTGGTAGTTCACCACTGAAGATAACAGTGTATGTCTTTACCTGTGACACTCATACTGGTAGTCATCCTGATTTATGATTTTAAAAATATGCTGACTTTGAATCATGTCCATTAGGGCATACTTTTTAAGGTTGTTTTTCCCCCTAATGATGATGAATTTGTGCTGATTCAAGCATGCTTTCTGAGTCCTTTTGTTTACTCAAGAGCTTTCATTTATAAGATAAATAGCAGGATCAGGGGCAGTCTGTACAAAAATGAGAGAATCAAACTGGACCTAAGAAATATTGTGGAAGTTCCTCAAGTTTAAGCTGAGCTGTTCTTTTATTTTATTTATAGGACCATCATAGTGGTATTGTGGGACTCCAGAGCTAAACCTATTGAAATTTAACCCAGGAATGTTGTGCTACTCAGACCCAGAAATGCTAAGGTCACTTCAGAGGTGGTGGTAGGGCCACCTTGAGGTATTAAAGGGAGAACTTAGTGGCAGAGGTCGAACTTGAGGCTCAGTCATTAGAGGTATTTCACCCAACTTTGCTCTTTTCTGGCTCCACACAGATTTTTCAGTAATTAATAGGTAGTTTAAAGAGTAAAATGTTAAAAGAATTATAAAATTCAATCACACTTCACTTTTCTTTAGGTGACCCTAATGAAGAGGTTACAGTTAATTACATGAAGTTGAGAATGACCTAGAAGATAAATTCTAACTTTCTTTTGAGCCTCCAATCTGACTTGTTGCTTTTTGATGATCTTCAACCTCTCAAAATCTCAACATTTTGCCATTGCCTTATTTCTCAGATATATCTGTAATTGTACTTTTTGTCTGTTGTATTTCCCAAATTCAAAACTTTTGCCTTAATTCTAGTGTTCATTACTTTCCCCATATACCTCTTTCTGGCCTGTAGTATAACATTCACTCTGAGACTTCAAATTCATGATCATTCCTGATACATTCTCACCCAGAAATAGCCCATCCCTCCAGCTTACTTCACACAAAGTCCTTTTACAACATCACACCAGCCTTTAAACAAGTTGTCCAGCCATATCCCTTTAGCAGACATTTATTCACCAAATGGCACTAGTCAAAAGTGTAGCCCTCTTTGAGGTATTCTCTCACTCTATCCTCTGGGTTAGTACATCCCTAAAGAGTTGTTTTTTTGTTCTTGTATTGGATAATCATATACTTGTCTTTCTTTCTCCCTAGAAAGGTATGATCTCATCAAGGGCAAGAATTGTCTTTTTTTCAAGACAGTTTTTCATGGTCGAAGACTGTCTAGAAATTATGTATTCTATACATCAGTTACAAGTGCAATAACTGAACCATGCTGAATGAATGAATGAATGAACTGAACTTATACATTAGGATTTGGTAATAGCATATTCTAAATAATTAACTACTTATCCCAAAACAGGGAGTATATTTCATAGTGCATCATCTGAATATCTATATGGGGCTCTACTTTTATCCTTGAACATATGCAGAGCCAAAAAGTCTGCTATTGAGCCGAGAAGTCTTCTAAGTACTGGTTGTTTTACCCCCCAACACATTCATACATTTATATATATATATATATATATACATATATATGTACATATATATTGCAGAATTTGGACTATCACCACTAAGTCTCTGTCATCACACTTTTTTTCCTGTAAGTAATCAGGCAACTTCATTTTTTATTCTTAACAATTAATAGGAATCAATGAGATCTACTATTCAAAGCAATAGTTCTTTTACTCATTAACAACCCTAGATAATATCTTCCAACAGTAGATTCCATTACTGTCCACCAGTCCAGCAGTTTTAGATTGACTAATCTATGTTGCCCATACTAAAAGGAGCTAGAAGTCCCAGTTGATACCACAGGAAGCCCAAGTCAGTGAGGCACATCATTTCTCTGCTGGCTTCATTTCAGAAGAGCCAAGTTGGTTCCTGGGGACTAGTGATCCAGTAAGGGTCAACACCCTCACTGCTTAAGAGGCACCAGAGCAGTGCCCCTTGACTAGCCTGGCGTTGCTACTTTCTGCAGATGTGATAGGAGGGGAGCCATGTGCAATCAAAAAGAGTATAAGCAAATATTCTTATTAAAATAGCATGGCATATATTCATCATGTGACATAATGATTGAGTTTGATATGGAGATTTAGAGATGGGACTCTATTGACGTAGATAAAAAGAAAACATAAAAGCCCTATAAAATTACCTAGATATTAGAGAGAAGTTATTTATCAACAATATAAGATATCTATAGCATGGGTAGTGAAAGGAATCTAGACTTCTCTTTCTGTGTTCCATCATGTACTTACTTATTTTGTGTATGTATTTTCAAAATGGTGTCAGGAATAACCAGGTATCATTCTTTTGTGAAAATTATCTGTCACTCATTAATATTCTTTAAGCCCCTAGAAGATTTGGAAGAGATTTGATAGTCTTTAAAACAAATGTTTCAGGGTCATATACAGTGCTCAGGGGATTAAGATGCTGCCAGTGATTCCTGTGGGCCATAAACTATACAGAATTCAAACCAGAACCTCTCTTATGATAGGCATGAAATATACCACTTGAAATATATCACCCACCCTTATTTTCATTTTTTTTCCTAATAGATCCTTGGGAATCACTTAAAAAAGATGTTCATATCCATGAAAAGTTCATTTTCACTATGCCTTCCTGAGTATTTAGAAGTTCTTCTTTAATCATATTGTTAATTCCATATAATAATATCCTTAATCTCATGCAAACTAGATCAATAACCATTTAAGTTGGATTGAATTGATAGTTGGTTGGCCCTTCTCTTTACAATCCACTACTGAGAGCCCATCCCCATCTCTATAATAAAGTTTTGTTTACAACACCTAAACATTCATCAGTTTAGTAGTATTGTGCCCAGAAGCTAAAGAAGTGCTAAATGAAGTCAAAGTGAGAGAGTTAGAACTTCAGTGGTTTAGGAACCTGAGGGAGGGAAACCTTATGAAAGTGAAAACGGAATAACTGTATGCAGCTGTGGTCAACTCTAGAGGTGTCATAGGTAGGCGATGATCATGGAAGTAAGACATGAACTCTTGTGCTGCCCATTTGGTAAATCAGATCTGCCTTCAACTAGAGGCCATGCTACTTATTTTGTCAGATGGCAGGAAGACTGACAGTGACAGTTTCAACTGGTAGAAAACAGATTAAAGGAGTTAAAATGTCCTTGGTCATTAGAAAAATAAGATACAACTACTCATTCTTGCCCCAACTTGGAACTTAGGCACAATGATACTTTCAGAAGGGTGCAGCTGAGTCCTTGAAATGGAGAATATAAAAAAGAGAAGAGAAAGAAAAGAAATAAAAAAAATTGTTTGGGGGTCGGAGTGGTGGCATAAGCAAGTGGTAGGGCATCTGCCTTGCACACGCTAACCTAGGACGGACTGCAGTTTGATCCCCTGGCCTCCCATATAGCCCCCAAGCCAGGAGCGATTTCTGAGCACCTAACCAGGAGTAACTCCTGAGAGTTACTGGATGTGGCCCAAAAACAAAAACAAAAATTGTTTGTCTCCTCCTCTTTCAGCTATTTCACCCTGGCTTCATTTTTAAGCCCCTCAAGGAGACACTATCTTTTCTGTTGTATTATATCTGTATTCCAATGTCATTGCCTAGATAGATTTACAGATCTAAATATATTGCTATCTAAAGTCACATTTTTAAACAAAAGCCAAAGAATGCTTGAAATCAGATGCCCAATAACTTTGCCCACTGATATTTGGAATTTGTTTTAACCTAAAGTTATGGAGACAAACTTGAAAGGAGAGAGCCCCAACCTTGATAAAAATGTAAGTACAAAAAGGCACTAAAGGGATGGATATTGATGATGTTGTTTCTGTCCTGACATCATCCAT
This sequence comes from Suncus etruscus, assembly GCF_024139225.1. Lineage (NCBI taxonomy): Eukaryota > Metazoa > Chordata > Mammalia > Eulipotyphla > Soricidae > Suncus > Suncus etruscus. Next base: position 68,424,429 of record NC_064855.1, read on the forward strand.
AGACTCCTAGTGTCTTTGCTTTGCTTCCCTATAGTGATCACAACATAAATTACTTGTCTTGTTTGACTTCCTTGTTCACCAAAGTTGAGCAGATTGTGGCCGTTTTCAACGCTTCTACCAGACAAAAAGCTTGGGACCATTTCTCGAAAGCTCAGCGCAAGAACATAGACATTTGGCGAAAACATTCTGAGGTTGGTGATTTTATTGTTACTTTCTAACCACCATCCCACAGCTGGATTGGCAGAGAATATTGTGGCTGCAGCCATCATGGTTTCTGTTCAAGTGGGCAGTCGTCTGGCCATTGTCCTGTCTCATTGTCAGTTCCAAATCCAGCTCAGACTTACTCCTCATCCAGAAAAGTGTCTGGCAGAGGACTTTTCTCCTCATCCTTAAAATGGAGAAAAGCAACATGTTCATAATAAAGAGCTTAGAAACCAACCAAGACACTTTTCCTAATTATTTTTTTGGGGAAAAAATCTAATGTAAAACAGAAAATTGTGCTACAGTGTGAAGAAATTTGTTTGCTCCTTGGGCTAAAAATGTCAAATATATTATCCATGACTTCTCTACAGGAGCAATGTCTTAGTCCTCTGGACGAGCAAGCATACTCTAGAACACCTCCCCAAAGCATATTTCCCAAGGGGAATAAAGATTTGGCTAGCCCCACCCATTCTTCTGCATCAGTGACTTTATTGAGTGTGAGTATATACCCCAGAGAGAGAGTTCAGAACTTCATGTATGTCCCTTGCTACCTAGAAGGTCCAGCTTGTATCATTAGTCCCTGGTCATTCAGCTGTTATTTTTAACTCCACAGTGTACGCTTTGAACCTGTAATTTAAAAGTAAGTATACTGTCTTTGTTGGCTTCTTTTTTTTTTTAAATGAGTTACATGTTTTTCATTTGGATGCTTCTCCATCTCTAGCATGTCGATATTAAAGTTCTAAATGTCACTCCCCTCTTTCAAAATCCCCAAATAATAGAAGGTAAGGTTTATTTGTTAAATGTTTTGGGCTCACAGTTGTAAAATAAGCATTATATATAGGGTTTGAGGAACCAAAAGGTCCTGTAATATTGATCATTGGATAACACTTTAAATGCCCATTAAGTTAAGTTAAATTACAGTGGAATACTAATGGCACTGGATGTAACATCCACATGAATACTGAATGAATTCTTTATTAACATTGTTATTATGGTGAATATTGAATGACTTCACAATAATGGGAAATTTCAAATGCGAATGTAATTTATTGTTACAAAGGATTTTTTTATCTGGTGGTCTACAGCCTCCAAAGAAGATTGGAAACCTATGAGGTTCTCTTCCTCTCTTTTTTCCCTCCTCCCCCCTTCTGCTCCTCTTTTGAGGAGTTTAAGTGAGGACGAAGTGTGATTTCTCTATCATTTATTTAGGGGTACAAAATAGTGCTTACCTGATGCTGTCCCAGATGCTAAACTAAGATAAAAAATTAAATTCTTATTTATGCAAATTTATGCAAGTTGAAGATTATGCATTTGGAACCCTTAATTCAGATTCCTGTTTGAGAATGATGTATGAGGTTTATTTTTTATTTTACATAAAAACAAAACATGATTTTACAAAATACTGAGAAAGGCAGGTGGCATGAGGCTGAATAGGACTGAGTATAACAAGGGTATTATATTATGTACATGTGTCCATAAATATCAGTTACTGCTCCATAATCAGCTTCCCATTTATATCACTTTCCCCTTAGCCACCATGTCCATTTCTGAATCTGAAGGGAAGGACAGGGGAAAACTCTGCTCCCACTGCCAGGGTGCTTGCTTGCTTCATCCCCTGCCAGGAGGCAGAACTGGATGCGGCTGGAAAAGCACGCCTTTCAGGCCTGGGCCCTCCTCACCACTCCCACCACCTCTTTAGATATACAGTAGGAAATAGAATTCTAAATTACCTTTGATTTTCTCTTCTACATGTTGCTTAATTGATTAAATACCCGTTGGTAATTTAACATTGTGGATGATTTCTCAGTTGCGGATAAGCTTGATAATTGGCTTGATTTTTCCACATTCCCATGTACAGCATCTGTTAATTATCTGCAACACCTTTGCAGATTTATTAGAGTGTGCCAGTGATTTACTGCTGAACCAGAGGCACCCTGTCGAAACACCCTGGGCTTTTTATTGTTGGGGTTTTTTTTCTCAACTTTCCCTCTGCTTTTTTTTTTTTTTTTTTTTCATTTTTGTCACCTTTCCCCACATAGAGTGGCTACACTATGACAGTATGTCATTAATTGTAGGGATTAAACAACTGGCCCTTACAGCCTCATTTATTTTTTTTCATTTGACTTTTCCTTGTTTCAAGTGTTTTCAAGCCAAGTCCTTGGGAATTGGGTTCTTAGTCAGTGGAAAGATTAGCTGTCTACAACTTCAAAAACATCCCCACTAATCACCTGTGACATTCGCCTCCACAATCCAGTCATGTTACTAAAGGCAAATAAGCAATTCTGTCTAGTGGGTGGCAGGCCATTGAAGGAGTTTCTACTTATCCTCCCTCTCAAGACTGCCTTCCAGTGGGGGGGGAGGGTCCCTGTCTTAGGGTACTCCTTTTTGTCACCTTATTTTCCTGTCATCTGTGCTGAAGATGTTTGGAGTTGACCACTCAATTTTTGTATTTTTTGTTTTTAACAATTTCTTTTTAGTCATGTAGTGGTGAAAAGTTATGACTAAAAAGGAGAGAGAATCTATAACACAAAATTATAAATGCCACTCATGGAATAGGTATGTCTTTAGGGGCTTAAGATAGTACAGCTTGTTGGACACTTACCTTGCATAGAACCCCAAACCTGGATTTTATCCCCAGCATCCATTTGACCCCCTGAGCCCCGGATCACTAGGAGTGATCCATGAGTGCAAGATCTAGGAATAAGCTCTGAGTACCCCTGGATGTGTTCCCCCCAAAAACAAACAAACAAAAACAAATCAATGTCCTTAATATGCTAGACATTTTGATTAAATTTTCTAAATCTCATAGGTTTATTATAAAGTGAATTTTGTTAATCAATGGAACTTTTATTTAAAGACCTTAATATAAGTTAGGAAGAAGGTTAGGAATAATAACCTTTCTCTATTTTAATTGTTTTTAAGTCCTATAGTTTAAGGAACTAGACAACGCGTTTAAATTTATAGTTTTAATGTAGAAAGTCATTACATACCACCATGACCAAAATACCCATGACTATCAGCCCGACCTTATTTTACCTCTAGTCTACTCATCCTCTTGCAAACTCTCCCACTATTTGTTGACTGACAGTTACAGTATGATGCATACATTACTTAGATCACTTTCCCACCACCAATGTGCAAGATTATCTGGCATTTTGTCTTTCTGACTCGGCTTGTTTTAATTATTTTTATTCTTTTCCCCCCTAATTCCAACAAGCATACTTATTTTGTGTTTTTTTTAGCTTCATGACTTATGTCAACATGTTCTTTATGCATTTTTTATTTTAAAATTTTTGTTTTACAATGCTATTATTATGGACATTATTATTACTACAATACTAGTATTGTGGACCTCATTCACCATAGTCATCACCAATCTACCTATCTCCCTCCCCTCCTCTCACTACCCCCAACTCAGTTGTAAATGTCAATTCCCCTGTTACGTTGCTTTGGATCTGTGTTGCTTTTATTTTTTATTCATCTGTATAGTTTATGTAATAAAACCAAAGGATAAGAATTAATAAATATGAATGTACAGGTTGATAAAATGATGGTATCATTACTTAACATTATTGCATGCATATAGCATGCTTACTTTCTAGACACACTAGTAAAAACTTTATATACTTCTTTTACTCTTCATGAATAATTTATATATATATAATTTTTATTTTGACCATATTGGCTTACTTATCTTTCACAAGTACATATTAACATTGAATCAGGGGAATTCCCATCACCAAATTTGTCCTCTCTCCACCCCCATTCCCATCTTGCATTCCATATCCCCCATCTTCATCCCCCGCCGGGCTGCTAGAGTAAGTGGTCTTCTCTGTGTCTAGCATACTACTTAGTGATCATATATCTGTTTGGTCCTGGTACCCTCCCTTATTTCCTCCTCTATTTGAGAGGTGGAACTAGATAATTGAAGTTATGTGGTTTTGTTTGAAGAAAAGAAAAGCAATAAAATGGGGTAAAAATCAGATAAGCCGAAAATGGGCGGAGTCCTTTTAGAGGCTCTCAACCTCAGTTTAAGAGAGGACAGGAAAAAAGGAATTGAAACATCACAACAATACAAAAAAAATAACAACTAAAATATCCAGTGAGCACTACAGCAATAAAGACAAGCACTACATAATAGTCTCAGTCCTGATTCATGCCTGTCTGCATTCAAAGTGCCTATATTCATTCTTTTTTTTTCATTTATGCAATAATTGACTAATCTCAAATAAATTAAATGCCCAGAGAATAGTCCTTTACCTAGAAAGTACAATAAGTACAATATGACCTTAACATCTTTAAGAGATGTTAAAATAGCCATCACATCTATAACAATAAACACTATATGATAACAAAACACCTGGGGTTTATGTTTTGGCTTCCAACAGTTTGGCCATCTGGAGATCCACATTGTGTGTGTGTTTATGCAAACACATAAGCACACTCACATATGCAAAAGACCTATTTTACATTAATCAAAATAGTGGTCAACAGCAATAACAAAACTATTCTTTGGCATGATGCAGAGAATCTTCTATGAATTTATTTCATCCTCAAAACTAATATAATAGTTCAGTAAGTAAACAGCCTAAAAGAATGGAAGGAAGCTTCCTAAAATAATGCACTGAGTCACTGGTAGACCACATCTTTTATAAAGCTGTTGCTCATGTCTCTAGATCCTTAGCTACACTTGACTCCTATGTGACAAGTGACAGGTAACCTCTGATAACCCCAACAACTCTACAAAGGAGAAGCCTCCTACCATCTCTCCCCTATAATACTCATGAAGAAATTGAGACTCTAGAAAAATTAAATAATTTGCAAAGATCCTTTGGCATATCATGGATGAGCAAATGTTTGTCCATGCTCTGACACAAGATCCCTGTTTCTTTCTACAAGCCCTTCCCACTTCTGCATTTTAACTTAGGTTATTATTGGACAGTACACTTCTGTAGGAATCTTGGATTCCACCCGTTTGTATGTCAGTCACTGTCATACACCCAAAAACCATTGGGGAAAGGCAGGTGGGCAGGCATGTGTAGTTCTGACACTGAGGCATCCTCTGCTTTCAGGAGCTACGGAATGCTCAAAGCGAGCAGCTGATGGGTATCCGCCGTGAGGAAGAAATGGAAATGTCTGATGATGAGAATTGTGACAGCCCAGCCAAAAAAATGAGAGTCGATGAATCAGGTAAAGCTGATCAGTACCACCTCCCCAGGAGCCAGCATAATGATCTTCCATGCCTTGGGGGGGCATGCATGGTGGGAAATGGCTGCATAACTCATTTTTATTTGATAGACTCAAACTTTCATCTATGAGTGAGTCTGCCTTTTATTAATAGAACTTTAAACTTCTTCTTAGGAACATAGTGATTAAAATTGCTCCAGTTGTTTCTCTTATATGTGGGTCTGAGGCCATTAGACATTTTTTTCCAGGATATATACCTACTCTCATAAAAATTCTTTTCCAGTGTCTGGCAGCCTCTGCTGATGCTGAAATGCAGATAAAATTTGATTTTAGTCACTGTTTAACCCTAAAATAGCTAGTCTCTGAATCACCACTTTTACCCCAATAAACTTGAGTTAACCTGTCCTGTAGTCAAAGGGATGACCCCAGGGTGTCATAAAGGACTTTACTCCTAGCATGTGATAAAATGTAGAACAGCCTTGCTTTTCAGTTGTTCTGCCTGATCTGAGATACTGATTCAAAATTCTTTCCCCTTTACATGTAAATCTCTCTGTACTTTAAAAAGAAAAGAAAATGCTGGCTCACACAATGATGGCAAGTCCTCAAGAGCATTCAGGTTTAAGGGGAAGCTTGCTCAAAAGGGCTGGGAAGAGCCACCATCACTGCCAGCATTGCCAGAAGGAGCATCAGAAGAAAGGGGGAGAACTGCTGTGCTTCCTCCTGTGTGTCTGGAAATAAACCCCACACCTGCCCTGAGCTTTTTCTACCAGACTCAGGTGACCAGGGTAAAAGAATATGTGCCAGTTTGTTGAGAAATACTCAAATCAAGACTCTCAGTGTGGTCCTCAGGTGGCAAAGTGGGCCCAATGTTGCACTGTCCCAGGGGACTATAGTGGGAATGCTGGAAAGTGTGCCTGGTGCTGGTGGGAATCCACTCTATACATCCAGGCAGATACTGACTGAAGGGATCAACTGCCTTCACACAATGGTTCTTCTGCAAATATGCTCTTTCATAGTTCAGCAACATTTCTCAGAGCTAGAAATGTGGTAGATATGTAAGTTCTGGATCTTAACAAGCACCTACCAAATTGGAAAGTCAAGGGCTGAGCATGAGATCCAGTCTCAGGGAACTCCAAGGTACATGCTTGAGTTTGAGAAGGACTACATCAGAAAAATGTTCATTTCTTGCTCAAATTCTATATATTCGAGTAATTTAGTAGTTTAGCAGGAGAGCAGGCCTGGACCAGTTTTCAAACTCAACTCCCCTTTGGAAATGATGGCCCAGTGCTTTCCCATAGAGGGGTATCTCCTGTTACCAGTTTTGTTAGTACATTTGGAAACCACAGTTTTCATGTGTCCATTCTGTAAGCCTTTAGCTAGCTAAAGAAAGGGGTGAACTTTAGCATAATTTACCTAAACTCAATGATATTTGTTTGGTTTGGGGCCACATCCAGTGGTGCTTAGGGGTTACTCTTGGCTCTGAGCTTAGGAATCACTATTGGTGTTATAGGTTGAAGGAACCATATGGGGTACCAGGGATAGAACCTGGTTTGACAATATGCAAAGCAAGTGTCCTATCCCTGTACTATAACTTTGGCCCCTCAATAAGATCTTCTAGTTTAAAAGATAAAAAATAAAATCAGTGTTTTTCTAAAAACAAAAATAAAAAAGGCTCTCGTCATTTTTGAAGTTTCTAGATGAGGGCCAGGTTTAGAGGCAACTCTAATTTTTTTCAGGTAGGGGTTTAAAAAAATAACTGAGTTTATAAAAAATTCCAGTTTTTATCTGTGGTATCTCTGGGGGGAAGGAGATGACATATCTTTTTAAACAACCTGCCAATTTCCCAAGTAAGAAATGTGTATGATTTTATAGCCTGCTTTGGATCATTACCAGAATGATAATGACTCAGAACAGAAGGCCTGCAGAGGAGATGCCACAACCAGGGTGACAAGGTCGTATGTTGCAGGATCGCCCCCATCTCTGCTGCAGGAGAATCCAGGGATATCAAGAATCTCTCTTCCTTGTGGGGCACCACTAATCTTTCACTTAAAGTTTAGACAGAAGCACTCTCTTAGCAGCACGTTTTTGAGTCTAACCTTCCTGGCCCTCACTACCATCTCTGCAGAGCCTTAAAGCAGGCCCTGAACCTTTATTAACCTTTTCTGCACTTGGCATTTGATCAGCAAAGTCTCTCCTGGGCTGAGTTGGGGACATTGCACTGGAAAAAACCAGATTAGAGAAAAGGGTGACAACTCCGCCTCTTTTGTGTCCCCAGCCCCTGGATCAGATGTCTGAGAGGCATGCATAACTGAGAATGCAATGGGAATTCCCAGGTTTTATTCTTGAGCCTCACACAGACCCCAGTCAAGATGACATGAAGCCAAACACTGGGGCCTGCCCTCCATCCCCAAGGATGTGACACATCACTCTTCTCGGGACACATTTTGCATCTGTCTATTACCTCCCAGAAGAACCCTCAAAACCTAGTGCTTTGCTTCCCTGAGAGGGGACTTGTCAAACACTAGAACAAAAGTAACTTATCTGTCCTTTTTTGTTTGGGGACCTAGGGGATTCTAACAACTTGAGAGTCACTCCCAGCAGTACATAGGTGGTCAATGTGCTGCCAGGGGGCCAGCAAAGCACATGTTCCAGCCCTGTGAGCCATCTTGTCAGCATGTGAATTTTCTGTCCTTTAAAAAATCCTATCCCTAGTGAATTAGGGCAATTCCCACCACCAGTGTTAACCTCTCTTCGTCACTGTTCCCAGAATGCATCCCTTACCTCCACCCTTAGCCCCTGGATAGCTAGTGTAATAGGTCCCTTTGTGTATAGCTTATTGTAGTTTACGTCTCTTCATTCTATTGTCATTGACTTTGGGTTGGGTATTTAGGTCTGATCATTTTTTATTTCGACTCAATGTTCATGAGACTGCTTTGCCTCTGGTACTATCCACTTTTTTCTCTCAATTTGTAGAAAAACATAGACATACGAGGCAAAACTAGATGATTCATATTCTATGGTTCTGTTAAAAAATAAAAACAAAGGAAAAAAATCATCCCTTTCTGCAAAAGGAGATTTACCTGGACCTCTTGGACAGTATCTGAATCAGGAGTTCTTTGGGATTCCATTTGAGATCACCCACCAGGAGCTCCAGGGCTGTACCTGAACAGGGATAATGTTACACTTCCTACAGGATGTCTTAGCTTGGGTCCACCTCTGTGGGATCCACTCTTTACTCCTCTTCTAGAACAGAAGCTGTCTTATATGGACTTTGTAAGTCAATCAATTAATTTTGGTTTCTCGAAAAGACATGATATATCCTGCAATTACTTGTAAGATTCCTAGGTTTTAAAAAATTTTTTTGTAAAAGAGGTCCCGGAGAGATAGTACAGCGGCGTTTGCCTTGCAAGCAGCCAATCCAGGACCAAAGATGGTTGGTTCGAATCCCGGTGTCCCATATGGTCCCCCGTGCCTGCCAGGAGCTATTTCCGAGTAGACAGCCAGAAGTAACCCCTGAGCACTGCCAGGTGTGCCCCCCCCAAAAAAAATTTTTTTTGTAAAAGAAACTTTTTATACCTTTCTGCTTCTCTTCTGTGAAGAACATCTCACTGTACTTTTGCTCTGACCACAAAAGGTATCTCATGATGTGGGTCTCCAGTACTCAAGGGCCCACAGAAAAACCCTGGACAGCAGCACACAGTTCTTGATCAGCTGAAACTGAAAGGGATATTTACTGGAACAAGACTGAAATGTGCATAAATATAAAAATGAGTTTATGTGTGTAAAAATCAAGAAAGACTTATAAACCATTAATTCAAGAAGATGGGCACCCAGCTCCAATGTCTGTAAGGATGAATTTTAATGGAAATTCAAGTGTTTTGTTATATAGCCTGCCTCTAGGTGTCATCAAGCCAAACTTTCAGGCCAGATCTTTCCTCATTTCTCATCCCCCTTTCTCCTTTTTTTCCTTTTCTGCCTTCTGCCTGCCTCTCCTCATTTGTTCCCATCCCTCAGCCTTCTAGGTTGGCAATGAATGGTTGGGGAAAGCAAGCACAAATAGAAGTAAACAGATATTCTTTGCAAGTCCTCTTAAGACTGAACCTCTTTGTTTTAAGACTATGAATTAAACTTAATCCTCCACTATTTCCTTGTGCCTTTGACCAGAAATATGGTGGGGAGTTGCAGGGGAATTGGGAGGAATAAGTGTACTTATGGCCAATCCTAGATCCATTACCACCACCATGTTGTCCCTTAATTACCACAGAGTACATCTCTCAAAATCCCCAAGCTCTACTTGGGTGACCTGGATAATCCCCCGTACTTCAGGGCCTACACAACACCTCATCCTCTGACCCTTCCTTTGGTGACAGGCAGGCCAGATTGGTTGATAATGGCTGGGAGAGGCCTCAGTGCCTACCGAGTACTTGGAAGAAACCCTTTCTCCCCAACAGCTCATTTCTTATTTGATTTTCCATGTTGACACTGCTAGATTCTGGACAAATATCATTCATGTCTACCAGTACCTGGCCCAGTGGCCTTCACCAAGAGCCCAGTGACTTAGAACTTAAATAGCCTGTTCCTTTCTGCTCTTCTTTGTTCTAGATGCTTTTGTCTTATGCACAGATAAGAAGATGGTAATCCTAAGAACATTGGCTCTAATTAAATTTAAGAAGCAGGCATTAAGATGTAAACAAGGGTGATTCATTTCTTTAAAATTCATTTAGAATTTTAGACATATGAAATTCTGTGCTACATGCTTATGAAGCGATGGCCCAGAGAGTTATAACTCCACATCATTCTAATTATCAACAAACATTTAGCAAGCATCTCCTTGTGTTTATGGTGCTATGGGCCTAGGGAAATGAAGAGGGTTCAAAATAGTCAAGTCTGCCCTCAAGGGTGTGAGATTATTTTTAAAGAGAAGCAATAAGTGTCTTAGGTTAATTTTAAAAATGCAGTGCCTAATGGCAAGCTTTTTCTAAGGCCATTAGTTTCAATTCATTATAAAGCAAAATATACATCACTAGCCTGTGCATGTCTTTCATGGACTATTTGGTGGGGGTACATTGTACACACAACACAAATTATAGAAGACCAAAGCAAAAAAATATCCCCTGCCTAACAGACAACCCTTAAACCATTCTCTAATGTACAAACAAATGCTCTTGTATTTTAATTATACCACATTTAATCTCCGAGCTCTTTGAGAAGCAAGCACTTTTAATTATGAGGCATGTTTTCTGGGTTGTCGATTTTCCATGGAAGCTCACCACAACATAGGTACATACATTTAAAAATAATTTTTGCTAAGAGGTCAAATGAAGATATTCCAGCTAACAGAGTCAAATAAGGGGTTCATAATTAAGTTCAGTTGGAATTAGATTAGCATTATTTCGCCTATTTGAATAGTATCATATGTATCTGGAAGCTTTTGTTTCAAAATAGTTCATAAGGTCTCTTTCTGATAAACCCCGGGGTTTCTTGGAATACCAGGACTGCCTGCCTTTTCTGATTTGGTTTTGTTATCTGGACTGGAGTATGCTGGATGATTAACCAGAGGGATATTATCAGGCACAACCTCAGTGAAGGCTTCTTGCTGCCGTCAGTACTAGCCTGGATACAGAAGAAGGGGCAACTGGGTCCTGCATCTCACTGACAAAAGGACCTACTATTCCTACCTGTATCACTCCTAGCTGGGGGATTCCTGGAAATATTGAAACACTGATTTCTTTTAGAAAATATTGGTTCCTTTTAGGAAACATTGAATACTATCTAAGCAGGCTTTTTGGGAAGTGATGGCTACTCTGTAGCAAGACATTTAGACTGGTGAGTGAAAAGGCTGAGTCGTTGGTCATGCACCTTTAGAGAGCTTCCCTTAGCCAACTCCATTCACCAAACCCAAAGGCAAGTGGCCTTGAGGGGAAATATGAATGGAGAAGCAGTGTCCAAATACGTCTTCATATATTGAAAACCTTCACGAGAAATGGAGTCAAAGTGCAACTATCAGCTGTCATCACATGGAAGACAAACATTTTATTTGAACCACAAAAGAACTTCTGGGAAACCAAGTACCAAACAAGAAAAATAAGGTTAATTATGACTTAAAAGATGATAAAAATAAATCTTCTGAAGTGGGTAGAGTGGTTTTCATTCCTAAAAACTTGAAATAGAGCCTAATTTATAAGGAGCCAAAGTACACTTCTCTCTCATTTCTCCATTTCCTCTTTCACCCCTCCTCTTCCTCCTCTTCTTGTTACTCCTCCTACTATTCTCTCTCTCTCTCTATCTCTCTCTCTCTCTCTCACACACACACACACACACCAAAGAATTCAAATTTAGCTTTATTTAGGATAGATTTTTTAATTTCCTATAGGCAATGCATTTTCCATAATCGTATATTTCATGTGAAACTGATTTTTGTTGCTGAAATTGAGTCTTATCAATGAAATTACCTATTTCTCTTAATGCTTTGACAATTGTGTAGCATCTCTGGAATCCCAGCAGAACACTGACTGAGGTTCTTGAACAGTCAACAGCTGGTGGATGGTTAGTAGCTTGGAGCTGGGTAGGCTTTCTGAACATTTGTTATGTGCCAGCCCAGAACATATTCACAGCTGCCATTTGCAATAGCAGACTCCAGCTCCACTAAACCCAAGCTGCTTGCCTAGTGGCCCAGCCTGAACCCAGTATAGGATTTGGGCAGATGAGCAGTTTAGCAGGCAAAAGAGAAAAGCAGAGAGTTAAGAACCAGTTTTCAAAAAGAACTTCGGAGATCTTGATCTGGGACAGGGTATCACAAGCAGCTGGAGATCTTACACAGCCTCTGCAAGTTCAGTGCTGGATGCCTCTCCATATCCAGTAAAGCCTTGCTAGAGAACATAGCTGCTTATGTTTTCTGTGCCTTTCATTCTGTTAAGATCTGATGCAGGATCATTACATAGAAGAGGAGATTTAATCGTGTTTCCTTAGCAGGCTTTAAGGACAGTGGGGGAATATTTATGTAATAAGATGCAAAGTTGCTATGGAAAAACTATAGCAACCTAACATCTTCCCAGAGCCAGGCAGCCACTTGTAACAGCAATCTAAATTTACATTTATTTTAGTGTCATTTTATCGACACTCTTAGTATCTCATTGTGACAGGATGTTAAAATATGTTTTTTAGCTTGCATTTGAGCTACATTAACATAGTGTTATTGAATGTATGTGGTTTGCACACTTCTGGAAAACATCAGAATATTTCCAAGAGAAGTTTAGATGGCAGACTAGGAGTAAGTTTGAAAGTCTTGTTTTGGGGACCATCTCTAGTGGTGCTCAGTGCTTGAGGGTCTCTTGCAGTGATCCTGGGAAGGGAGAAATTTGCTATGCCAAGATTAAACCTGACTGCTTCTCAAGCAAAGCATGAGCTCTCTCCTCAGCCCATTTGAGAGTTTTGTTTTTCTTTTTTGAAAATATGAAAGAATTCCTTAAAAGCAAAGGTTCCGAGGCCGGAGAGATAGCACAGCGCTGTTTGCCTTGCAAGCAGCCGATCCAGGACCTAAGGTGGTTGGTTCGAATCCCAGTGTCCCATATGGTCCCCCATGCCTGCCAGGAGCTTTTTCTGAGCAAATAGCCAGGAGTAATCTCTGAGCACCACCAGGTGTGGCCCAAAAACAAAACAAAAAACAAACAAAAAAGCAAAGGTTCCTGATTTTTTCTTTTAGTTTGCCAGTAATGTAGACTATCTGCTTATGAAATAAAAAAATCATTCTTCTCAACACTGGGTAGTCTGTCAAGATGCTCACCTAGGTAGTGCTTCTAGAACATGCTTTCCATAGGTCAGCCACAAATCTCCAGCAGCTTGTAATACTTTTTTTTTTTTTTTTTTTTTTTTTTTTTTGGTTTTTGGGCCACACCCGGTAATGCTCAGGGGTTACTCCTGGCTATGAGCTCAGAAGTTGCTCCTGGCTTGGGGGACCATATGGGACACCGGGGGATCGAACCGCGGTCCGTCCAAGGCTAGCGCAAGGAAGGCAGGCACCTTACCTTTAGCGCCACCGCCCGGCCCCAGCTTGTAATACTTTAAAACAAATTTTCTATTTCTCATATACAAATAATAACCTAGTTATTTTGAGCAATCAAATGATTAAGAAAATGAATAAAATAAAATTGTATTGATTACAATATTACAAAAGACTATTTGCATTCTATTTTTATTTTTTTTGGTTTTTGGGCCACACCCATTTGACGCTCAGGGGTTACTCCTGGCTATGCGCCCAGAAATCGCTCCTGGCTTGGGGGACCATATGGGAGGCCGGGGGATCAAACCACAGTCCATCCTACACGGTCCACTTGCAAGGCAGACACCTTACCTCTAGCGCCACCTCTCCGGCCCCCTATTTGCATTCTGAATTTCTTTTGTTCTGCATAGCTTATTGTTATAGCATTATTTTGGGGGTAATACCAAACTGGTATTGCTTCGGGGTTACTTCTGGCCTGCACTCAAGGATCATTCCTAACGGGGTCTAGGGGCCATATGGCGTGACAAACTTGTGTTTTCCATGTGCAAACCAAATACCTTACTCGGTGAAATATCTTTCCAGTCCATATAAGGCATTTTTATGTGTTTTTTATAGCTCTGACAGTAATTCTACATTATTTTGTATAGGCCACCTTATGATCGTATCTTTTTATATATTGGGTTTTTTTTTGGTACAAACCTTTAGGAGTGAAAGCTATAGTATTTGAGGTAAAGTGGCTACCTGAAGTTATTAAAAACTTAATACTGGACCAGCCCTCCCCAAAGCATCTTTTAGGTTCCTTAAATGCAAGTATGGCAGAGAAACACTATAGATATGTTGCTGACTACTAGTGGAGAGATAGTATATATTGATTTTCCTCTATACTTCTCCATCTAAAGTCTTAAAAGTATGACTGTAACACTATTGAAGTGGGACATCAGCCCAGAGAATCAATACTAGACTATATTAAAACATGCGTGGTTACTAACTTCTTAGTACTATAATGTGCTCTTTATGAACATCATTGTCCTAACCCTCTCTTTTGCTGCGTTATTTATCAAAACATAGTTGGTGACTGAAAGCTATTATATCTTGACTCTTAATGAAATTATCTATTTGCATCATCACTCAAAGGTTACATTCTATGTCTTCCCTGTGAACAGTGAAAGTAAGGACATGAGACTATCTTACAGAATTTTGTTTAGCTATGTTGGGTTCAGTGCTATGTAACTGATGAAAAAAAAACTAAAGAAAATAATAATTTTCTTGCCCTTCTCAGAAATTCCACCTGCCAATTAGAAGTCCCCAAATAAGAAGGTTTATTTTTGGTCTTGTTTTTGTGTTTTTTTTTCAGTAATTAAAAATACTTTTTAGGGGAGATTCTCTTGTAGTGACATAGCTTAGGACTTTTCCACTGAGGTGAATGTCCTTAATATCCTTGGATAATCAAGCACTTAGCAACTCTTCTCTCTAGTTCTATTACCCAATGTGTGAAGCCTTCTGGGAACTGGTTTGAGAAAGGAAATTTTATTTTTGACTCTCTATCTCTAGCAGAGAAATAGAAACATTTCTGGAGCAGAAGTTGCAAGCAGACTCTATTCATGGTAATACTTCAGGCAGAATATGGTACGTTTTTTTTTTTAATGAACCCACAGTAAATTCTAGAGATAGGCATGTTGGATCATTGCTGTTTGGAGTACTTACATAAGATTTCACTGGCTATAATTACTTTAAAACCATCAATATCCAAAATTAATTAAACATACCCATGTTAATTAAACATATATCCACACACAGTCTTGAAAATAACCCACATTTTAGAAGACTACATAAGGGCATTATAGACTTTCAAAAGTGATAAACTTTGAAAAGTTTCTAAAGAAGATAAATTCCAATTGTGGGTTTTTGCATGTATTTTAGTCACAATTTATATATTTTGAAAAATTTTCAGGATATAAACCAAAATCTTTAAGGCAATCACTTCTAGACATGAATTATGGTGATGTTTACTTATTTGCGCCTCTCAAAAATTTCTACAATAGGTATATATTCATTTTAACTATTTAAGTTACAAATACCTAATATTAATTTTTAAATTACCTAGAATATGTAGGAAAATTAATGTTGGTTAAAGAGTATAATTTAACTACCTCTAACAATTTAAGAAAGTCAAAAGTAGTAAAAGTTACTGGTATCAAATTGTAATGCCTCCTTTTGCTTTAAATTATGAACTGTCTCCCAGCCATACTTTCTTACAACTTTCTACTCTGAAGGCTGATCATAGCTTTGTAATGTAACCTACTCAATGAAAGAACCAAGAAATCATTGAAATTCATCAGCCAGACACGTTGAGTTCTTAGCCATGGGTAGTTTAACTCAAGTATCTCTTTAGATTTAAAGAGATTCTTAGAAACGTTTTAATGCAAACTCCTTTTTCCCCTCATAAATTGGATAGTTCAAATTTGAGAGGTTATGCTATTGGCCAAGACTAGATACTAATAACCAGTTTTCTTCTCTATAGGATAATGGATTTTATGTAATATCACTGAATTTTTTTTTTATTTTTGGGCCACATCTGGTGCACTCAGCGGTTACTCCTGGATCTTCACTCAGAAATTATGCCTGGCTTGGGGGACCATATGGGATGCTGGGGATCAAATCCACACCCATCCTGGATCAGCCACATGCAAGGCAAAGGCACTACCACTGTGTTACCACTCAAGCCTCATATCACTGAATTCTTCAATGAAAAATAAAGCTCCAAAACATCCCTCAAATCCCTACATAACCAAATAAAAGTAGCCATGGATCTTGGATGCCTGCCAAGTGTTTGGCACTACAATGCCATAATTTGGAGACATTAGGTATCTTAAATGTTAAGACAAAGCTAATTAGGGCTTATGCTCAGCATGACCATTAATTTCTTAAAGAGAACAAGATTAGCTTCAACATAGTAGGCAGCATATTTCAGCAGAAGCACCAGCATTTAAAGTATTCTGCAAATTGGCACAATAACTTCTACAGTTCAGTGATATTTCTTTAGAAACAATTTGTTCTGTGGCTTTAGGCAAAGAGAAGAAGATAAAGTGTGCTGAAAATGAGCCCGCAGAGTTAGGTATTTTCTTCTAGAAGTTACATGCTGACATATCCCATGACTTAATATCTTGACTCACTAAAAAGCAAAAAAAAAAAAATAAATAAAAATGTAGTTCTCTAAACATAGGTATACTCTTGGTAGTGTCCAATCAGGAATGATTTGATTTAGTTTTAAATTTCTTCCCATCTTCACAAACTGAAGAGCCTCAGAACCAGTGAAAGTTTATGAATTTATTGACCCTCGATTTAATTTTTCCAGGGGCTCAATATTCTTTTTTTTAATTGTATTTTATTGAAACAATTATCATCTACAGAGTCCTTCATAGTTGAATTTCAGATATACAGTGAGTCAGGGCCATTCCTACCACCAGTGTCAACCTTCTTTCTCCAATGAACCCAGAGTGCATCCTATCCTTCAACCCTTTGCTCCCTGGCCTGCCACTATAACAGGCCCTGTAGTATAAAATAATGAAGAGGCCCTTTGGATGGGGCTGGATGGTGATGTTGAAGTTAGGGTGACACAACACATTTTCTGTTTTCATTACACCATTAGATGTCATTGCAGGGAACCCTGCCCTGAAAGCAATTTGTTGTTACCAAGTCACAGGGTGTCATCTGAACAAACTCTGGAGCAAGTCTGTGTCAGGGCAGCATTAGGGCCTTCCATGATAGAAGTCTTATTCCTGGTGCTGGTGCAGAAAACCATGCTGGTTTTATAGATGGGATCCAAAATTCAGGGGTGAATGACAAATGTCTAATCTGAAGCCTAAGCAAAGTATTCAGGGTATAAGGCCCCATTGCAATATAAAATGTATGTGTTCCATTCCCTATTAGATAAGAACTTGTTTCCAAACATAAGATTTCCTCCATTTTAATATGCCTAGGCAAAAAGGAACAATGACACATGGAACTATTGTTGCATATGGGGGTAAAAATGACAAGCTAAGCAATTATGATAACCTGGTTCTAATATGAACTTGAACCCAACAGAAACTTATCTACTAGAATTTTCTACTAAACAGATCCAAAAAAGAAATGGGGGAAAACTGCTACTACCTAAGGAAATAGACAAAAAAGAATTATACCTATTAAGGGGGCAGAACGGTGGCACAGCAGTATGGCGTTTGCCTTGCACACGTCTGACCTAGGATGGACCCCTATGTCCCATATGGTCCCCCAAGCCAGGAGTAACCTCTGAGTGTCACCGGTGTAGCTGAAAAAAAAAATATCCAGAGCACAGCTTCAGCCTGCAACATGGTCTTGTGGAGTCTGAAAAATGGTTCCAAGCAGACACATAAGATATGTCCTGGAGCTGGGAGTTTCTCAAAACCAAGCCTAGTAGTGAGCAATAGTTCACAGTGAAGGAAGGTGGGAGAAAAGGGGCCACTAAGGTCAATCCAGCAGCAGCAGCAGTGATAGAAGCTTCTTCTCGGGCTGGGGCAAGGTGAGCTGGGAATCTGTCTTTTTGCTTTGGAAGCTGTCGGCAGTTGGTTGGGGTGGGAGGAGCATTCTGGTTTCTGAGGAGTTAAGAACTGAGGGTATAAAGGATTAAATGGGGAGAAATAACAGATCAGGGATGAGAGACTGAAGGGCTAGAAAAGGATTTGTAAAATGGTAAGTGGGGTTCAAAGGAAGGATTATTTATAACGGAAAGGACAAAATACAACATAAACACATTATGTATATTATAGATGGACATTAGACAGACATTGAGGTGGCCAACACATACTCTCATGCACACACATTGACACTGAGGATCGATGCATGGGTTACAGTTGAAAAGCTGATCCAGGTGGAATTGGTCAGAATGCTTAAGAACTATAAAGGCAGCAAGTCAGATGTGAAGGTTTTCTATTCCTAGGCAAATTATCATTGTTGAGAATAAACTTTACTGAAGAAAGGCTAGAAAGGTTAGATTATGTATAGAGCATTCTTAAAAACAATCATAATTTTTAAATCTAGAAAACCAAGTGATATGTTAATGAGCACTATAAGAGGCGTCTACACCATGAAGTATTGTTAATTTAATTTTAAAACTGATTGAAGCACCTCTCCATGCTTTTCTATTACTGAAATTTTCCTTTATGAGTTCTATCTTACAATAAAGCTTAAAAATCAAAATTTGAGGTAAATATATAGAGTAATATCAATTTAACTGAGAAGCATCGGCTCTATATGCTCTGATCTGCAAGCAAAAATAAGAAGTGATAAATGCTCACCACACACAAACCCTATGTTTCTAAGTTAATTGAGAAAAAATGTGGCTTTACAACCCCAACAAATATCAGTTACAACGGTGAATTCTATAATCACAAATTCTTTAACACAACTTAAAGTGCAAACTTGTATTATTTGCATGTTTGCAAATTTTTGGTGGCAAGAATAGTATTTTATTCTGGTAGTGAATACAAGAATATATATTGCCAACCAACTGTTTCAGAAATTCCTCCACTTGCCATACTAGACTTTACTAGTATAGCCTTTGTTGTCAGAGCATCCCAAGATCCTGAAGTTATCTCTTTGCTTCCATGAACTGTCATAAATTATACCGTGATAAAAAGTAATGGTAAAAATTAAACACAAATATTCAGAGAGTTCCTTTGGTATGTTTAGGGCCATAATATTATTTTTCCTGCAGTGTCAGATTAAGACTAATTGAAATTTGGGCCTTGATCTTAGAGGGTGGCTTGTCTGCTCTGAAAAGTTTTCATGGCATATTATAAAAATCCTCTTTTCCTGGAATAGCACTGATTATGCGTTAATACATGCTCAATCCTCAGAACCAGAAGAAACTCTAACATGAACATGAGAACTGAGAAAATCTGAAAAACTGTGAGACCTATGAGACCAATTTTTTAAAATGATTTGCTTGAAGCAAACAAGAAAACAAGCCAAGAGAGAATTTGTGTTTTATCCTTCAAGACTATTTTTGGATCTGTTCCTCACTTGAAGTCACCAACGCACTGTATTGTACAGAGCAGGTGGATTCTGAAATTATCAAAAAAAATTGTCAAAGAGATAAATAGGATATTAAAACTAAAAACTGATATTTAATATTTCCAGGGATATTTTTCAGTTTAGACAAAGAAAAGACCATTATCTATTTAATCTTCACAGAACTGACCATGGTTGTCAGATGAAAAAGGATCCTGAGTGTAATGCAAGTTTAGTGACTTGCTCCAAATTTCACAGCTTGTTAGTGTCATCAAATCAGTCTCTCTTCCATCCCTTCCTGTCTTTTCCTTTCTTCTCTCCCCTCTTTCTCTATCTCTCCTATATTTCCTCTCCATTTTTCCTTCTGTGTTAAATCCATATCTGTATCTTCCTGAGCTTGTCAGAGCAGAAATTTGGAGTTTAGAGAGGCATACCCAATGTTCTCCATAAAATAACTGTTGTGCAGAAACACACAACAGTCCCCAAATTACCCCTCAAATACCCCAAATTACATGTTCCCAGTCCTTCTTATCTTCCCAAGGGACCTTCCTCATAATTAGATGCCAGAGACTCCATGTTGCTTTTTAGAAGAATGACTTTTTAGGTCACTAAAAGATGAGGCACTATGGCTATGAATATTGAGCTAAAAAGAATGGGTATAGTAGTAATTAAAATTCCCCTGCAAGAGCTAGTTAGAAAATGTTGTAGATGAAAAATGTACTTTTTTAATAACAAAGCTATTGGTCCTTGAACTTTTGAAACAGAAATTTGGACTCAAATGGAACTGTTTCCTCTCTTATATAAGCGTGGGTTCCTAAGAAACATCATAATTGATGTTGGATTGTCAGCAATATGTTCATAAAGCACTTTCTGTGAAACTAACTAGAGCACCTTCTATCTCATGCTCAATAAAAAGCAAGTAATAAGAGAGTTGCTTTCTCTGAGGAATTCTTTTAACCTTTCAGAAAGAAAATATTTCATGCTAATTTCTGCTTAATTGGAGAGAAGTCATTCTTTTAAATCACTGAGTATGAGTTTGAAGTCTGTGCCATCCCTGACCTCTTTAATTCAACCAAGGTCACCTCATAAACTTGCCCAAACAGCTCTATTTTTCAATTAGAAGAGGGGGTAGGACATTTAAAAGCATTTAATGTTTGATTAATAGTGCTTAACTGGGACGTCAGCATGCACAGTGGGTTTTTAAGGAGTTGCTAGTAAGAATAAAACATTACTACCTGGGAAATTATACTCATCAGAAATGAAAAACAAATCATTTTAATGAGCAAAGCAAAAACTACTTTTCATGGGAATATGAGAGGAATTATCATGCTCATTATATAGGAGGTTTTAATATCAGAACAAGTCTCTCGCAGGAAAATGTTGCTATAATTTAGTGATCCAACATATTTTTTAAAATTTGTGCACTTCGCCTTGCCCAAAGACCTGACACTGAAGGCTTCATTAGGCATAGTGGAACTTTGGGGCACTAAATCTCTGGGAATAGAAAAAAGTAATGAGAAGATGTCTCCAGTTGAAGAATGTAAACAGAAACTCTCTGAAGAGATGAAAAATCAGAGTTCTGAAAATACATGCTTGAGGGAAGACTTTCTCCTACATTTTCTACCCATTTTCTAGATCTAGCAAAGGACCAGTCAGCAACCTGAGGATTTCCTATGCTGACCTAGCTGCTCTGGGCATCTGAGTGACTAGGTTCTCAGGAAGGAAGACTCTTATAAAGCATCTCTAGGAGTTTAGAATCACTAAGAAGAATGAAGAAAGAACTTTGAACCAGACAAGGTTAGAATCTTCTTTGAGGTATTTTGACTTTTGGCAAGTTATAAACCTTCCTCAAGCCTCTACTTTCTCAGTAATGACAGGAGGTTTTTCCTAAGGGAGTTTACTTGAGGTTGTCATCAACAACCAGTGAGACGATTGCTTGAAATTTTGCTGATCTTAGGTTCCTCAGAAGTATGAGAAATGACAATGGTATGCCCAATAAAATGTACTCACAGAAGGTTCAAAGCTCTGACTGAGAAAAGTTTTAGGAGCTTTATACAAATAAATGATAAATTCCTCTGAGGAGATTCTTTTTTTTTTGGGGGGGGTCACATCCGGCGGTGCTCAGGGGTTACTCCTGGCTGTCTGCTCAGAAATAGCTCCTGGCAGGCACGGGGGACCATATGGGACACCGGAATTCAAACCAACCACCTTTGGTCCTGGATCGGCTGCTTGCAAGGCAAACGCCACTGTGCTATCTCACTGGGCCCTCTGAGGAGATTCTTATGCACAAAAGATTGAAAACCACTCACAGGGACCATAAAGGTTGATTGCTATGAGTCTAGGACTGGAAAGACACAATACATAGTCAACACACTTGATCCTTGGCACCACATTTGGTGTCCACTATGCCTCCCACCCTGCACTGCCCAGGGTGAACTGAGCCTTGAGTAACACTCTGCACCACTGGGTGTGACCAAGGAAATTAAATATTAAAATAATTAATATTTTAATACAATAATTAATATGATAGTTAAATACAGTGATCCTCAAACTACGGCCCACGGGCCACATATTGTATTTGTTCCCTTTTGTTTCTTCACTTCAAAATAAGATATATGCAGTGTGCATAGGAATTTATTCATAGCTTTTGTTTTTACTATAGTTCAGCCCTTTAATGGTCTGAGGGACAGTGAACTGGCCCCCTGTTTAAAAAGTTTGAGGACCACTGGGACAACAATTAAATATACACTAAAGATAAATATGACAATACAATAATTGATATATTAATTAATACAGTAATATGCAATAATTAAATACAAAAATTAAATGCACACTAAAGAAAATGGATGGTGGTGTTTTGCTTTCAGGAAATGTGAAAATAAAATGAAAATTAAAATGGTGGAAATATTTTTTAAATTAGTGGAAAGATGAGAAGATAACGCAAGGGTTAAGGCCTTTCTTGCCTTTCTTGTGGCAAACCTGATTTGATCTCCTCCTATGTCACATACAGTTCCCAAAGCACCAACAGAAGATCTCTGAGCACAGAGTTAGAATAAGCCCTGAGCACTGCCTCATGTGGCCCTCAAAATCTTCCAACGTAAATAAAATAAACATTTGTGGAAAGGAAGTGACTGAAAGGCAATATAATACAGAATCAAAGAAAGAAGGTACAAAAGGTCAAGTTATTCATTTAAGCACCTCAGGCTAGCCAGTGGAGGCAGGTTCCCATCTTGCAGTATGTGTGAGATGCATTTCAAGTGTCCTTTGGTTAACTAGAAAAAGAAAAGCATAGAAAAATGTCCTGGAGACCAAGGACAGGTTTCCTACCTCTCTCGAGTACCAGGAGAAAAGCCAGAAACTTGTTTCTCATCCCTCTGTGATGAGAGGGTTGACTGATTTGCTAATAATAAAAGCCTTGAGAAGTGAGGCCTTATCAGGAGAACCTGACAGAGGATGGGCCTCCTTTGTTCCTGGGATATAGGAGAGTAAACACCCTGTCAGGTCCACACAGAGATTCTCCAGTATGAAGGCACACATCCTTCTGCCAGAAAAATGGCTGCAAGGAAAAGTAACGCACACAACAGAGTGTGTATCAGGGATGAAATGTGAAATGGGCTGCTCAAGAGGAATTATGAAAGTATTCAGTCACAATATCATCATGGCTGCTGGAGAGGCAGTCTGGAGAGCTAAGGAAGGAACAGGTAGATGAATGAAGTTGGTTGGATGGTCAAAGCAGTCACTTGGAGGAAGAAGCATTAAAGATGTTAAGAGAAAATGCTGAGATGCCAGAAAATAGTAAAAGAAACCTATGACCAGAAAGAAGTTTCTAGGGTGTTCCAATGCATGCCAAAAGTTCAAAACCATATCTCTAATCTTTAGGGACTAGACCCTCACCTCCACCTAACTTCCAAAATGTTTTATTCCAAGGATCTGGGATGTGTTCAGGAATTCTCTCTCAAAAAACCAAGGTGGAACAGAGGAACCAGACAAATGTGGGGAGAACTGGTCTTGAATTTAGAGTGGAATGATTCCACCAAGGCCATAGATGCAGGGAAGTTGGGAATTCTGTTGGTTCGGTGTGTACCTCATCAGTAATGAGGGTGGGGTGTGAAGGGGAAGGAGACTTCCCAGGCAGCAAGACAGTGTTGCCTCCTGCCATACTATCTTGTTTTCTACTTTGCAGACTACATAACTAGAGTTTATATAAGGCTCAGATAGCTCAGAGAAGAGAAAGAATTGGTCTAAATTCAACTTATCTCTGTTATTGGGAGTATTTATAGTATTATAAAGTTGAAGCTTTATGGGAGATATTGCTGTTTCTTGCAAAGGGCAAAGCCAGGAGCTAAGAACATGCCTTGGATCTGGGCTGACCTTCACTTTTTATGGTGAGACATTTGTTTGGTAAAAGTCATGTGAGAGAGATACAGAGAGGGAGAGACAGAAAGAAGTGTGTGTGTGTGTGTGTGTGTGTGTGTGTGTGTGTGTGTGTTGGGGGAGCTATTATTAATCAAAACAGAGAAGCATCACTTATTAAGAAAAAAATGCCGAAGAGAATATTACAAGTGATCTCTTGGTAAAAAGAAATATGTGAAAGGAGAGAAGAAGGGGGGACAACCCTTCCATTGCAGGCAGGGGAAGAAGCGATAGGAATGATTATTTCACAGGAGGTAGAGTTGTTTTGCTGTTCAAAGCTTTTCTCATCTAGTGAGGAAGAGATTTCACATAGCAAAGCGCAGTGATGGAGCTCACTCCCAGGGCGCTACCATGTGTGTGGGTATTAGGCATGACCAGGAAGGATTGCTATTCCTGAAAAGCCTGCCACTTGGACATCTGTCTAAGTCTAACTAGTCTTATCAATCTTAAACAAACAAAAGAATTTAAATCCAGATGATTGAGAAGGCTATCCTTGATTTCTGGAATTGAAAATGGTGAACATTTGAAAGGGAAAAAGAAAACTGACATCTAAAGTAAATGGGAGGAAGAGAAGGGTTGCACCTTTCAGTGAGTCTGTTTGCAGAGGAGCAAGAAGAAATTGATGAATCCACACTGACCTGACGCTATGGGACCCAGCTCAATCCCCTGTAGGAACCCTTTATTAATAGAATCTCCACTCTGTGTGTTCCTGCTCCTGTTTTCCTTCCACTTGTCAAAGCCCCAGCCCACTTCCTCTCTTGTAAACCCTCCAATCCCACCTAGCCAGAGGAACATCTGCAATTCTGCATGGCCCCACTTAATCTGGAGCAGGCTCAGGCCAAGAGAGCAGTGTACCTTCATCTGAGCTTGCCGGAGACTAGTGGTGGATATTTTGACAACACAGCCCTGCAGGCTTCATGCAAGAGCCTGAGGATGTGGTGTTGCTGGATTGTTACAGTGCCAGATATTATCACTCTGGTGCCAACAGTTGAATCTGGAAAGGCCACATACAAGGCAAGTGCCTTTAACTAGTGTACTGTTTCTCTCACCCCTCAACATATGGTTCTCTGAGCACCACAGGAGTGAGCCCTGAATATGAATCTAAAAGTAAGCCTTGAGCACTGCTGGGGGTTAACTCCAAATGGCAGATTTATCCCATCATTAGAATAAGTGAGCATGCTCTTTCCTTCTTTTCTCTAAGGATAGAAGGGACAGTTGAGGGTGTGTAGGACTATGATAATGCCTATGCGAAAGTGCAGGCATGATCTGGTTCTTAGCAGCATCCATAGTATGAGTGTATCCCCTAAATGTCACAGTGAGCAATATGGATCCCTTGCTTAGGAAATCAGTGTGCAGAGGGGAGCTGAAAACCCACACCCCAACTTCTGGTGCTATGTGTGCTTTCAGATTCAAATTTAAACCTTCCAAAATAACAGGCTCAGGCTTTCATGAACACTCCAAATTACCCTTATTCCACTGCCCTCACACAAAGATGGATATAGACACCACATTGTACTCCTGTTTTTCTCTTCCTGATAATCATAGCTAATGTACAGCCTATAATATAGCAAATATAAAATGTTATGTCATTGCTAAGTTGTAATAATAATAACCCTGCAAAAGTGGAGCAAAAGGAGTTGCTGTGAGCAATCTGAGGGAGATTTCTGCTTCAGCGGAGTTACAGGTGCAACTGAAACACAAAGCAATAAGTTTGTCAGGATCCTGAGAGACTCAGGTCAGGCTGACAAGCGATCCCTCCCCCGTCCTGCCCAGTCTGTGCCTGCTCAAGGGAGGTAGTGGTTGATGTCACTGCTTAGGTTCCCAGAGCTTCATTTCATTCTTATTAGGGACCCCTTTTCTGCCTACTAAGAGTAGACCTGAGGATAGACTGCTGTAGGAAGGGAGATCTTCACTCTCTTGACTCCAAAAAAGATATGGGGCCTTAAAGAAGCAAAACATAAAACCAGACCAGATTGTACAGATGTTAAAATGATCCTTGCATGCAGCTGACCCAGTTTCCATCTCTCATAATACTTTTATCGCTGATATGTCACAAGAGTGATCCCTGAGCACAGCCAGGTGTGGCCCAAAGACCAAATTTTTATTTTAAAAAAGTGCATCAATGAGTTTAGAAGGAAGAGGACGAGGCAGGAACTCAGGTCTGACCCTGTAGAATCTAGAACTGTGCTCAGCCTGTCTTTGCATATCTATCCTAATGGGATTTCAGAGACTCCTGATGCATGGTTGTTGGCTTAGTCACTTCAGAAGGAAGAGACCCAGAACAGGAGGAATGCACAAGTAGTTAGAATCCAGCCTTCAAACTGCAATTGGTATCCTTCCCAAGTATCTTCCACTAAAGATCAATAAAAATCCTCCCCATATGTAAAGAAAAGCCTCTCTCCAGCACCTCAGTCTCCAGCAGAGCCCAGAGTGGAAGATATATCTCTGCTCAAGTACAAAGGAATCCATAAAACAGTTCATGACACCCCTATATCTTATCACCCTAATTTGCTCTTTCCCTGCATCAAGGCCACCCTGAAAAGAGTCTGGAATCACATTTGCTCTATATAATTGTGCCTCTGGTCAGAAGTGTGGTCTATCAAACCCAACTCCATCATCCATAATATGGAAATAACCACAGTTTCCATATTGTGTTTTTGCACGAGGGAAAGAAGATTTTGCAAATAATAGGCTTTGTCTGCAAACTGGCTCTGAAACATTGTGAATGTTAGCACTAGTGCTGCTATGGTTGCTGCTGAAATTTGGAAGCAGAAAAAAGAGGAGACAGCAATCTATTTTTTTTGACTGAAATATCCCCTTGCTCCATAAAGAAAGTGCTCTGGACCTTGGCACTGGTCTTACATAGGTCAGATTTCACTGGTTCACCATATAGGGTCAGTGTTCAAAGACATTAGGGATGCAATCAACATGACCAGCTGATTGTGTCCAGCTAGCCCCAATAGGGGACTGACAAGTGGGGTTTTGTGCAGTTATCAGAGAACAGCCTGGGCCCCAGTAGCCCCAGACCCTTGGAGGAATACAGATTCTCAGGCCGTATACAGACATGCCCAGTAGGGCCCCCACAACATTCATGTGATAGCATAAAATAGTTTTCTTTTTTTTCTTCTTTTGGAGGTGGAAGCCACCCCTGCTTCAGTACTCAGCGTCTACTCCCTGTTCTATGTGCTGAGATCAACCTTTTTGATGGTGCTCAGGGTATTAAGAAGAATCAGGAATCAACCCCAGGCCTTGTGCATGCTCTGTCACTTTGAGCTCTCTCTCTCCAACCCCATCAGGGAGATTTCAGTGCAGGCCAATTATGAAGGGAACACCAGATTCAAGCAATAGCAACTGCTTTACCATAAAGTCCTAAAATCTTCCTTGGCATAGTAGTCACTAAAAGCAATTCTTTCTTTGATGCAGAAAAGATGAAAGCAGATATTCCTTATAACTGGGCACTTGTCTTTCATGTGGTGACTCAGAGAGACATTTCCAGGGTCATTTCCAGCAGCACGAGGCAGTGGTGTATAGGGTGTCCAGAAGGAGCTAAAAACTCTGTAACTAAGAACCCTGCTATGGCTCCCTCTCAGAACTAAGAGTACATCCATTCTCCATGGAAAGATACTCAGTGCCACCTATAGCCTCTCATAGAGAGCAGCTCAAGCCTGAATTCCTGCATGCCCAGTGTGAATTCAGGGAGACAGGTAGGGCCCTATTATTCCCCAGATATCCAGGTAACTATGCCTATTGGGGATTTCTCCCAGGGCCTCCAACCCCTCTTCAATATCAGGGCACTGGGCCTCTCCACACCTCTACCTTTCTGGGTACCCGCCAAAGAAACAATCTCCAAAAAGACCTTTTTTGGCAGACTGGAGAGAGAGAGAGAAATCACCGTGCAGAGTGTGTCAAACACAGAGCTCCCAGAAGGCACCAAGACTCTCAACCTTGAGAAAACCAGATATTGTTAGAAACAGTATGTTGAAGTGTTTTGTTATTTCGTTACATCTTGCCTGAGCATGATAAAGATATTAACAGACTGTCAGCATACTGGGACAGTACCCAAAATAACTTACATTTTTCATATAGTGCTCATTTTCTTTTTCAGAGACTAACTCAGACTAGCAAAGGGGCAGGGGAAGAAAGAATTTCATGACTTTCCCCAGATTATTTACTTAAGGATATTAAGCATGCCATTATCTGTTCCCATGGAAACAGTAGCACAGGAGACAGAGAGGGGTCACTTTGACCATAATTAACAGGAAGAACAATGGTTTGTACAGAATCCAGTAAAGGGTACAGTGAGGTTCTTATAATACCTTTAAATCTCTTCTACAGAGCAGTTTCATCTTTGGATCATTTTGGTAATATCACTGGTCTAATGCAACGTTTTTTTAAAAGTAAATTTAATCTTATAAAATCTTTTTCAGTATTTATTTTATTTTTGGTTCCTGAAACCTGAAAATTTTAAGTCATGGAATTTGTCTGAGATCTTGAACATGTATAAAAGGATTCCTGCAGGCCCAGCTCCTATCAAGGTTTCTAGAAGACAGTTGTAAAATAATTAGTGATAGGGGCCGGGAAGGTGGCGCTAGAGGTAAGGTGTCTGCCTTGCAAGCGCTAGCGTAGGACAGACCGCAGTTCGATCCCCCGGCGTCCCATATGGTCCCCCCAAGCCAGGGGCGATTTCTGAGCGCATAGCCAGGAGTAACCCCTGAGCGTCAAAAGGGTGTAGCCCCCCCAAAAAAAACCCCCCAAAAATTAGTGATAATGTAGAGGCACCATTAAATACAGCTATAGATTTAAGTATCCAAAGAAGTCTTGATTATGTTCGCAATAATTTACATTTAAAGTGTCTTATGGTATTCTTTTCTCCTCAGTGAAAATTGTTGGTCCATGTGTGGTAGCTTTTAGCTAAATATTACATTCATTAAAGCCTAATGCACTTCTCATAGATTCTCAAAGATACATGTTGTTTATTTTTAAACCTTGCACTTATTTAAAGAATGGATTTTAGTGCAATTTCTTAAGAGTAAATTTTATCATTAAAACCTGATTATTCATTTTTCAAAACTGTAATACAGTGTGACATAAAGAAAAAAATGGGAGTTGGCAGAGAGGAAGAGTGGACCTTTCAAGTTTCTAAGATTTGAAAACACTGAGAAATACATTAGGATTTCTTTTTTTTCTTTTTTTTTGGAGTCTCATCCAAAAACATAGTTTATCCTCCATAGGCTTCATCTAAAGTGTGACAGCAAGAAGCTAAATAATGTTTTGTTGACAAACAGGTGGCTTGAAGTTAAGTGGAATCAATATACCATTTTTAATCCTTTAGAAGATAACCACTTGGCTGCCATATGGGTAACCAAATTTTCTTTCTTTTAAACACCAAGCTTGAAATAATTTAATCAGAAATGTAAATCAGTTATATGCCTCAATTATAAACATGTTTATGGGCTTGGCTATGGTATTGACTTTCTTAGTAGTGGTGATAGGGCAATTAAGAATTATGGCATATATATAAAAGTCTCACCTTAATATTCCAGAAATGCAAACAGCATTATATCCTGTATGGCAGAATAGTGGTCATTTGGCTTAGACAGCATAAGAACCTTGGCAGTGTCTTTCTAAAGGCTCATAAGAAAGACTCCAAAATAATGGATGATGCACTCCCCTATATGTATTTATGTTCCAATAATTTATTTAAATAATGTTGCTGGCACATGCTTTATAGCTGCTTGCATTTTGCTACACGGATTTCAGCCTATCTTGCAGACTATGCAATTCATTTGGAAAATGTAATTTCCATCCCTGCATACTAATCGATTTCTTCACAAACACCTGCTATCAGTTATTATAATAAAAATGCCACTCTGAATTGAGAAGGGGCCAAATAGAGCTTCCTAAGGAAATGACTTAAGTGTCTTTGAATGCTACTAAATGTAGTAATGTGCTTATGTAGTGCCAACACTTTTTTCATCATTTGCATTTTCTGTAATTTTGCCCTATTACAACATCCCTCTATAAAAGGATGCCACATAACCATTTTCTTATAAATTGGTAAACTGAGTTGCCAGAACTCACTCTCTCAGGGTGTGGACAAACACTGAAGTTTGGTGGCATGACATTAAAAAAAAACCTTAGCTCCTAATTCCTGGATGCACCCTAGGTCGTTTCTAAGTCCCTGAAAATAAAAATTGGCTGCTCATTGGTTTTACACAGACATATCCACTCAATAAAATTTCCTTTATTCATTCTCTTGTGCCTCCAGTTCATTCCACTCACCATTGCCAAACTCATCTTTCTGAATCTCCAATTTCATCATGTCCTTCTGCTGCCCAAGCACTTTCAGTAGTTCTCAATTGGCTGCCCCATTGAGCCTCATTCTCTACCCTGATTTCTGAGCTTCCATCTGTCATCCAGGGGCCAGAGCAATAGCACAGCAGTAGGGCATTTGCCTTGCACAATGATGACCCAGGATAGACCTGGGTTCTATATGGCATCCCATATCTTCCCCCAAGCCAGGAGCGATTTCTGAGTGCATAGCCAGGTGTAACCCCTGAGCATCACAGGGTGTGGCCCAAAATTAAAATAAATAAATAAATAAATAAATATCTGTCTCATCCACTGGCATGTCTTGACTTTCTCTCAATGAATGCAAACTCCTTTCTTTCCTGACCATTCTATCTTTAGTTGTTTTTCGTGTTGTTGTTTTTTTTTTTAGGTGTGGGGGCATACCTTGCTGCTCTGGGGGCTTTCTCCTGGCTCTAAGCTTAGTGCCTAATCATGACAAGGTTTAGAAGACTTTACTTGGGGATCAAACTACAGACTGCCTTACTACTGTACTATTTTTCCAGCCAATGTTCATTTCTTGTTTCTGGGCTTTTGCTTATAGTCTTGCTGTGGACTAAACTGGTTCTGCCCCCTCCCCAAGTTTTGAGTGTATCCTCCTTTAAAGCACTCTTTTATTATTCCAGTCTCACTTTTCTCTTCTCTGAACTCTTAGAATTTATTCCCTTGGCATATACCTTTACATTAAGTGGCTCAATTCATTTATTCATTCAACCAACATTAACATAGCACTTTATGCCAGGCAACAGGTTGTTCTCTCTTCTTTTATATGGATTGGTTTCCTTTCAAATGTGTTGTTTCTATTATATTAGGACTCCCTCAAAAGAAGACATATTCCATTTCCCATTTTGTGTTTCAAGTGCCCAGACAGGCCTGGGCACAGACAAAGCATGTTGACTAATTGATCCCTAATGGTTTGAGGTAGGGAATTTTCCAGTTAATTGCATGTTCTATTTGATTAGTATTGCCATGTGTACAATCATAGATTGTCATTTTGCAAAGTAGAGGAGCACAAAAATCTCTACTGTAAAGCTATTATTAACATAATTTGACGTTTAATATTTGAAGAGAGGCTTCTCCAGGGTCTCAAAGCACCTCTCAGTAGAGATCCATCATCATTGCTCAGGACTGTGCAGATAGAACATCAGGGCCCTGATTTCAAGTAACTATTTGATTGGACTAAGGGAGTGGGTAATGGATGGAGAGATAGCTGGTAATATAGTGATCTGCACTATATATCTGTGCTCTTGCACACCTTAGTCTGAAACACTAAATAAGTGATGCTGGAGCAGTTGGAGCAATAGTACAGTGGATGAAGTGCTTGCCTTTCACATGGACAACCAAAGTTTGATCCTCAACATCCCATATGATCCCCTGAGTCTTCCAGGAAAAAGTCATGAGTGCAGGGCCAAGAGTAACACCTGAGCACTTGCCGAGTGTGGCCCAAGTAACTGAAAAAAAAAGGTAAAGAAAAAAGGGGTGCATCTGAACCAGCACATCAATCCAGTAACTGAGAGCCTAAACTCTGGAGTCAGTGGCCAAACTCTGAAAGCTATTGATGCTCTTCACATGTGAGCTCTATCACTCTTTCTAAATACTCTGTACCTTAACTTTTTTCATCTGCAAAGAGGGAGATGAGAACAGTACCCAGAGCAAAGAGGGATGAGGTGCTTTTATTTCTCAGTTTTGGTTTATTAGTCTCTGTTAAACAGGAAGTACTCTATATGTTATTTTTGGGGAAGACCTTATAAACAATAACCTGGATGCTGAGGAAAGTAATTTTTTATCTTCAATTCTGATCTATGCCATTCACTCTTCCCTTTTATTAAGTTCTAGATCTTTCAGTGTAATTTTTCTTACACTTATTTGACTTTAAGTTTGGGTTTATTCATTTTATTTGACTGGGGCAGGGAGGGGATCTCCAATAGGTCCTCAGGGAGCCTAGGAGTCACCTCCAGTGATAACCAACCAGGCTAATGGGTCAGTGCAAAGGCTGGAATATGCAATGATGGTTGAACCCTCTCATGCTAGGTACCACCAGAGCTTCCCCAGCATGTTGAGGGGGCCATGAGGAAGAGAGACAAACCCAGGCTAGGTACAATCTTTACCAGACCCTGTTTTTTGTTGTTTCTGAAACCATGTGACAGATGTGGATTTAGTAGCTTTGATTTTTTCTTAGTGAGATGAAGTTGTGATTGATGTCTGAATCTATACACAGAGAATTTTGGATTTCAAGGAAGAATGTTAGAGTAACTGCATAATAGCCATGGAGGAAATAAAGTTTCATCTACTGGTGAAACAGATGGAACTAGTCAGTCTTCTGAAGGGAGTTAATATAAATAATTTGTGCAATTTGTCCCAACATTAGAGAAGTGAGGACCTGTTTGCAGGTAAATTCTTGCTCTTCTAGTCTGCTGCTGCCCAACTCAACCTTTGGGAGAGCCAATTATTGGAAAGAAATTGACATTCCATATAGCTAAGCAGTAGAATACAGTGAGGAGGGAGATTATTGTTGCCTGAATTCTGTCATCAACAGACAACAAATACAGGCAACAAAAGCAAACAAAATAGAAAAGTTGAGCTCTATGCCAAAGAAGTTCCATTCTAGTTTCCAGCTGGCCTAAACATGAGGAACAGGGAGAAGAGACACCATTCCTTTCACTTTAAGTAAAAAGTTAACTTGCAGGCACCATTTGTGTTTGTCCCCCAGCTCTGGCTGCTCAGGCCTATGCACTCAAGGAGGAGAATGACAGTCTTCGTTGGCAGCTGGATGCCTACAGGAATGAGGTGGAACTACTGAAACAAGAAAAAGAGCAGCTTTTCCGAACAGAAGAGAATCTCACCAAGGACCAGCAGCTACAGTTTTTGCAGCAAACCATGCAAGGCATGCAGCAGGTACCTTTTTGTTTTAAGGGTGGGGAGCATGGAGGGTGTGTGCATGACATGAACTAGAAATAATAGCCAGGAAAAGTGGAAGAAGAACTTGAAAGACGAAATACAGCCAAAACATAAAAGTTCAAGAGAAGGAAAATAGTAATTACTATAGGGTGTGCCCAGGTAGAATCTGGAAATGGCCACAAAAAAACAGGAGGGAGGGAAGCAGGGAGGAAGAAAAAACTGAGATAAAATATAACTTCGAGGTGGAAATGAACAAAGGGAGTCTAGGAAATTGAAAGAGAGATGCATTAAATTTAGCTTTTGGTAGATGGTTATAAAGTCCTTGCCAAACCATAAAGAAATTTTAGAGCATTTTATTTGCAAGCATGCCTGCTTCAGAGTGGCCACAGCAGGGTGAGCTGATCTGATTTCCAAGTCAGTATAAATGTAATCCATGTTGTTTGCATGGATTATATATAGGAAGCAGTTTCTATGAATACTTTCCACATTGAAGTGCTTATTGAAAAGAATCACCAGAATTGGGAATGGGAAAGTGCAGAAGTTGCTTTCAAAAGAGGCCAGTTTCTGTGTCTTGGTTGCTGAATGTCAGACTTTAACCTAACACATGTAGCATGAAATATGTTTCCAGATATCATTAGAAAGTTACAGAAGCTGAGGTCTTGGGAATTGAGAAGGAACATAGATTGGAAAATGATAGATTGAGGAGATATGAGGGAAAGGCACTGAGAATGGGGAATAAAACCCAAGGATCAAAAACATGAATTTGGTGGGAGCGATAGCACAGTGAGTAAGGTATTTGTCTGCATTCAGTGGACTGGGGACCAACCCAGGTTCAATCCTTGGCATTTCTTAAGGTCCCTGAGCCTGCCAGGAGTGATTTTAGAGTGCAAATCCATGAGTAAGTTCTAAGTGCCACTGCGTGTGACCCAAAAACCAAACAACAACAAAAACAAAATAATTGATTTTAATCTACTTAAAGGTACCTTGAGTTCTCTGAGAATGATAAAATACCAAATCACACATGGTCTATTTATTACCCCTCTGAACACTCATGAAATTAAAAATTGTTTAATTTAAACAATGGAAATATAAGTAGTATATGAGATTAAACTCTGACCACAAAGTATATTTATTCCTGAGTTCTTGGATTCTTAAGTATTGTATGCAAGATTTGCAGTCAAAACTCATAATTTTAAAAAGTTATAATTACAATCAAAGAGGTAGTAGAGAAGATAAGGTGAATGACTTGCAAGCACTAACCTGAGTTCAGTCCTGGCACCACATTTAACCCACCTGAGCATGCATAGCTGTGATTTCTGAGCAAAGAACTAGGAGTAAACCTTACGTACTACTAGGTGTGCCCTTTGCCAGAATAAAAAATATAGTTTATTGCACAATTTAAGTAACTAAGTTCAAGGTCTTCCAGGGTGTCAAGACCTCTACTCAACCTGTTGAGTACATATCACTCGACCTGTTCCCTCCCCATAGTTGGTCCAGCTTATGACATCCAAGTTCTTGTCCTGACTACATATCTCCTGCATACAATATATTGGCCTCATTCTGTCACTATGTTGGTGTCTATCCAGGTACATGTTCATAGTCTGAAATCTGCAGCTGGAATCCTGTTCTTTCCCTTGCTAGAACCTACTGTTCTATAACCTATTGCTGGGCCTTTCTAGAGCTATACCTCAATGATTCTCTATCCTCTTAGTTTTCTTATTTTTCCAACAATGCACATGCACCAGGGAGAGAATCCTATTGTCCTACCATCTGTCTTAGCTTAAGTGAAGGAGCAAAGAGAAACTGCCCTTTTAGGACATGTGTCAATATCTAAGAGAAAGTTGCCTAGCTGACGGGCTTCCTTTTCTGACTTCCCATAACCATCCCTAACCCCTGTTATTTATTTTGACTGGATACATTTTGGGGGATAGCTAGACTTAAAATGACCTTTTTTGTTTGTTTGTTTGTTTGGTTTTTGGGCCACACCCGACAGTGCTCAGGGATTACTTCTGGCTGTCTGCTCAGAAATAGCTCCTGGCAGGCACGGGGAACCATATGGGACACCGGGATTTGAACCAATCACCTTTGGTCTTGGATCGGCTGCTTACAAGGCAAACACCGTTGTGCTATCTCTCCAGGCCCTTAAAATGGCCATTTAAATTGAGCCTGTAGAGATAGTACAGAAGGTATGGTAATTGCCTTACACATGACTGGTCCTCATTTGATTCCCAGCACTGCATATGACCCTCCAAGCATTACTAGGGATCACTCCTGAGCATAGAGCATAGTCCCTGAGTACTTTCTAGCATGATTCCCAGCAGAAAACTAAAAAGTCAATTAAATTGACTGACTTACCTGGCTCCCCTCCTTTCCCTCCCCTTCTTCGTAAAAACTACATAGTGAGTAGGATATATATGTGTGTATATATATATTTAGTATATATAAGTATATAAATATTAAATATATATTTAATGTCTCTATCCACATTGACTGTTCTGTAAGATCAGATGCATAAATTGCCTACAAAATGTCTTGATGATTAGAGGTCACTGTTGCAGAAACATTAGCCAACCAGGGACAGAATAATTAGGAGGAGGAAATATTAAAAAAAGAAGAAGTACAGATTGGTATATTAACAAACTAATGACCAAGTCACCAGAATGAGGTCTTAAGCATACCTTGCCATTTTAAAAGGATTTTTGAGCCTTGGCTTTGTAGCCTGACTGACTGCTGTTCACTGTGGGTGTCAGACTAACCAGTCATATTCCAAGGTCAGGTCTAGCCAAAAAAATGTCAGCACAGTGACTCAGGTGCCTATAATGAGCCAGGCAAGCCTGTGTAACAGCTGCTGACTGAGGCTCCCAGGGTGGCCCATATGTCCCTCCTGGGTGTGTGGTGGTGCCCTTGCCAGGAGGACCATATGTGTCCCCATGTCCACAAGGCCAGACTTCACCTCTTTCATGAGACCTCCTGATGGAGAAAGGATAGCCAGTTTCTGTGAGATTCAATAAAAACCATTAAGGTGGTATAATATACACATGTGAAAGAAATACCTGGAGGCAAGGATGAGGCCACCAGAAGTGTGTTGGGGATGTCAGCATAGGGCACATGTCTTCCCCACACCAGGCCAAGAACAAGTATTGTCAGTTACCAGCTAAGTCTTAAAAGGAGTAGCCCACTGTCATAGCTTCTTGGATATTTGCAGAAGCTCCTGGCCAATAGCAAATGTTACTTACATACTTCTCATGTATGATTGAAGGGAGTAGGGACTGATTTGCATGGGTTCTCTCTGTTCCCTTTGGTTTCCATAGCCCAACGGAAAGACCTCCACAATACAAAGGGTGGGAAGCATATGAGGATGAGAAGGTATGGGTGCACTCTGTGGGGGAGATGGAAAAGTTTACCCCTATTAACATGGGCTTCAGGCAAGCTTCCAGCACCATGCCTCAAAGCTGGATGTAAGCACACAATGTGTATAGAATGAGAGGGCCTTGCTGCTCAGATGTGATTTTTTTAGTGTCACTCTTTGCGTGTGCTGGGATCATGCTTTCCATATATGAACCTGTTCTGAGATCAGGATTATGGGATGGCAATGTCCAAAATGGGGAGTTGGAGCACAAGGGAGAACGCAGTCCCATCAATACCAGATACAGTCCACAGCCACTGTATGTTTGTTGAAAAGAATGGCTAGACTGAGGAACAGAGGTGAGATTTAGTCAGGGCACCTGTTCGGAAACTATGGGCTCTTCAGGCTCTGGGATCTTAATGCCCAAGTCCAAGCTGGTGAGATGAGTTATATACACAAGGACTTGTGAAACCACACCCACTGGTAGCAGCTTTCATTTGTCTTGTTGCTGGGTGTTAGGATTCCCCACCATCTTTGTGACAATATGTATTTAATAAGACTCTAGAATATTCATACTGTCTACCATATTATTGGGCATACAGGAACACAGAGTGTTCTTTGGCATCCAACACTTTCCTGATTTTCAAAGCCTGTCCTCAGTCTACTCACATTAACTCAGCTCTTTTGAAAACTTTGATCACTGGCAAAATCCAGAGCTGGGGGAGCAGAGGCTGGTTATGTTTCAACATGCCTTGTGCCACTGCTTTAGCCATACACTCTGGGAAATCACCCAATGAAACAACCCTTCCCTCCTTAGAACCATTGTATGGTTTGTGGACTTGCCTTCAAGTTCAGCCAGAATATTTCTAATCTTTTAACCCCTCAAGGCCATGTTCACTGCCCAGCTCCTGGATGTGCCCATGAAGCAATTATCACAGGCAGGATTCCTGACCAAACAGAGCCTTTTGTGGCTGTCCCTGAACTCACTCCTTTAGATTTATGTTAGGTACAATTCACCATTAGAGAGGTCTCACAAAAGGAATTAAGAGCCTGTGTCCATGGTAACAGTATTTAATCATTTTAAACTCTGATTTACCTTCAGATGGCCATGCAGAATTGTTTTCCTTAGATTTATTCACACATACTTAAAGACTTTTATATGGGCAATGAATTTTGACAAATTCACACACTGAAAGAATCACCATTACACAAGAATCACTACAACCAACATATAAAGTAGATGATATATAAAACATATATCAAGCCTTCCCTCCCCCCCAAAAAAAAAATCCCCTGCCTTTTTTTGTTAACCCTCTTCCCAGAAACCTCTGACTTTTCTCTTTCACATCTGATTTTGGCTTTTTCCAGAATTTCATCTAAGAGGGTCTATACAGTATGCAACCACTCAAGTTCAGCTTCTTTTAGTTAGTGTAAGGAGTTCATCCTGCATCTGTGTTGGTCTCAGTCCTTTCCACATTCACTATCAGAGTAAGAGTGCTGGGTCAAACTTAGTGTATTTGTTTACTTAGTGTATGTGTTTACTTTTTAAGAAACAGTGTTCCTCTTGGCCTAAAAAGCTCCAGCCACTATATAATACTGAAACCTTCATTTAGCAAAGACCTGTCAGTGAAGAAGAAGTTTGAAAGGGAAAAACTTTCCAATACTGATGCACTGGCCAAATCTTTAACTTACTTTCACCGTTTTTACTTATTCTTCTTTTCTTTTTTTTTTTTTTTTTATTTAAACACCTTGATTACATACATGATTGTGTTTGGGTTTCAGTCATAAAAGGAACACCACCCATCACCAGTGCAACATTCCCATCACCCAAGTCCCAAATCACCCTCCTCCCCACCCAACCCCCGCCTGTACCCTAAACAGGCTCTACATTTCCCTCATACATTCTCAATATTAGGACAGTTCAAAATGTAGTTATTTCTCTAACTAAACTCATCACTCTTTGTGGTGAGCTTCCTGAGGTGAGCTGGAACTTCCAGCTCTTTTCTCTTTTGTGTCTGAAAATTATTATTACAAGGGTGTCTTTCATTTTTCTTAAAACCCATAGATGAGTGAGACCATTCTGCGTTTTTCTCTCTCTCTCTGACTTATTTCACTCAGCATAATAGATTCCATGTACATCCATGTATAGGAAAATTTCATGACTTCATCTCTCCTGACAGCTGCATAATATTCCATTGTGTATATGTACCACAGTTTCTTTAGCCATTCATCTGTTGAAGGGCATCTTGGTTGTTTCCAGAGTCTTGCTATGGTAAATAGAGCTGCAATGAATATAGGTGTAAGGAAGGGGTTTTTGTATTGTATTTTTGTGTTCCTAGGGTATATTCCTAGGAGTGGTATAGCTGGATCGTATGGGAGCTCGATTTCCAGTTTTTGGAGGAATCTCCATATCGCTTTCCATAAAGGTTGAACTAGACAGCATTCCCACCAGCAGTGGATAAGAGTTCCTTTCTCTCCACATCCCCGCCAACACTGTTTATTCTCATTCTTTGTGATGTGTGCCATTCTCTGGGGTGTGAGGTGGTATCTCATCGTTGTTTTGATTTGCATCTCCCTGATGATTAGTGATGTGGAACATTTTTTCATGTGTCTTTTGGCCATGCGTATTTCTTCTTTATACCTTAAGAGCTCAGACCCAGCCTATGAGGGTCAGGCCTCCAACAACAACCTAAGAATAGACTACTCATATCTGTCTTTATGTTGGCATGAGTACTTGTAGACAGTGAACTCCTCACTGATAGCCAAACCCAAAATGTAAACAAGCAATGCCTAAAATGTATATAGCCCCTCTATTTATTATTCCTCCTCCCCCCTTCAGAAATCCTTCTATTCTTTTATCCCCCAATC
The DNA here is from genome assembly GCF_024139225.1 of Suncus etruscus. NCBI lineage: Eukaryota > Metazoa > Chordata > Mammalia > Eulipotyphla > Soricidae > Suncus > Suncus etruscus. Next base: position 68,463,719 of record NC_064855.1, read on the forward strand.
CTGATCCATTATCCTTCCTTCTTAAACCCTCTTTACCCTCAATTATTAACCCATTAGGTACCAAGACCAACCTCCTGCTCCAATAAACCACCACCAAGCCCCCAAACTGAAAGGACACCCTCCCAGCCCCACATCACATGCCTTGGCAAGAAATTACAACCAGCACACCTGCTGATTCGTGCTTTATGGCCCTTCTTCTTACCCTCTTAATCATGGGCTGTTGCATGCTATCGATTCAGACCCAGAAGGACCCCAGCCTAAGGACACTTCCCTCATGGCTACAAATAATTTCACAAACCCAACAAAACATGATGTGTGATGAAAAAAATTCCCTGGACTCCACCCCCACACACAAGAATATCTCAAAAGACTCAATGGGGAAGCCTATATTTCCCTTATGTGTTTTATACCTCTATACCTCCTAATCTGTTTATCCCCAAAATAAAAAAAAATGAAACAGTGGTACTTTTCTCAAAGTGCTTGTGTTTTTATATATCCCTTTGGAACTCAAGGATGCTTCTAGTGGTGCTGTGTCCTTATCAGTCAGCATTTGAGATTGGAAGATTGTTTTATTTCTTTTTTGGGGGCGGGCGGCACACCTGGTGGTGCTCAGGAGTTACTTCTGGCTATGTGCTCAGAAATCACTTCTGGCTTGGGAGACCATCTGAGACACTGGAAATTGAACCCAGGTATGTCCTGGGTCAGCCGCATGCAAGGCAAACACCCTACTACTCTGCTATCACTCCGGGCCCATGTTTTGTTTTGTACTAACTACTATTCTAAGCATTGTGAGGTTTCTCTCCAGAGTTTTAACCATGCATACATTTAAATAATGCTTGTATTTTCCTTTATGTGGATAGGTCAAAATATGATCCAGTTTCTATGGCCAATTTAAGAATCAGAATTCTGTTTTGAAGCCTTGTGAAAATCATATTGACAGCATTGATGCATATTCAGATTAACATGGGAGACCTTTATGAGCTGCTGATCATAAAAATGAGTGGGACTAATGATGATTATGTCAGAAATCTCCCACATAAATACTTTAAGATGATGCTGTTTCAGAGGGTTAGCAAAGGCAGTCTGATGACCAGCTGTCCTAGGCCACAAAGCCACTGGCCCATGGAGAACAGTGACAATATCACACTCTTGGCTTGACATTAATTAGTGAAGACTGAAGCTGGTAGCTGTCTTGACAGGTCTCTTCAAGTGAAGATCAAAAGAAAAAAATTGGGGAAAGACTATTATTCTGACCAACACTGACTCATAAATTAAATAAGCAATATTTTCCCTTTTCGCCCACAAGTAACTATATGTATAGAGTAAAACTTCACTAGTTAATGTAGGTTAATCTGATAGAATAAGACAGAGAAATAGCCTAACCCCTATAATAATCTTGCCAAATGTTAGTCAAGAATTGGTCTCTTTAGTGGTACCAGTGAATTAATGAAAGTTGCTTGAAAGGATTGTATCAGTTCATTTGACCGCTTGAGTATGTTAACTGTTTTCTGAAATTTTAAGTGTTTAGCTATATTTTTGTGTGCCTCAAAAAGTATCACTATTTTAAATGAGATATTTAAAAAATGTATGCTCTATCTCACTTCCAAATTCACATGTAATGAACTCTTATTTGTACATGTCAAAGTCAAGATCACTAACAGTGTTCATTAATGTAGGTGTTGATGTTGGTGGCCATGCTGATGAAACTGACTGTATTGAGTATAACCATTTGAAAATGTTAGGGAAAGATAGGTATATTTGAAAACATTCTATAGGCTTTTTATACCTTTTCTGAAAGGAAAAAAGAAACAATGAACACCTTAAAATTGTGAAAATTCTTCAAACCCAGCAGAGCCTGTCTTTTCCCAGGGGACTTCAGAAAGCTGCTGCAAATAAATGGAAAAGAAGTTTGCAACAGGAATCTCTCTGCTCTCTCAATGAATGTTGTTTTCTGCCTCTATTTTTTTCTGAAATAGCCACCATTTAATGAAACTAATAGTGTGGTGCTCTGAACACATTATCTTTTTTCTCAAATTATCTGGTTTAGTACTAACTTTTATCCACTGAAGTGCATGTTTGACAGTCATATTTATTTTATTTTCAAATGTTGTTTTGACTCTTGGATTATTAAGTTTCTTTGCACACCTATTTTATAGTTCCAGTTACATCTCTTTTGAGAATACCACTGAGAAGTCTTAAAATTCTCTTTGCTTCTGATTCATTTCTATTGACTCCTGAATTTGTGGTTTGGTTCTTGCACCTTACTGTCTCTTTCCTACTACAAGGTTCTCTTTGCATAAGGCAAAGCTTGGTGTGGTGTATTGGCATTTGGGAGTTAATGCTTTTGTGTGCTCTTCTAGGATGCCATGTGGGGTTGCACATGGCTGAGTCCATGTCTCCTCCATGACTAGTTTCTCCCCTGCAGTGGCTCATGATTGGCAGGCTTCACTGTAAGGAGAATTGGGGATTTTACAAATGCCAGCATCTCTCATACATGAGGAACTTCTGGAATTCCTACCCCATTTCCTTTAACTCATTTCAATTTATTCATTGGCAGACATTTTTAATTATGTCTCTGGAGGAAGTAAAAACAAAAATCAACTACACATGCACTACATCTAACATCTCTCTTGAATGAGAGCCTGTTCCGGAGACTTTAAACTTAATCCAGGTTGAATAAATTTTTAGTTAGTGTGCTGCCTGATGTGAGAGGTGGGGAAAGTATTATAAATTATTCTGGCTGTTCAGAAACATACAGAGCAAGGAAGAAAAGCAAGCACACTGTGCTAGAGTAGAAGAGGAGGAAACATGGAAGCTAAGGGGCAGTGTATTTGGGAGCAAAGAGCTACTTCTGGTTGAGCAGCAGGTACACAAACTAAAAGGAAAGGAAGACAAATTTTCAGGAGACTTAAAAAAATGAATTTTGTAAATAGTAGCATCATTACTTATTTATTATTTGTTCAATGATTGGGTTTTAATTAACTAGATAAATATTAATTATTTCAGTGAATGCATGTTAATTTGTAATAATTAATTAAAAATCCATGATTAACTTGTCTTCCATTTCATTTTGAGTTCTATCCTAAAAGAGAGAAGGATACAGAGAATAAAAAAAAGCTGATGGATATGGAGGAGGGTGAATTGAAATTCAGTGAATGAACAAATAGTACAAGAGCAGTAGTTACTATTCAGATGCAGAAAGAAAGGTTTGCATAGATTATCTAGTAAAAAGACACTAGTGGGGAGACAGTTCTTCCTGCAAAACAAAGAAAATTACATAATGACAGATTCTATTTTCAGAACATCTTCAAATGTTTAAATTAATGACCAGATGTAGAATATGAAAAACTCAAGATGGATTAGCTGGGAAATTGTAGTCACAATTTGTCATAAGCATTTTCCTTTTAAGTAGGGTTCATGAACTTCAGAATGGTTAGGTTAGAAGGAAGAAATAGCAGATACATGACTCAGGAAGGAGCAAATAATGATCTTCTCATAATGTTCTTAATATATGAAAGCATTATACATCAATGCAGAAAATCACTCAGTATTACTGACAGTACAAGAAAATTGCATTTTACAGTGTAGAAAAAGGGACTTTCTTTAAGATTTTATGTTTAGTGTCAAAATTTTTAGAATTAATTCAAAAGTTGTTTTAATGTTTTTATGTATAAGTGTAGTCACATATATGTAGAAATCTGCATTTTTCAAAGCTATGGTTGCGGAAGTATATTCTGTATTTATTTGATTTAATTTTCTTACCCAGATGTCTTCTCTGAATAGAAAACAAGTCATAAGACATTTCCCATATTTATCTGAAAAGTATTTGCCATTTTACTGAAATTGGAGGAAAAAACAAAATATGTGCATTTCTCTAATGGAGAAACTTTAAGAAAGACTTGAGGTCTCAACATTGAGGTTCCAACAGTTGTCAAATATTGTCTCCATCATGAACTAAGAGCTCTTAGCAGGCTCTTACTTGCTACCTCTATGTCTATGATTTCATTTTCTACTCATTCTTCTGCAGTCTCTTAAGAGGGTACATGGGATATTGATAATTCAGTTAGCACAGTTTCTGAAGCTGCAAGAACCAGGAAGACTTTCTCTTCACATGCACATATTTTTAATGTATTCAGATGCCTTCTCTGGCACATCAGGAAAATACAAATCCTCCTCAGTGTTGGTAGGAACTGAAGGAACTATTGGTACATTTGAAATCAGAAATAAAGATCTCCAATTCTCCAGTTCTTGGGTCTGGGCATGACATGATACAGTTATGCTTGTTTAAGATGACAACACCTGACATTTGCTAAGAGGCTTGAAGGCTCTTAAAGCACATCCTCATTTGACTATGAATACTACACTTAAGATCATGGAGAAGAGGAAGCCTCCCTGGATATTCTGTAGCAATTTCAAACCGGAGCTGTTCACTGGGTCTTTTGCTATTTTCACTAGGCAGATAGCATATTGGAAAGAACTTCTCTACAGAGTGATCCCAAGCTTTTAAATAAGAAAATCAAATTGCTAAACCACCCAAAGTAAAGCTGGCACCAGCTCATCTGTTTTCTCTTGAACTTTTCAAAAGTCAAACTCACTTTTTGGGGTGAAGGTAAGGGCTATACTTAAACAGAAGTGCCACTCCCCATGATAATCGGCTAGCTAAGGCCAAACAGTTTAATGCTCTATCCCAGTAGTGCTGAACCACCAGAGCCACATCCAACAGTGTTCGGGGGAGGGGGGGCATGCAGTACCAGGGATAAATCCAGGGTCTATTACATGCAAGGCTTGTGCTATATATCTCTTCACTATCTCACCAACCTCTGAACTTTTGTTTATTTCCACTGGAAATAAGCCATGCAAGTTTTCATCATGGTTTGTTGCAATAAATGTGATTGTCTACAAGAACACATTTTTTGAGATTCTATTATACATGCTATTATATATAACCTGGTCTAATTACAAATAAATTCAGAGCTGAGGGAAGATTCCAGATTAATAGTATGTGCTGACAATGCCAAATTTGAGTTTTCTCATTTACAGTCATAAGGTACCACTCTCCATTTCATTTCTTCCCTCTGTTCACAGCCCTGCTCTGTGGTAGGTGCCCATCTATATATTGTCTGAGAACTGGAGAACTAAGGAAAATGATGGAGGGATATTGGTACTTTAGTCATAGCTTCTGTAGAACATTTCCCACCTTCAGGCATACATATTAACACTATTGTCAACCATGTTGCCTCCATTAAATTAAAAAAAAATGACCAGATTGGAACACCAAACAGAATAGATACCCAACCTATAAAAAGCTATAAGGTGGAGACCATTTGCAGTAGGATTCTGGGGGTAAAGGAGGGAGATGTGGGAGACATGCTGGGAACAAGAGTGGAGGGAGGATAACATTGGTGATGGGAATGCCCTTCATTCATTGTCACTATGCATCGTAAATAATTCTGTGTAAATGAACTTCAGTCACAATAAAAATAAATAAATAAAAGACAGGGCAGGGAAGATTGTATAGCAGGTAGGGCGCTTGCTTGTTTTGCATGCAATCAACATAATTCAATCTCAGGTGCTCCATATGGTTCTCTGAGTCCCACCAGAAGTGATCCCTGAGTGCATGAGTCCTGAGCATCACCAGTGTGTCTCAAAAACCAAGAAATAGAAGTAAAATAAAAACACAGCAAAATCACAAAGAATAAATTGAAATACATAAATGTATAATGTGTCTTACTCAGAATTATAATGTAGTCAAAATTATTCTGCCAAATCAGAATTTTCACATAGGTGAGTAAAACTACAGCTTCTGAGTTCCTCTATAGGACCCCATAAGTTTCCAGTGCAACCTATGGAAGGAGCTTCAGAGATGCAATAATTCCAGTGCAGACGGCCAGGAAGTTCCAACCTTTTGAATTTTGTTGATTGCTCAATATAGTATTGGCAAAAATCTCAGTTGTTTTCTGACTCCATGTCACAGCCTTTCATTTGCTTTTTACATGAACAGCATAAGAGCCTGCAGAAAAGAAAAAAAAATACATGTAGCTTCTATTTATTAAATTTGATCTGTGAAAATAAATCTTGTTACTTCTGGGAAGCCAAAGAGAAGCCCCTAATAAAATTTGACTCTGGAAGGCTTCATCTCATTATGAGTTACCCTGCTCTGCCATTAATTAATTTGATCATCAAATGCATCCTCATTAGTAATCATCCCTTCTAAAAATAATGATACTAGCAGACAAGTTGACATAGGAGCCAGAGGTAAAAATAATGATATTACCTTGCAGTCTATTAAAATCCTTTGACTTAAACTCTGCTGATCCCCCATCCTGTCCCTCCCCACCCCCAAACACACACACCCCGGATCCCAACAAAGTCCATGACAAAAATACAAACTCTCTAGTACTTAGCCTTAGCTCTCAGGATGAAGGAACTCTGCCTTTCCTGAGTGCTGGTGGTTGGAAGACCTTTGAATGACCTCTCCTTCCACCAGCCTCTTTTGAAAATTGCCTTCTGACTTATAGGCTATATCACACCAGGCATACCAGATTTATAGTGAAATCGATCTTCCTTAAATATTGTAAATCAAAATGGGCTTTTGCTGCAGACACCATCTGGGTTTTCCTTGTGTTTGACCGATGCCATCTTCCCCTCTAGCCATAGATGTTGAAATGAGTCTTTGTGGTCTGGCCTTGGCCTTAACTTCCTTTCTGTATAGTTTTGCACTGCAAAGAAGCAGAGCATCTGTGTTGAACCTAGCTGCCCTCTCCCTCAGTAGCTGACCCCCACCATTGGCACTGGCATAGAACAGGTGACACAATCCCAGCCAGACTGATATAATTATGCAACTCTCATATTGGGCTACATCTGGGACAGAATCGGACTCTAGGGCCTTTTCTTTGCAGCTAGTTAAGAGAGGAAATTTGAGGCTCAGGAAGACCAGCCAATTTCCTTCTCATCAGAAATAAAGGCTGTGAAGAGCAAACTGGAAGAAACTGTGGTGGGGCCAAAGGACTATGAGATGGAAACAAAAAAGCAAAGCAAGAATGAGTATGAGGGGAGGGGTATACTTTTTCTGAATAAGAGAATAAACAAAGTAGAGAAATGTAAGTGCCAACTGCAGCTTTCCTGAGCCCAAGTTTGCCATTTTCATTTTTGTTTTATTTTCTTTTTTTATGAAAGAGTAAATATTCAATGCCAAAAACCTGGAAACATAAAAGAAGCATATAAAAACAAACAAATCATTCATTGTCACTATCTAGTTATCATTGTTGGCAATTTTTAGCATCACATTTCATCAGCCTTTTTCTTGTATTCATATAAACCTGTAGTGCTAATCATTTTTAAATATTGACCAATAGAGTAGTCCAAGTTAGTGCAAGTTTCTGGAATAGTAATCAAAGTGTGGAGTTGGGAATTCAGTTCCAAGATGTTATATAGTTAGTTAAAGACTATGTTTTCTCCTCTGTTTCACAAAGCACCCTGAATAGGCATCAAGGGAAACTTAAAGTTAGTGCCCAATCTGGTCCTCACTTTATAGACCAGCCATTTTGTCAACGGGTTATTTAAAGGACCCTTTGTCATGAAGCTTTTGTCCTGATGCAACTTTTTCTTGTCTTTGGGAAATACCTCTTCAGTTTTGTTTTTGGTTTTGGTGGATTTTTTTTATGATTTTGTTTCTATCTCTCTTCTTCCCTGTCTTTCTCCAATTCTCTCTAATCACCTCCACCATCAGCACAGATGACAACTTACTAAGTCTCCACATTAGCTTTTGCTTTTCTGAAAGTTTTGGGTAAAGAAGTACTCAAAAATGCAAATAGAGAAGAACCTTGAACCCTGATTGTAAGGGAAAGTGTCCTGTGTATACACATTATTGTGTGTGACATGACTTTCCAAAACGTTCTTCTCACCATTTCAGTTTTTTATCTTAATTTATTCTATTCTTTTCACATTCATATCCTTTTCATTTATTACGTCTAAGACTTCCATCACCACCTACATCTTTTTTTGTTTGTTTGTTTTTTGTTTTTGGGCCACACCCGGCAATGCTCAGGGGTTACTCCTGGCTATCTGCTCAGAAATAGCTCCTGGCAAGCACGGGAACCATATGGGACGCCGGGATTCAAACCAACCACTTTAGGTTCTGGGTCGGCTGCTTGCAAGGCAAACACTGCTGTGCTATATCTCCGGCCCCACCACCTACATCTTAAGGCATTGATTAATCAGGTATGTTAGTTAGAGGGTCTTCATTGTCAAGGCCAGAAGTACTTGTTCATGGCACTGTTAAAGTTTTATATTTCCCTGTGTTTCCTATTTTATCCTGAGCTAGTCATTTCCTGAGTTCACATGTTTTGATTCAACACAAAGCAATGTTGAAATTTTGTTCCTCAGTAATTCTCTATGTGCCTTGTCTTCTTGTCTGTTGGGTTTATATTGCTTTGCTAGTAGTTTGAATTTCTTACCTCCAGTGCTATTTACAATTTATTTCAGGAAGGTTTTGGTAATGACCTAACTATAAAGTCTATAAAAAAGCTTCCATGCTGAGTTTCTTTTTATAGTATTGTGTCCCCCCTCCCTAGCAATCCTATTTATCATATGGAAAGAAGGAAGAAAAGGAGCTCATAATATAGTATCACTACTCTCCATATGATCATATGAGAAGAGATTGATTTCAAAGCATTGCCAGATCATTAAAGGGCTCTCCCAGGTTGGATTGTTTTTTCTCTTCATGAGCCCCTGGCCCAGAGTTGATTGGGCTGTTCTTTCCAGCCTGCATTTCTGCCCAGCTGGTGGTTGACTTGCTTGATTTCAAGCATACGATTTTCTAACCATGTCCCTTGTGAAACTGTCTTGCATTGGCTCCGTGCTTTATCCATACTGAAAAGCAGCCAGGTACAAAATAATGATCATGGGAATTCTGCTGGCAATAGAAAACGTACGCTGGGTTTGTGCTTAATTTTACCCACCATTGTTGTAATAAAGGAACTATGTGTACAACACAGATTAGTGAGCATTAATGAGACCCCCAATCCAGCCCACCCATTTTTACTTTTAATCAAGCATGTTCATTCATGTAACTGCCTATCTCTATCAGAACCAACTGTCTGTCCAGAAGTCCAAATTTCTGGTCATATTCTTGTAGCTCCTTCTGACATATTTTCTTACATTCTGAAAACATTTTCTTACAGCCTTCATAGATATCTCCTCTCCTCTCTTCTCAAAAAAATGAATGGAGATACAGGAGGCATAATTTCACCCACTCACAAAATACAGTTACATGAGTATTTCACTGTTTCTTTTGATATTGGAATTTAAACTATTTCTGGCACTGAAGATCAGTTATTTTTTATGACTAAAAACTTTAGCAGTATATATTCAGTAACTAAATAATCAAAAGAACAAATTGTTGGATCACCCCATACATTTTGTTCAGACTAAAAACTCTAAAACTCTTTGCGACTTTCCTTGCTTAGAGCCTATCTCATCCCTCTAGAAAGAACCTCTCTGCTCTATCCTAGACCTTGTCCTATGACCTGCGCAATTACCAAGATTGCTAGCTACAGTGGCCTGATTTTCTCATCCACAACTGAGAGAAAAGTTTCGTGGCACCACAAAAACAAAACAAAACAAAACAAAAAAAACACCTTGGGATATGGTAATGAGTATATATGGAGTCAGTGGTTGTTCCCATGATATGCTTCAAGAGGGTAGAAACCCTGAATCTCTTAGGCCATGGGAATTCCCTTTATTCCCTAATACTTACTGTGCCTAAGCAAAAAAAAAAAAGTGGGGGTAACACCAAACCCTGCCTCTCCAGCACTCCTTTTTCTTGTTTGTTTTGTCTGTTTTTAATATTATTTTCCTTCTCTTTTTTCTTCCACTTTTTTCTTTCTTTTTCACTTGTATGGATATAATTTGGTGAGTTGGGGGGAGAGCTGGGTGCATTTTTCTTTTCTTTCTTTTTTTTTCTTTTCTCTCTTATTGCTTTTTTTTTTTTTTTTTTGGTAGTTTCTACCAAATTTTTTCTTCTCTTCCTTATCCCTTTTATATCCAACAGAATCATATAACTTCAATCATTCAGCCTTATAAATTGAGGGGGGAAAATGATGATACTAGGACCAGTCATATGAACATGTAGTGAAAATAAAAAATGATCAGACTTGAACACCAAATCCAAAGTTAATGACAACAGAATAGATACCCAATCTATAACAAGCTGTAAAGTGGAGACCAGTTACACTAGTATTCTGGCGGGTAAAGGAGGCAGATATGGGATACATGCTGGGAACAGGGTGGAGGGAGGTCAATACTGGTGGTGGGAATGCCCTTCATTCATTGTCACTATGTACTTTAAATAATTCTGTGAAAGACTTGTAATACACTTCGATCACAATAAAAATTTATTTAAAAAATTAAAAAAAGAACCTCTCTGAATCTAGGAAGAAGACAATTTGTATTCCTTTTGTTTTGTTTTAATTTGTGTGTGTGTGTGTGTGTGTGTGTGTGTGTGTGTTTTGGGGTCACACATGTCAGTGTTCAGGAGTTGCTCCTATCTTAGCTCTCAGGCATCACTCTTGGCCAGCTTGGAGAACCATATGAGATGCCCAGGATTGAACTTTGGTCTACCATATTATGCAAGGCAAGCACCTTGCCTGCTGTACTATCAATCTGGCACATACATTAAATATTCTTAGAAATGACTCATGACTTTGAAAGAATATATGAGAAGGTTCAAAATCAAGTACTATAGTACTCAAGGCTTTATTTTTTTACCTAATGAGAAAAGTATGGCCATATCACCAACTAAGACTGAAAAGCCTGGGAGAATTCCAGTCCCACTCTATAGTGGGAGCTGTAGACGAAGTTAGTGTTCCTGGTTCGTCTTGCTGTTTCTGCTGGTGTTTGAAGTCAAATGATTATTTCCATAAAACTTGAGACACTCTATCCCAAGCAGAAAGACAGTGATGACTGACTACCTTTTTAAATGTAACTGGAACGTTTACAAACGTTTATCTCATACTTGATCTTAATGTGAATATCATATTTCAAGATAGTATTTTTTTAAGTCAATGTGTCAGAAAACATCCTCAAAATAAATATAACATATTTGAAAATTTAAAAACACATTTAAACACCTAGGTTATAAAAATAAATCTGAGGGGGGCAGAGCAGTGACGCAAGCAGTAAGGCCTAGCCCACACTAGCCTAGGACGAACCGCAGTTCCATACCCCGCATCCCATATGGCCCCCCAAGCCAGGAGCGATTTCTAAGCGCATAGCCAGGAGTAACCCCTGAACATTACCGGGTGTGGCCCAAAAACAAAAAAAAAAGGAAGGGAGGGAGGGAGGGGGGAGGGAGGAAAGGAGGAGTGAGGGAGGGAAGGAAGGAAGGGAGGGAGGGAATGAAGGAAGGGAGGGAGGGAGGGAAGGGAAGGAGAGAAGGGAGGGAGAGAGAGAAGGAAGGGAGGGAGGGAGGGAAGGAAGGAAGGGAGGGAGGGAATGAAGGAAGGGAGGGAGGGAGGGAAGGGAAGGAGAGAAGGGAGGGAGAGAGAGAAGGAAGGGAGGGAGGGAGGGAAGGGAGGGAGGGAGGAAGGGAAGGAGGGAGGGAGGGAAGGGAGGGGAGGGAGGGAGGGGAGGGGAGGGAGGGAGGGGAGGGGAGGGAGGGAAGGGAGGTGAGGGAGGGAGAAATAAATAAATCTGGGGGCTGGAGTGGTAGTACAATGATAGGGTGTTTTCCTTGTACATGACTGACCCAGGGTGGACTCAGGTTCGACCCCGGCATCTCATATGGTCCCCAAATCAGGGTCAATTTCTGAGTGCAGATCAAGAAGTAACCCCTGAGTGATGCCAGGTGTGGCCCAATTTCCCAAATTTTAAATATAAGAAAGTAATTGATCATTACAGAAATATCAATGAAGGGGCACAGCAAAAATAGAACCTAGAGGGGAAGGATTTAAACTTCAAATGTCTGACCACTGAGTGATCCAGCCAGTCATTTGTAGACCAAGTGTCATTGGGACTGTCTCCTTGGGCACTGCTTGGATGACTCCCAAAATAAAGAAGGAATACAAAGGACAAATTAAAATAAGAATAGATATTACTAAAATTGTAAACAAGTATATATCAACAAAATCAGATGTTATGTACTTTAAAAGACAAAATGGAAAATCTCTAGCACAACAAATATTAATATTAATCTTATAATCATTAGAGTAATATTCATAACCAATACTCAAAAATGTGCAACTGTCAGTCCAATAGAGATTAAAGAGAGGAGAAAATCAGAAATAACTATGAAATAATTTATATAGGTGATAAAGAGAAATTCCTATTAAAACTTAAGTCAGAAAAGTATTTTGATTAAAGTTGAATTTGAATTGATACCATTAAAATCTGAATCATAGCAACAGGCCCAGAATGCCTTCACAAAAAATGGTAATTAAATTCAAGAAAGATTATGCCAATCATTTATAAATTTGGAAGCAAAAAAATATATCACAATTAATGCACACATCTTGCACACCTAATACTTACGGGACATTGATGATTAAGAATGATGATGTGTAGATCAGTCTTATTTAAAATGGTAGATTTGACCTAAACTTTAACAATATAAACTTAAATATGCTTGTTATACTGGAAGGCCAGGGGGAAAAAGGTGGTAGTTTCGGATGCACTTCTGGTCCATTTGTGAAGGGAAGTTGACATTATTGTGGGAATGGCCCTGTCTCACTGAATATCTGAAATTCAACTATGAAGGACTCTGTAGATTACAATTGTTTCAATAAAATAGAATTATAAAAATAATTAAAAAATAATATAAGGGGCTGGAGTGATAGCACAGAAGTAGGGCTTTTGCCAACCTGGAATGGACTCAGATTTGATCCCTGGCATCCCATATGGTCCCTTGAGCCTGCCAGGAACAATTTCTGAGCGCAGAGCCAGGAGTAAATCCTGAGCGCCACCGGGAGTGACCCCAAAACCAAACCAAACAAACAAATATATAGTTAGTTATTGCTACTCTCTACTACCAAACTGTGCAATCCTCTTCATCACGTATGTCTTTATGTTACTTTTAGTCCACATTTTGGATCAATTTAGGATATAAGGAAGAAAATCAAGAAATCATATGCCACAGGCCAGGTATTCAAAATAGTCACTGCATGCCACTCCACTAAGCCTGTCTACAGTGCTCCCTGAACACCACTAGGATGATTCCAAAACAAAAATAAGTGGTAATTTGTAAACTTCCAAATTATATTCATCCTTGAAGTGAACTAGAAGTAGCTAGATCTCAATTGGTCCAACATTACAAAAAGTCAGTTCAAAAATATCCAATTAATAAACAAAACCAGAATAGTAAAATCACTTAACAGCCACAAATATCCATTCATGATTTAAATAATTAACACTCTTGAATCAGGAGTATAGCTGAGTGGTAGAGCACTTGCCTTACATGTGTGAGGACCTGGATTCTAATCCTGGAAACCGAGCACCATAAATGAAAATAGAAACAAAAAAGAAGCCTAAAACAACAACAAAAATAAATCCCCAATTAATGAAAGAGAATTTATCAGGTAAATGATTATTCATGATGAACTCAATGGCTAAAGAAGTATTTTTTTTAGCCCTCCCAGAGTAATCTCTTTATAATCCTTCATAATCCTAATGTAATTACTTGGACTAGAATATAACTGCTTTGTTATCACTTGCTTTGTAGCATGATTTACATTTTGGAATGTCATCTGTAAGCAACAAATTAAAAGTAAAAAAGTGTAACTGACCCTGAAAATGAGGTTTTCCTATTCTTTCCATTTGAAAAGGTAGATGTCCTCAATAAAAAATCTTAGTATCCTCTTCTGTGTTTAGAATGCAGACCCAACTAGCTAGATATCACAGGTGAGAGTCTTCTCTATGCCTTCATTTTGAGCAGCTGGACTTAAAGCTGAGTCCAGCAAAAACTGTGATTGAAATTTGTATTAATAGGGCATGGGTAGACTTCCCACTTGTAATGTTAAAATGCATGCAACCCTACAGATTATCACAAACGAGGCATTTCAAGGTTGGAGAAACACTTCAGTACAGAGTAAGCTAGCTCATATTAGGCCTAAAGCTGTATTTCTAATTTTTCTTAATTTGTATAACTTTGGGCAGTGTGTGTGTGTGTGTGTGTGTGTGTGTGTGTGTGTGTGTTTTCTCATACACAGGACCCCTACATTTCCTTCCATCATTAAGCTTGCATCCTTGCCTTGGGAGCCTTTTTTCTGCTGCTATCATTTATGGTCATGCTGTCACCATTTATTGTAAAGGATCTGAGTAATTTCAGCTCTCTTCCTTAATATTTCCTATAGTTAATATCTCTGAGGCGGAGAAGATTGGTTTAAAATGGTAATTTTCTGACTGAACTTTTGAGATCTGAGCTAGATGGAGTGATGCTATATTTTACCAGAAGATTCTCAGCTTTCTCATATTAAGAATATATGGTTACCACAGGCTGTGTTCTTTACACTGACTGTATAGAAAGAGGAGGTACAGTAAATGCAACCCCATATATAATACCTCAACACAGGCCCTTTGCCTGGTCTGTATTGTGAATTGGGGGACCAAAAAAAAATATATATACGGAATATTTTATGCCAGTGAGGCTTACAAAGGTTTCTGTGATGTTGCCACAGTGGTTACAGTTGTTTGCTGGTTGGTTTGTTTTTCCTCATAAACAGCCTTCAATTCAGAGATAGACCAGACTGAGCTAGATAAACTGAAACTGGAGCTGCCAGGTAGTAGGAGCCACAGAGTATAGCTGTTTTCATTCAAGGTGTCCTCCTCTTCCACAGGACATGGCCGAGGAGTAGGATTAAGTGAAACTTGGAACCATCTCTAAGAAGTATTAGGCCCTCTGGCAGTTCTATAGCATGGTCTTTCAAATCCCTCTGAGTATTAATATCAGTCAGAATTTTGGGACTAACTAGCAGAACCTCTCTTCCTTTCATGTCTCCGTGATGAAAAATGTGGATAATTTTTTTTTAAAACTGTTTCTTGGCCACCAAAAGATTCAAAGTGACACTTTCAGGGGCTGTTCTCTCCTTGTCCATTTCCTAAATCTCTGAGTCTCTGAGCTGTCTGCAAAGAGATATATAGAATTAGGGTTCCAAGTCATCCAAAGGGGTCTTCTGATTATATATACATGACTGGATTACAAATCCTGCAAAGAGAAAAAAACTCAGGTGGTATGTGGAGCACAGAACAAGACCCAGCTGTTCAATCAGGTTCTTGTTTGAAGTAAATGAGCCAACCTAGCTTGAAAGCATGTTAATATTTTAAATTTCTACATTAACAGCTGTACATGTGCCCTGAGGCTGAGGTGATGGCCATCTCATAATTGCAAAGAAAAGTGATAAGAATAAATAAATCCCGCAAATTGGATTACTACTGCGATGGAATTGCCAGAAAAATAGTAGAGAATATCATTATATACATCTGAATATATATTGCATGTGTACATTTATATGATGTATGTATTATGTATGTATGTATGTATTCCTCTTCAGCAAGGTACTGGGTACTTCTATTGGGAATTACAATAGTGTTAATTCATAATGTTTGGCTCTGTGACCTAAATATTGGCTGTAGGAGGATGGCCAGTGTGACTTGGGAACAGCTGGGCAAGAGGCCTCTCTCAGAATGTTAATCCACAGTTCTGCCAGCTCATGTAAATTAAAAATCTTTTGACCTTGCTGGGTTCCAGTCTCTCCAGTTTTGCAAAGAGGTAATGACAGCATTTTCATTTAACACTGCATCCTTTGCCATTTAAGGAGCCTGAGCTACTTAGCAGAAATTCTTATTTACAATACTCCATTGAATGTTGTGAGCACTTCCGTCTTTGTTGTTGTTGTTTTTTTTTTTTTTTTTTTTTTTTTTTTTTTTTTGGTTTTTGGGTCACACCTGGCAGTGCTCAGGGGTTATTCCTGGCTCCAGGCTCAGAAATTGCTCCTGGCAGGCACAGGGGACCATATGGGGCGCCGGGATTCGAACCGATGACCTCCTGCATGAAAGGCAAACGCCTTACCTCCATGCTATCTCTCCGGCCCCGTTGTTGTTTTTTTTTTTTTAATAAAATCTTTATTTAAGCACCATGATTACAAGCATGTTTGTTGTTGGGTTTTAGTTATAACCAGAATACCCCCTTCACCAGTGCAACATTTGCACCACCAGTGCCCCTCTTCCTCCCCATCCCTGCCTGCATTCGCAACATGCATTCTACTTCTCTCATTCTTTAATGTTGTCATGCTAGTTGTTAGTGTAGTTATTTCCCTAATAGAGTTCACCACTCTTTGCGGTGAGCTTCAAATTGTGAGCCAGTCCTTCCAGCCCTTCCAGCCCTTAACTCTATTGTCTCTGAGCCTTATTATAGTAATGTCTTTAATTTTTCTTAAAACTCATAGATGAGTGAGACTATTCTGTGTCTATCTCTCTCCCTCTGACTTATTTCACTCAACATAATAGAGTCCATGTACATCCACATATAGGAAAATTTCGTGACTTCATCTCTCCTGATGGCTGCCTAAAATTCCATTGTGTGTATGTACCACAGTTTCTTTAGCCATTCATCTATTGAAGGGCATCTTGGTTGTTTCCAGAGTCTGACTATTGTAAATAGCGCTGTAATAAATATAGGTATAAGGAAGGTATTTTTGAATTCTATTTTTGTGTTCCTAGGGTATATCCCTAGGAGTGGAATAGCTGGATCCATCTTTGCAGAGGAAATGAAAAACAAAAAGCTAAAATGATCCTTCAAATTAGACCCTTAAAAAAGATCATATGAAGAATCATAAAATAGGTTTAGACCTAAGCAAGCACCTTTTGAACATGCTTCTCCTATGCTCTGTATTCAGAAAATTGATATATTTGCTTTGCAAATGACAACTTATTCCTGAGACCAAAACAATCAGTGGCTTGTTCAAGATCTGACAGCAGTATCACTGCTAATCTAGCCTTTAATTGCAGACCTAGCTCTGTTTGAGTTGGGGGTGAAGTTATTGTGGATGGTTTTGCTTGTTTATTTTGTTTTGTTTCTTTGTTGCTTTTACATCAAGCCTTGCTCTGTATATTTTTAGGATAATCTTGTTTTAAGACGACATAGTGTGTCAGGATGATTGATGCCCAATAGGTTATACAAATGCCATAAGGTATCTATCTTTTACACAGTTTACTCCACACCCTCACAGGGGCATATTCATGCAAATAGTCTCTAAAGTGATATTTAATGAACCTGTCTCTTTCCAGAGCCTAACAGGACAAGGTAATGATTTCTCTTTTCTGCTGGACACTGACCTGTCCACCAGTAAGGTGCTTAATGTACATCCAGAAATGATCTTTTCTTAGCCTTTTTCTTCCTGGGATGGGGAACTAGCCCAAGGACTAGAACACATACCTAGACTGTTAATCTCTGCATTCTCTCTAGTTCTGCTTGCCTCAACTTAAGCACAGCTGGCTCTGCAGTAGAACTGGACCAATCCCCATGCCCCAGTGAGATCTAAGGTTAATAATACTCCTTCACTATGGATAGTGGTCTGTTGTCAGCTTATTAAATTGTGGGATACAGCCCACAGTAACTGAATTTTGCTTTAAAATAAAGTTATGAAGAATAAACCCTGAACACTGCTGGTGTGGCCTAAGTCTCCCTTCCACAGTAAATAAGTTAATGATATGGTGATAATAAATTTTTGATTTACATGCCTATTTTATATACTTGAGGTCATGTAGCTTTTACTCAGAATGGGTTTCAAGAGGGAAAAATATATGCAACCTTGATTGTTGATTAGTGCTGTAGTGGCCTGGTCAACACCACAGAGCTGATTTTCCTTTCAGTGCCTGCGGATGAATCTAGTCCTTAACCTTATTGTTGTCTTCAATTCCATCCAATTAAAAGGCCCAGATCTTCAGATACAGGATGAACTCAAGATACACAGTATAAATAAAAATGTAATTAAAAGGCTCTTAAGAGACACTGCTGAGAGTGGCCCTTATAAAACTAGATAAAAATAAAATTTAAATATATCCTCATTTAAATGACCAAAAAATTTAGTAGTAGTCATTGGAAATAGAATAAATCATAACAATGGCCAAAAAAGAATGCAAGTGATGAAACATTTTTATTGAATCTTACATATATTATGTCTTTAAAAATTAAATGATACAGTAAAAAATATAACAAATGCTACAGTAAAAAGAAAAAATATAACAACTATCCAGTATGAATTTCATCTGCCATCCGGTTTGAACTTTGATTCTTTGCTTATAGTTAATATTACTATGTAAATTATTGTCCAGTAAACAGGGAATTACTAATAAAACAAAATCCTATGTCACAGCTTAAGTAACTAAAGACATTTTCTTGTTTTTTAGTTTTAAAGCAACCAATTAAAATATTTAAAGAATAGGGTTCATTTTTAATTATTAAACTTCAATAAAAATAACTTCCTATGTGAACCAAACTTCACACTTATCAAATAATACAACTCACAGTTACCACAAGTTTCACTCTTTAAAATTATTTTATAATAATTTTTTTTATTTAAGAACTGTGTTTACAAAACTGTTCATAGCTGGGTTTTGGTTTTAAAACTTTTTAATGAAAAGTTCTTTGAGGGTTTTTATAGAATGAAGTTGTGCAGGTTCTAGTTCTTAGTTTCTACTGTCACTGCCCTATCATTGTTTAGTTCAACCTGCTATAAACATGTAGGAAACTTAAGAGCAAAAACTATTAGTGACTGTGTCAAAAGCAAATTTAAATGAATATAAACCCAAAAGCTAAGACTCAGGAGTATATATGTGCATTTGTAGTGTATGTTCAGTGGGGAGCAGATTGAAGCAGACTCTAAAATGCATATTTTCCAAATTAGTTTTCAGTTAGCATATTATTTATTAAAGGGTAAGGAATGAAATGTTATAATTTGAAGATGACAAACATATTAAATCTTAATGAAAATGGCAACAATAATTTTTGTTTGAGACCAAAGGAGTATTTTAGCACTGATTTTGTTTAGAATGCTGCTATATTGGCATATTATGGGGAGGCAAAGTTGTTTCAGGGTCTGAGACTTAGGGGGAAGGGGAGCCTGAGATATGCAAGTCAGGAAGTCACAAAATAAATGGAAAGATCTTATTTTTCTCACTATTGTTCAACTTTGTCATTACACCTGCTCATTTCCAACAGAGGCATACAGCTTTCAGGGATTCTTGGTATTACTTAGAACTAGTGGTTCCAAATGTATATGCTAATATGTATCTTAGTGGTTCTCTATGAGCCCCAGCTCCTAGGTCACTCATGAGGTTCTAGAGAAATAGATCCTGAGGAACTAATTGCTTTAAGTTGCTTTGAAATTTTGCCAGACCCATGGAATCTACTGTAACATAGGAAAATCCAGTTCATTAGCTAATGTTTCTTCACCTTTCTTACCCTTCTCCCCAACCACCATGACTGTCTTCTGTCCTTGTTTTCTTTCTGTGGCTTCCATGTGTCTAATTGCCACCTGAAAATCTCATGGAATACATTGGGGGATAAGGAAAACATGTCCCCTGATTTAAGAAACACTGCTATGAATCATCTTGGAGATCCCAAATGATCCAGTGCTCAGACCCTGCTGTACAGGCAGGCTCTCAGACACACACACCCCAAATTGGAATATCCAGCCCTGTAGCCCCTATATCCATACCTTAGATCATGTTGCATAGATGGAGTTCACTACCTATGTCCTTTTGTGACATCCTGACTTGCATATCTCAGGCTCCCCTACCCCCTCAAGTCTCAGACCCTGAAACAACTTTGCCTCTCCATAATATTCCAACAGTCTGCCAAGTTCCCTAATATGCCTGATTCAAAGGTTCTGGGTTCCTAGCTTTCAGAGGCCAAACCCAGGTTAGGACTGTCCTTGGGCTGTGTGGCTGTAGGTAATATTAGAATGTAAACAGGGTCAGGGAACAGAGCTATGCTCAGGGCCATTCCAAGCTGTAAAAGGACCCTGATCCCATCACCAGTGAGAGATTGCATTTCTGCCTAGCAATGAGACTGGCATTTAAAATTCAATATCAGAAAAGATATTGACGAGATTAAGGGCCTGAAGGAATTGATTTATGAGGAAAGACCCAAGGAATTAAATATGTATAGGATGGTGTAATAGAATATTAGGCACTGAGCAAGGTTTCATTTCTATGATCCAGTGTTGCTGTTATCAGTCATCTGAACAGGTGCTTAGAGATGTGTCTCCCCCAAGGGTCACTCTTCTGGGGACAGAGGGAGTGTAACCCCCCCCCCCAGCCACCAGATTGAAGAACCAGGTCACAGGTCTACTCACCCTCCTATCTGACTACAAATTGAAGTGCAGTTTTTTCTCCCCAGGTGGAAGTAGATGACATTTTAAACAGGAATAGATCTTGCGGAGTCTTACCACCTTGTGTGACATGGAAATTCAAGCTAATTCAATTCGATCTTTTTTCCCCAATGAGAAAAGTGAACGATGTATCAGGTGGTAAATGACTGTCCTTCCCCTGAGCCAGATTTCTTCCTTTGTCAGAAATACTGTCAGATGTGTTTGCCTTTAGGCAAAGCCTTGCTCTCTAGTAGTGCAAGTGTGTGCTTGATTTTTTTTAACATCTCTACCATTTTCTTAGCGAGTGAGGATGAGTTCAGAATTCAGTCATTAGATGTCAAACAGCTGCCAATAGAATTCATCAGTAGGACCCAAGGAGAATGTTATTGTTATTTAGATGGCAGTGAGAATTATAACAGGACTGAGAGGATGGAGAGTTGAAAATAAGCAAGTAAGAGGAAACATATTGAATGTGTTTAAGAAGCAGAATTTTAGCAAGGGAAAAGGAATCTTAGCAAGGGTGTATCCTTTTACTTTATAACAGAACCAAGTGACACAGATTCAGAACTGACCACAGTTCAGGTTATAGATGGAATTAATCAGCTTTGAGACAAAGTACACACACCAACCAGGTGACAGTTAATGATGCAGGTGTTGCCACATAGATTAGATATGATAATAACTGCTAACAGTCATCATTCTAAACCAAGTCAGATATACCAATATTACACCTTCAGTGAGAAATTCTTTTTGAAAGCCCCTAACTTCATTCCTGTACATGATATTCTCCTGGCCTAAAAGACATATCTCTCTGAGAATCAGGATATCAGATCTATTGCATAAAGAAATTTTTTAACATTTATTTAAATTGAATCAAATGAGCATAAACACATTACAGTTACATTGATGATACTTCTTGGGCTCAAATATTTTCAGATTTCTATATATAAATAACTATAATGCCTCATGTCTAAGAAGTAGAACGAGTTCTTATTCAAAACAGATACTCCAAAATAAATAAATAAATAAAGTGCTGAAGAAGCCAAAAACAACAACAACAACAAAACAGATACTCCAAGTTCTTTCTCCTAAATTCTAAAGTGATCTCCAGGATTTGCCATGGAAGTTGAACTAGTGGTAGAACTTATTGGAAGTGTGTGTGTGTGTGTGTGTGTGTGTGTGTGTGTGTGTGTGTGTGTGTGTGAGAGAGAGAGAGAGAGAGAGAGAGAGTGAGAGTGTATGCCATCTTTGTTATTGTAGTGCATATATTGTAATCCGTGTGACCCTGCATCTAGATGTGTTTCCTCCATATTATCTAGCATAATGCTATACACAGTGTAGATTAGTATTTATGGAAGAAATGGATAAATTACTAGTTGTTGGAATGAAGACTATTGAATTATTTTTAAAGAAAATCGAGCATGGAGCCCAAATCTGGGGAAACATTGAAGTGAAAGAGGGAAAGAGAAAAAATATGTGTGCACACAGCCTTTTATTTAAAAAATTATCTTTATTTAAGCACCATGAATAACAGCATTTATAGCTGGGTTTTAGTTATGTAAGAATAGAACCATCTTGTTCCACCCCATAAATGAAGGGGGAAATAATGGAGGGTACCAAGACCAAATAATCATATGAATATTAAGTAGAAATAAAAAAATGATCAAACTTAAACACCAAATCCAAAGCCAATGACAACAGAATCGATACCCAATTTACAACATACTAGACACAGAGAAGACCACTTATAATAACAACCTGGGGGGTTAAAGAGGGGGATATGGGATGCATGCTGCGAACAAGGGTAGAGGGAGGACAAGATTGGTGGTGGGAACACCCCTGATTCAATATCACTATGTACCTAAAATATTACTGTGAAAGATATGTAATCCACTTTGATTAAAATTTTAAAAAAATGCGGGAAAAAGAAAAGAATAGAATGCATCAGTCACTGTCCTGTAACCTGCCTGGTAGATAAGTTCACCTAGTCCACCACCATTTGCTTAAAGAAGTTCTAAGCCACCACAGAAGATACAAAATCAGTATTCTGTTTAAGCATCTCTCTATCCATTTCTACCTTCATCCCCCATACTCTTTCTGTCCTGCCAAGTATACCTGAGTTCTCTACCAAAAATCCCAGAACCATGAATTACAATTGATAATGAAATGCTGCTGGAATATTTCACAAAGCATAATTATACTATAGTGTGTGAAATCTAACCCTTTATCTGTAAGATATAGAGAAATGTTAACTGAGTAACAAAATTATAAAATTTTAGAAAAAATAAAATAAATGTTTCAGCTTCTAATGTAAATTTAAAATACATCTACCAATCAAAAAAATTTCAGAAAAATTGCTTATCTCTACAGCATAGCTTTTGGATGGAAGTACAAATGTCTAGGTAGCAGTAATTGGTAGAAGTTTAAGCTTGGTATGCCCCATATCCATTCAATATTCACAGTGCATTGTGATAACCTAGTATGAAGCAGGAAAATTGAGTTATGCAAGTAGTAGGTCCCTCACAGATTTTACTTTGAGACATGACTTGACCTCTTCATGCCAAACTTCACCCTTCTGTAAAAAAGGAAACTGTGACCTCACTTATTCTGAGACTCCAGATAACATTTGTAATGCTCTTTGAATTTGTCAAAGAGAAAGACCCATCACGCACTGAAGTCTACATCTCCCAAGAGCATTACAAATGATCCTATTAAATCAGTGGCCTGAAAATATCAAGATGTGTCAGTTATAGTGTGTATTTACCTGTAACTGTCCGCTGGAGTGTTTGCACTTGATTGGCATATGGCTAATTGCCTAATTGGAACACACTCAATTGTTGCCAACCAAAAAATGTAATAGTGCATCTGTTTAATGCCATCCTCTCCAGTGTTAAATTAAAATTGTGCTGCAGTCAGCCAATCCAACCGAGGACTCTTCTGATTAAGTTCTAGCTGCCTCTGAACTTATGTAATTGAGGTACTTCGGTACTTAAAAATTCAAAACTAGAGAGAATATTATAGAGTCTCATAAATTTCAAGTGAAAAGGGACCAGAAAAAACTGACTTAAATTATCTAGTTGTGGACTATTGTTGTTTTTATAGGCCCTCTAGTCAAATGAAGAATAGCAGTTTTGAATCACCCTGTTTTGAATTCATAAATATCAGATTCACAAGTTTATGCTTTCTAAACAAAATAAAGCATTAATTTTGAAAAATGCAAAAAAATAGAATAGAAGTGGTGGTTTTATTTTTTCTTTATTGGTAATTATGTTCTACTTTGGGTGGAACATGGGAAGAAATCACATAATTATAAATTCATTGACTGGATTTCTTTAGAAATATTTAAAGAAATATTTCACTGTAGATCAAGAAGGATGTCAGGAACTGCAGGAGTAATGAATATAAATGTCTTAACTGGAACTGCTGTTTTCCTCAGAAGCTTTCATATGTCCACATGTCTAGAACAAAAATTATACAGTGATATATCCTGTGGTAGTTTTTCTTTTTTTTTCTTTTTATTAATTTAGTGAGCAGCCTTCATCCCTATGGGAGCAGTGCCCTGGAAGAGTCTCCCTGATAGTTTTTAGACCTGAGTAGGGAGGTACCTTCAAAGGTACTCTACATCCTCTTTTATTACCTTTTTCTTCTCTTCCTCCTTTCTCCTTTTCCTCCTCCTTGTTTTCATCCTACTTCTTTATCTCTTCCTTCTTTTGCTTCTCCCTCCCCCTTTTATTTCTCATTCTTCTCTCTTTCCTCCTCATTTTTCTTCTTCTCCTCTTTCTTTTCCTCTTCCTTCTTCCTTTCCTCCTCCTGAAGTGACTTATCTATAAATGGGTATTTTAATTTTAGTCTATGAGTATGTTATTTTTATTTTTTTATTTTTGAGATTATGGTTTAATCACATAGATGTGAGGAAACTAGAACAAGACCTCTGTATGCATACATTCATTTATTAGTACTGCCTAAATGTTAGAGTAATAAATTATTGATCATCTATTGGTGCATATAGTGTATTGGGTAAATAGATACAAAATATAAGTTCCCAAGAGCAAATAACTTGGAACAACTAATTTTCTTGAGTGACTGGAACTCAATCTTTGATGAAAAAGAATCCAAAGCTAAGGACCAATGAGAGATACCAGGGTTAAGACACTTAGAGTGTGCATGGCTGACTCTAGTTCTATCTAGCCCTACTTTTGTTTCTCTGCGCTCTGTCAGGAGAGTGAGCACAGAGCCAGGGGTAAAGGAGTAAACCCTGATAATCATAGGATATGACATTAACTTCCTCCAAGCTCACCCAAAAAAACAGAGCTACTGTTGATGATTATATAGGTTCTGAAGTGAAAAAAGGAACCAAACCACTGGGTCAAGTGATAATAAGATCAAGAATCACTCTAGTATCCAAACATATGCCTTAGTCGGGGATTATGTCTCCCTAGGATCCAGGGCTCTTTTCTTGCACAAAGGCATCATAATATTTGGTGTTGATGCCAAAACCACATTTGAATTGGGGCTTAAATAATGAATAAGTATCTGCAAGGAAAACTTCTCAGTAGAGAGCTTGTCATACATTATATGCCCAAGAAGTTATGATATGCCCAAGAAATGGTGAGAAGGCCAGTGACTTGGATTTTACCCAGTAGGCATCGAGGTGCCAACAATATTTGTTAAGCACTTTACTTCTTGTCAGTTCTCTTCAGAGCACAGAGTAAGTGACAAGAGAAAGAAGCAGTTCCACAAGAAAGAAGTTTCTTGTTATGCAGTGTGAAAACATTAGGGACATGGAAGAGGGTTAGGAGTAAGGTTATAATGGTGACTAAAAAGAGAGGTGTTATCTTCAAGGTTTTTAAAGATGCCATTCAAGAAATTAGACAGGTTTTTGGTGGGGTGATAAGCATCATTGAAAACACAAAGTGAGGGGTCTAGTAGATAGCTGGAAGGAGGCAGAAGCCATGAATCTACTGTGTAAGGCTTAAGCACATAAAATGTGTAAGTCGTGGTAGAGAAGGACAAAACCCAAGATTAAGTACAGTAGTGATGACATAAAACTGTTTGAGTATGACACTTGGATGGACATCAAGTATATCCTTGCGCAGATCCATCATCTAAGTATTCTGAATAAGTTGACCTTCTGTGTGGCCTTAGGAGTTCTCAGTCCTTGGGAAATTCCCCAGATTGAAGTCACTGCCTTGACTATTTTAAGAAGCAGTACAGATAAGTTTCAGTATCTAGGAAGTACAGGATGAGATGCAGAAATCAGTAAGTCAGAAGTGTAGCATTTTATAAAGATTTGTAAGATTTAGACCCACTATATTTACCTGGATAAGGCTAAGGGTTAGCTTGGTAACTATTGTGTACCACTGGCTCAAAAATTCTCAGAGCTTACTCTGCTCTCAGGAATTACTCCTGACAGAGCTTAGGAAACCATACAGGATGCCAGGATAGAACTCAGATCTGATAAATACAAAGTAAGAGCCCTATGAACTGTACTAATTGTTTTGGGCTCACATACATACACCTCCATCCTTTTGTTTATCTTGAGTCTTATGTTATGGCCCCTACTTACACAATTTTACCCTGGAAATACCCCTCCCCTGAGTGTGGAGTCATACAACTGAAATTGAGAAATAGTGCCATAGACTCTCTGTCTCTCTCTGTCTCTCTGTCTCTCTCTCTCTATCTATCTATCTATCATCTATCTATCTATCTATCTATCTATCTATCTATCTATCTATAATTATATATAGTGATATAAATAGTGCATTTCTTTGGTGCACATACACCGAATCAAATAACCTGTATGACCTGAGTATAAGCTGATTTTGGCTTATACTCGAGTATATAGGTACATCAATATATATACACCAATATATTGATATCATATATATCAATAAATATAATCTAGATCATATATATCAATAGACATGATAATACAGGTGGGTATTTCAGTCTCTAGTAAAGTATATTCAAGAGCAAATATGTCAGTATCACCTTAAAAGCAAAGCATACTCATAAAAGCACAATGTATATTTTTGAAAAAGAAAGATAGACCCTAAACCACTAAAGTTATTGCTTAAATGTGAGAAAAGCAGGACGTAGGGATAAAGGCAAGAAGTGTTTCAATCTTAAAAGTGTGATTCTTTCATTCATGAAGAATGAAAGAAGATGGAAGCTTTAAGTGGGAAATGAGGTCAAGGGAAGGATTGGCATGTATATTCTAATGGAATGAGGACATATTGTAAAGGTTAGAGAAAAAAAAGGCTCCCAAGGGCTTCTTGCTTTTCCTCTCATTTATCCAGTGTTGGTAACAACAGAAGGCTGTGTAGATGTCCTTTCTTTGTCCTATTCCTCAGCTTTCATTTCCTTCTTTTTCTCATTACTAAAAAGCTACCATAATACTAAATAATAAATACTAAATGGCCACCATAAAATTGATAGGCAAAATTAACAACAAAAAAGATCCATAAACCCACTCACAGTAACCAGATTCTTTTCTATGAACATGGCACAAAATTCCATGAAATCTTTTCAGAGTCTGAACATTTGATGCAGGGAGCAGGGCCCTCACTGGGAGCCACTACTCTGTAAAAATACCTTTTGTGCCACCTCACATTTCAATTGGTTAGTGAAACCTTGTGCCACTGCACTATCATGGACACTGCCAACTCTCTGATGCTGAACATGAACTGTTTGTTTCTATACTTTTCTCTCTTGTCATTTTAAACAGACATAGCTACTTACCTTGACAAGTTCCTGATTACCCCTATTTGACTTTTTGAAAAAAGAAAAATTGGGGATTAGATTAGATATTGTCTAGTAATATAATCATTCACTTAGAATCATGCATCAGAGTACCAGATATGCTTGGAATAACTTGGGAACCAATAACAAGAGCAAAGATCTAGATCTATAACCTCTGTATAGAAATAGTCATCCAAGATTCTTATTGTGGTGGTGTTAGAGTATATACACTTCCTGGTTCCTACCTTTGAATCAACTGGTGCACAAATTACATAGCATAGTGGCACCAAGGAGGGCTGTGTGCTTTACTCATGGATGACCTTGATGTAGGCAGATGGTGCAATAGGAACCAGGGAGTCTTTAGAAAGTTGCAAGATCACTGTTGCTTATGGGGGTAGAGGTTAAAGATCTTCTATTTCTGTCCAGTGGTAGAGTTAAGAACAAGCCCAAAGTACTGCCTACCTTCCAACATACCCTAAAACTGAATGATTTTTGAAGATTGGTTTGATTCTGTTGGTAGGTTTACACACCAGAAAGCCTGTGCTCATGTTCATTTGGAACTTGATTGGCAAGAGCTAGCAGGCAGCTCTGAGGTGGTCTTATGTAAGCCCCCAAATCACAGGCCTTAATATAGAGATACTTATATATGACTGGAATAGATTAGAATTATTCACTTATTAGGGCAGCTTGTGTGAGGGACCAGGGCTTGAGAAATGCATTTTTGTCTTTTCTCAATAGCTCTTTGTTGTCGAGAAGCATTGTCTAGACATTGCTATTTCCTGGACCAGTTTCAGAGCTCTTGAATATATTCTCCAGCCAGTGTATTTCTAAACATCTAACCTTGTTCCAAAGAATTAGTGCCTGGCAGCATCGTTCTTTTAGGCGACAACATAAGCCTCCACATGAGTTACAATTGATAGGGCAAGGGAAGCTCAAGGCTGATCAAAATCCCTTCTGTGGCACTGCTCAAAAATAACAGCAGAGGCCATAGCTTAGTGTTTTGACAGCTTATATCAGCAGTTTTTGCAGCTGATATATTGATTGCAGTTTGGACTTCAATCCTGCTGATCTAATAAAACATCATCATCATAACAGAGAAAAGAAAAGGATCTTTTGTGGTTGTAGCTTTCCACAACTACTACAAAGCTAGCTTTTACCATCATATGTAAAATGACAATATCCTCAGTAAGTTGACTAATTTCCTTTCCTTATTTAATTTCACTTATCAGTGTACTAACCTCTTCGTGTATTTAATATGCATTTGTTCAAAGGAATAGAATGGTACCTGCAAAAAGACTAAGTCAATTACTGAATGCCAAAATCAGCTGATTATGTATCTATAGCCTGTAAAAGTCCCTGTGCTAAAGCGTAGGTGATACAAACAAAGAAATCAAGTACAGTTTGGAAGCTTGGCTATGTGGAAATATCTTGTCATATTTTTCAGTGGGTTTTTGAATTTCTTGCAATCTCCTACTTATATCAAATATTCTTTAATTTCCCAGCAATTGCTGAACATCCAAGAGGAGTTAAACAGCAAAAAATCAGAACTTGAGCAAGCAAAGGAAGAACAGTCACACACACAAGCCTTGCTCAAAGTCCTTCAGGAACAAGTAAGTAAAAATTCTCTCTGGTTCATGAAGCTATGTGAGTGCAGATTTGGGGAATTCAGCCCTGCAGTACACCTACCCTGTCACTTCTCCTAGCCCCTAGCAGCTGTGCCATGCTGACTTTATGATCTCCCTGGCATCTTTGTTCTCAATTTGTGCCTCTTTAGGCCACCCAAGCCTGACAAATAGAAGTATGGACATTACTTGAAGAAGACGAATGGGTTTTGATAAGGTTTCAAATGCCAGCAATGCAGATATATTTCAAAGCAAGCAACTAGTTTCCTCTTAAGTCTAACAGTGAGGAAAGTGAGTTTAGCCCAGGCCCCCTGGTAATCTTGCAGACATGTGAATAAGAAAGACTGATTCATAGTGCCATTTAAAAAAACATCTTTCTATGCATCAGGGCACTTATCTAAGCACATGAGCAACAATCCTTTTATATGAAGTTTGTAAATCTGATCATTTTATCCAGGCTTTCTTTGATACTAAAGTGTGGCCTGACATTGATAAGCGGATTTGAAAGTATTGTCTTACAGCCGGCTAAGACGGATCACTTGGCAGCACAGGGATATCTAAGCCCAATATCTACATGGGAGAAGCTAGGAGAGACTTGAAATGTTTTCTTGCTTCTAAGCCTTGCTTGCTGCCAACAGTATAATGACTGATGGCTTGTGGGCGGGGGTGAGATCACATATATAGAAACTCCATTACTTTGAGGGCAGTAAAATTTAGGTGGTTTTAAATTTTTCCCCTCTCAGTAACTTATGAGGTTATTTATCCAACACAAATAACTTTGAATGTAATTTATTTTTAAACCATGATTTTTTTTTGTGAGCTGTGGGCTGGAATGATATTACAAGCAGGTAAGGCTTCTGCTTAACACATGGCTAACTCTGGCTAGATCCTTGGCACCCCATATTGTCCCGGCTAATTCTTAAGTGCAGAGCCAGCAGAAACCCCTGAGGATCGCTGGGTATGGCCCCAAAACCAAAACAATGAAATAAAATAAGTGTGTGGCATTTTTATTTGCAAAACATTTTAATAGCAGAGAGCAAAGAATCCATCCCCTTCACAATTGCACCTCAAAAACTTCACTTCTGTCCCCATGAATATTTCCTAGGAGGCTTATTTGGGACTCATGGAATATCTGTGTGTATATTACCTTTATTCAGTTTCTGCATTCATAGATCTAAATGAATAACTTCTGGAAAATACAACTGGATGGACAAAGAGTCTTAATATTATACACACACATCATGACATCCTTCTCTAGTGACTTGATTTTTTGGTGTTTTTTAAGTTGTTTTATTAGGGGTGTGGTTTAGGGCCTTCTCCAAGTGTGCTAAGGGGCTGTTCCTGTCCTTTTGTTCAACAATGCTCTCTGGTAGTCCTCAGGAGACTATGAGGATGAGACTATTGAGGATCAACCAGGTTAGGCAAGGGAGGCTACATGCAAAGCAAGTGCCCATGTCCTATACTATTCCTACAGTCCCTGACTTGGTATGTAAATCAATGTATGTCACAGGGATGAGAAAGAGCACTCAATGTTATGAGCATATATGTTTTACATGCAGAAGGCCTGGTTTTGATAGTTGGCATTGTACACCCTCTTCGCTGACCACAGAGAGTAGCGCCTGAACAGCCTTGAGTATGACCAGTGAAACAAAAACAAAAACAAGTCTCTAGAGCCTCTGTTGTGTCTCCCTGATAAATGTGGTAGCTTCAGACACAATACTCAGACTTTTTAGTGAGATAAAAACATCTAGGGAAGAGGAGATCCTTACTTGCCTTATAGGCAACCTACACATTTTCAATTCCTGTATCATACCCCAGCACAGAGTCTAAAGTAAGCCCTGATCACTGTCTGGTGTGACACAAAAGCCAAAATAAAAAAAAAATAAAAATAAATAAATTAAAAGTGAGATGGGTAGAAAGAACCAACAAAGAGAACAGTTAGTTATACATGATACGAACATTTTAAACCAGGGCCATAGAGATAGCACAACACTAGGGCATTTGCCTTGCGTGCAGCCAATTCAGGATGAACAGTGGTTCAAATCCTGGCATTCTATATGGTCTCCTGCGCCTAACAGGAGTGATTTCTGAGCACAGAGCCAGGAGTAACCCCTTAGCGCTGGGGTGTGACCCAAAACAAAACAAAACAAAAAAGAGCATTTTAAAACTCTGTGTTTTCCTGTCTTGAGTCCTTTGATGTGCCCTCCGGTAATCCCTGGCACTTTTATCACTGTGGCACACTTAATATTTTGTATTCATCACACATTATATCTGTTACATATAGGACATTAGTGATGTAGCCCCAAAGAAGAAAAACAGCTTTTCTCTTCATACACAATGTCACGTGATGTAGAAAAGAGCCATTTCTTTTTTTAATTGCCAAATATTTTATTCAAATGTTCATATTGCAGTCATGTTTATAATAATTTTAAAATAATATCTTTATTTAAACACCATGACTACAAACATGATTGTAGTTGTGTTTCGGTCATAAAAAAAGAACCCCCCCCCCTTCACCAGCACAACATTTCCATCACCGATGTTCCCATCTCCCTCCTCACCTCCCACCCCCTGCCACCTATATTCAAGACAGGTTTTCTACTTCCCTTACTAATTGACATTGTTATGATAGTTCTCCATGTAGTTATTCTCTAATTGCATTCACCACTCTTTGTGGTGAGCTTCATATCATGAGCCCTTCCTTCTGGCCCTCATCTCTAGGGATTATTTCAATAATGTCTTTTATTATTCTTAAAACCAATAGATGAGTGAGACTATTCTGTGTCAATAAGCCATTTCTTTGTTTTATTTCTCCACTCTGCCTTTGACCAAGTCTCTCTCTTGGCATGAAAAATACTGTTTCCCTTGAGATCCTTTGAGTATGAGAGTGCCTTCAGAAAATGAAAGCTTTTGTTATGTATAAATAGCCAGAAAGAACCAATGTCCCAAGTCAAACACACCAGTGGTATATTTATTTTCAGGCTTGGAGTATTTATGTGCTGTCATGAATTCCTTATATGAGGCTTCAAAAAATAGGAAGAATGTGAGCAAATAGCTGCCAGGCCCCCACCTTTCCTTTGCTCCCTGGCTCCCTCCAAATGTCTGTTTTGAGCCCTGCTAGGATAAAAATGTCAATTAAAGGTTTCCAGAAATTTCTTTTTTTTTTTGTTTGGTTTTTTTTTTTTGGTTTTTGGGCCACACCCAGTAACGCTCAGGGGTTACTCCTGGCTATGTGCTCAGAAGTTGCTCCTGGCTTGGGGGACCATATGGGACACCGGGGGATCGAACCGCGGTCCGTCCAAGGTTAGCGCAGGCAAGGCAGGCACCTTACCTTTAGCGCCACCGCCCGGCCCCCAGAAATTTCTTGATAACTGATCACTCCTAAGCTTTATGAGAAAGAGACACACACAGACATACAGAGAGAGAGAGAGAAAGAGAGAGTTGTAGCAGGAGAGATGCTTTCAAATGTTCGCTGTTAAAAGTCTTATTTAAGAAACAGCTTTTCTTCAAATGCCTCAGCTACCAAAAGGATGTCTTCCTTTACCAAAATAATAAATATATAATAAAAGAGGAAATAATATTTTCTCTTTTTAGGCCTTTGGAATCAATGTCAGTCATTCAAATGTGTTCGCAAAGAGGACATGTTTAGTAGCTATGGCATGTTAAAAACCCCTTAAAATGCATCATTTAAGAATAATCGTTAGTATAACATCATTTAGCTGGTGGCAACTTACAAACACTGCAGGGTTTAAATTAATAGCAGCCGAACTAGGAAATGAAATCATTTATTATCCTTAAGAACCAATTTTATACATTTTATGCCTATGGAACTGCTTTCTAATCTTATTATTTAAAAAATAATGACCAAGACCCATTTATTTTTTACCAGTCATCAAGTCTCATAAAATACTGGTCTCAAGCTGGTTTCAATAAGACTCATTAGAATTATGGGCTCCATCTGTTGTTTTTTTCCTTCTTCAAAGTTTTATAAAGTGCAACCTCAGATAAATCAGAGTTAACAGGATGATATACACTTAACAGCCTTGCTTTTTCTTTTTTCTTTTTTTTTTAATTTATTTGCAGCTAAAGGGTACAACGGAATTGGTTGAGACCAATGGGCACAGCCATGAAGACCCAAATGTAAGTTAAGCGTCCCTCACCCAGAATTTACTTTTTATTATATGATGTGGTTGATGTCCATGGAGATGTGGCACTGTGTTGATACATGAAAGTTTCACTCTTGATGGCTTATATAGATTTCTGTGTGTGGACTGTCAATAAAATATGGTAGATTGGGCCTAGTTATTGTTAGCATATGTCACCGAAAAATAATTTAGAAGTACTCCAACCAATTTCAAAACTTATCTCAGTGAATTTTTTGAACAATTTATATTGTCAACACTATAAAGAAGTAACAAATTTGGAGGGCAAATGAAATGAAATCTAAAATA
Organism: Suncus etruscus; assembly: GCF_024139225.1. Classification (NCBI taxonomy): domain Eukaryota; kingdom Metazoa; phylum Chordata; class Mammalia; order Eulipotyphla; family Soricidae; genus Suncus; species Suncus etruscus. The sequence continues at coordinate 68,496,896 of NC_064855.1, forward strand.
TATATTGTGGGCCCGGAGAGATAGCACAGTGCCGTTTGCCTTGCAAGCAGCCGATCCAGGACCAAAGGTGGTTGGTTCGAATCCCGGTGTCCCATATGGTCCCCAGTGCCTGCCAGGAGCTATTTCTGAGCAGACAGCCAGGAGTAACCCCTGAGCACTGTCGGGTGTGGCCCAAAAACCAAAAAATAAGTAAAAAAAATAAAATATATAATGCATTGTGTTTTAAGTATGTCATTTATTTGTTTACCTCTTAATGAAGACAGTAATGAAATGATTGTTATCTAAAGAAATTTGGGCTCTGGGGCCGGGCGGTGGCGCTAAAGGTAAGGTGCCTGCCTTGCCTGCGCTAGCCTCGGACGGACCGCGGTTCGATTCCCCCGGCGTCCCATATGGTCCCCCAAGCCAGGAGCGACTTCTGAGCGCATAGCCAGGAGTAACCCCTGAGCATTACCGGGTGTGGCCCAAAAACAAAAACAAAAAAAAAAAAAAGAAATTTGGGCTCAACCCTTCTCCTAAAAAAATCTTGACAGTGAATACCTCTTCTTTTCCTGAATCAAAATCATGGCATTTATCCTCTTGCTACATATGGGACAAGTTCTGAGTTTGCACCTTGATATTCCTACAATATGCAGCTGCCCAAAATTAATCAAGAACTCTAATTGCCTTGGAGATTCTTTTCTTGTATTAAATCTGATTCATATGAATTGTTGTACTGCATATGTTTGATGGACTTTTTGTCATTTGATTTTTTTTAAATATTTTTGTTTTTTTGTTGTTGGACCACATTCTATAGTGCTCAGGGGCTGGCTGTTCCTGGATTTTTGCTCTGAAGGTCATTTCTAGTAATATTCAAGAAACCATGTGTTGTCAGGGATTAAGTTTGATTTCCTGCATGCAAATCATAAGCTCCATCCCTTTCAGCTATCTCTCTTATCACTTTTGGTCTTTCCAAAAGTTCCTGGAAGGTCAGACAGATAGTGCAATCATTGATCTGGCACTTGCTCGCAGGAGGTTGACCTAAATTCAATTCCCAGCACCCATATATTCCTCCAAAGTCACCCAGAATGATCCTTGAGCACTGTTGAATGTGTCCCACCAAAATAAATAAATAAATAAAAATCTGTATGTACTAATTGTTTTCATTACCAAAAGTGCTTACTTTTGTTCATAACCATATTGTTCATACAACATGGGATCAGACATAGTAATGCTAATGAATACCTTATTAGACTAGAGCTAGAAAAAATTATAGATTATCTCTTTACTTTTGTTTTAATTACATGTTGTTGAGAAATTGACATTAAGAGTACCAAAATAATAATTATCAATTAATAATTATCAAGCAGATTTCTATATCTGTTTTATCTACACAAAAAAATGGAATTTGAGATGTTATGTACATGAAGTTATGTAAGAAAAGGGTAGACTTGTTCCCTGTCCCCAAAGAACTTAGAACTAACTTGAGCAGGGAATGTATATGTGAGATAAACAAGACATGCTAAATTTGGAGGAGCTATAGGGCAGATATCATGGGATGTGGTTTAAAATCTGGCCTTGACTACAAGTTCCTGATCCTCAAATATCATCTTCTTTGTTTGTGCTAGAGATTTGAAAATCTACCTACCATAACGCTGTTCTTGAGTGAAGGTACTTGCAAACTTGAGATACTATTTACTATGGTTTTTGTGTTTGATAATTAACAAACAGCTTACCTTATCTGTGGAATTTGGGTTAACTTGAAAATTAATAGGATTGAGGTAGAAGAAAATTAGGGGAAGCCATTCATATGTAAGAATCTCTATGGAGGCTTTTCTGCACAAGACCACCAAGAAGACACCAATGAACACAATCTCCAGGGCCCAAAACTGCTAAGGGCCCCACCGAGTAAGAGAGAGCCAGAGAAGTGTGGCTTCTCAGCTTCACTTTGTGGCCATGTGCATCTTCTAACCCACAAACACCAGCACAGCCAATAGTAAAAACTACTATACAAATGTTGCAATGGGAAAACAATTCAGGATAACACCAGGCATAGAGAATAAAGATGACCTGAAAAGTACCAACCACCTAGTTAGCCTCTCAGATATCTGAGATGTTCAAAGAACTCAAAGCAAGCATAGATTGAGCTGGACAGACCAAAATGATATAACTCATAAAATTGCAAGCTGAAATAACAGGTCTGAAAAACTTGGTAAATGAAATGAAAACCTCAGTGAAAAGCCTTATTCCAACAGAGTAATAGCAGCGGAGGATGGGGGTCAGTGAGCCAGAAGATGAGATGCAGAACAACTCCATATAGCAGAAGAGATTGGAAAAGAACCTTAAAGCAAATGATCAGACAATGAATAAACTACTTAAAAATGTGAATAGAGGAAAATAGAAGTCTTTGATAAACTCAACAGAAACAATATAGGAATTGATCCCTCTAAAGATACCAGTGACATTCTTCAAAGAAGTGGATCAGGCGCTTTTGAAATTTATTTGGAACAATAAACACCTTAGAATAGCTAAAGCAATCATTGGGAAAAAGAATGTGGGAGGAATTACTTTCCCCAACTTTAAATTTTACTACAAAGCAATAGTTATCAAAACAGCATGGTATTGGAATAAAGACAGGCCCTCAGATCAGTGGATTGGCTTGAATACTCAGAAAATATTCCCCAGACATACAATCACCTAATTTTTGATAAAGGAGCAAGAAATTCTAAGTGGAGCAGGGAAAACCTCTTCAACAAGTGGTGTTGGGACAACTGGCTAAACACTTGCAAAAAATTAAACTTAGACCCCCAGTAAACATCATGTATGAAGGTAAAATCCAAATGGATTAAAGACCTTGATATCAGACCCGAAACCATAAGATATATAAAACAACACGTAGGCAAAACACTCCAGGACATTGAGACTACAGGCATCTTCAAGGAGGAAACTGTACTCTCCAAGCAAGTGAAAGAAGAGATTAACAGATGGGAATATATAAAGCTGAGAAGCTTCTGCACCTCCAAGGAAATAGCGCCCAGGATACAAGAGCCACCCACCAAGTGTGAGAAACTATTCACCCAATACCCATCAGAAAAGGGGCTAATCTCCAAAATATACAAGGCACTGACAGAACTTTACAAGAAAAAAAACATCTAATTCTATCGAAAAATGAGGAGAATAAATGGACAGACATTTTGACAAAGATGAAATACAAATGGCCAAACGAAACATGATAAAATGCTCCATATCACTAATCATTAGGGAGATGCAAATCAAAACAACAATGAGGTACCACCTCACACCACAGAGATTGGCACAAATCACAATGAATTAGAACAAACAGTGTTGGCGGGGATGTGGAGAGAAAGGAATTATTATCCACTGCTGGTGGGAATGCCATCTAGTTCAACCTTTATGGAAAACAATATGGAGATTTCTCCAAAAACTGGAAATCGAGCTCCCATACGATCCAGCTATATCACTCATAGGAATATACCCTAGGAACACAAAAATACAATACAAAAATCCCTTCCTTACACCTATATTCATTGCAGCACTATTTACCATAGCAAGACTATGGAAACAACCAAGATGCCCTTCAACAAACGAATGGCTAAAGAAACTGTGGTACATATACACAATGGAATATTATGCAGCTGACAGGCGAGATGAAGTCATAAAATTTTCCTATACATGGATGTACATGTAATGTATTATGCTGAGTGAAATAAGCCAGAGAGAGAGAGAGAGAGAGAGAGAGAGAGAGAGAGAGAGAGAGAGAGAGACAGAATGGTCTTACTCATATAGGTTTTAAGAAAAATGAAAGACATTCTTGCAATAATAATTTTCAGACACAAAAGAGAGAAGGGCTAGAAGTTACAGCTCACCTCATGAAAATCACCACAAACAGGGATGAGTTTAGTTAGAGAAATAGCTATATTTTGAACTATCCTAATAATGAGAATGTATGAGGGAAATAGAAAGCCTGTCTAGAGTACAGATGGGGTTTGGGTGGGGAGGAATGAGATTTGGGACATTGGTGATGGGAATGTTGCACTGGTAATGGGTGATATTCTATACCTTACTGAAAGCCAAACACAGTCATGTATGTAATCAAGGTGTTTAAATAAAATATATATATATGTATAAAATAAAAATAATAAAGGAGGAAAAGGAAGAAGAAAACGAAGAGAAGGAGGAAGAAGAATAGGAAGAAGTAGAAAAGGAGGAAGAAGAGAAAGAAAGAAGAGAAAGAGGAAAAGAAGAGAAGAAAAATACAAGAATATAGGAAGAACGGGGAGAAGAGAATGAATAAAGTGAAGAATGGGGGGAAGAAATAGACAAGGAAAAAGTAGAAGAGGGGGAAAAAGAGGTGGAAGAAGAATAAGAAAACAGGAGAAAGAAAGAAGAAAAAGAAGAGAAAAAATAAATGGACTGAAGATTTATTTTTAATTTATTTTCATTTTTTCTTTCCTTTTTTCTTTATTTAAACATCTTGATTACATATATGATTGTGATTAAGTTTCAGTCATGTAAAGAACACCCCTTCATAAGTGCAACATTCCCACCACCAATGTCCCAAATCTTCCTCTATATCACCCCACCCCCACCTGTAATCCAGACAGGCTTTCCAGTTCCCTCATTCATTCACATGATTATGGTAGTTCTCTGTGTAGTTATTTCTATAGCTGTACTCACCACTCTTTGTGGTGAGCTTCATGAAGTGAGCTAGAATTTCCAGCCCTCCTCTCATTGACTCTGAAGATTGTTGCAAAAATGACTTTTATTTTTCTTAAAACCCATAGATGAGTGAGACTATTCTGCGTCTCTCTCTCCCCCTCTGACTTATTTTACTCAGCATGATAGATTCCATGTACATCCATGTATAGGAAAATTTTATAACTTCATCTCTCCTGATGGCTGCATAATATTCCATTGTGTATATGTACCAAAGTTTTTTTAGCCATTCATCTGTTGAAGGGCAACTTGGTTGTTTCTAGAGCCTAGCTATTGTGAATATTGCTGCAATAAATATAGGTGTGAGGAAGGGGTTTTTGTATTGTATTCTTGTGTTCTTAGGATATATCCCTAGGTGTGGAATAGCTGGGTCGAATGAGAGCTCAATTTCCAGATTTTGGAGAAATCTCCATATCGCTTTCCATAGAGGCTGTACTAGGCAGCATTCCCACCAGCAGTGGATAAGGGTTCCTTTCTCTCTACATCCGCACCAGCACTGATTGTTCTCATTCTTTGTGATGTACGCTAATATCTGTGGTGTGAGATGGTATATCTTATCATTGTTCTGATTTGCATCTCCCTGATGATTAGTGATGAGGAGCATTTATTCATGTGCTTTTGGCCATTTGTATTTCTTTTTTATCAAAGTGTCTGTTCATTTCTTCTCCCCATTTTTTGATGGGATTAGATGTTTTTTTTCTTGTAAAGTTCTGTCAGTGCCCTGTATATTTTGGATATTAGCCCCTTATCTGATGGGTGTTGGGTGAATAGTTTTTCCCACATGATGGGTGACTCTTGTATCCTGTGCACTATTTTTTGGAGGTGCAGAAGCTTCTCAGTTTAATCTATTCCCATCTGTTGATCTCTGCTTCCACTTGTTTGGAAAGTGCAGTTTCCTCCTTGAAGATGCCTTTAGTCTCAATGTCATGGAGTGTTTTACCGACGTGTTGTTCTATATACCTTATGGTATCCGGTCTGATATCAAGGTCCTTAATCCATTTGAATTTTACCTTCATACATGATGTTAACTGGGGGTCTATGTTTGCTTTTTTGCAAGTGGCTAACCAGTTCTGCCAGCACCACTTGTTGAAGAGATTGCCCCTGCTCCACTTAGGATTTCTTGCTCCTTTGTAAAATTAGGTAATTGTATGTCTTGGGAACATTGTCTGAGAACTCAAGCCTATTTCACTGATCTGAGGGTCTGTCTTTATTCCAATACCATGCTGTTTTGATAACTATGGGGAAAGTAATGCCTCCCATTTTCCTTTTCCCTAGGAGTGCTTTAGCTATTCGAGGGTGTTTATTGTTTCAGATGAACTTCATCAGTGTTTGATCCACTTTTTTGAAGAATGTCATGGGTATTTTTAAGGGGATCGCATTAAATCTGTATAATGCTTTGGGGAGTATTGTCATTTTAGTGATATTAATCCTGCCAATCCATGAGCAGGGTATGTGTTTCCATTTCCGTGTGTCCTCTCTTATTTCTTGGATCAGGGCTTTATAGTTTTCTTTGTATAGGTCCTTCACGTCTTTGGTCAAGTTGACTCCAAGATATTTGAGTTCATGTGGAATTAATGTGAATGGGATTGCATCTTGACTTCCTGCTCTTCCTATCATATTGGTGTATAAAAAGGCCATTGATTTATGTGAGTTAATTTTGTAGCCTGCCACCTTGCTATATGAATCTATTGTTTCTAGAAGCTTTTTGGTAGAGTCTTTGGAGTCTTCTAAGTAGAGGATCATGTCATCTGTAAACAATGAGAGCTTGACTTCTTCCTTTCCTATCTGGATTCCCTTGATATATTTTTCTTGCCTGATTGCTATAGCAAGCACTTCCAGTTCTATGTTGAAGAGGAGTGGTGAGAGCGGTCAGCCTTGTCTTGTACCAAAATTTAGAGGAAAGGCTTTTAGAGGAATTTAGAGGAAAGTTTTTCTCTATTGAGAATAATATTTGCCAGTGGCTTGTGGTAGATAGCTTCAACTAGATTGAGAAAGGTTCCTTCCATTCCCATCTTGCTGAGAGTTTTGATCAAGAATGGGTGTTGGACCTTATCAAATGCTTTCTCTGCGTCTGTTGATATGATCATGTGATTTTATTTTTCTTCATGTTGATGTTGTGTATGATGTTGTTATATTATGGATGTTAAACCATCCTTGCATTCCTGGGATGAAACCTACTGGTCGTAGTGGATGATTTTCTTGACAATGCATTGGATCCTATTTGTCAGGATTTTGTTGAAGATCTTTGTATCAGCATTCATCATGTATATTGGTTTGTAATTTTCTTTTTTGGCAGCATCTCTGTCTGGTTTTGGTATCATGGTGATGTTGGCTTCATAAAAGCTGTTTGGGAGTGTTCCCGTTTTTTCAATTTCATGGAAGAGCCTGGCTAGGATTGCTAGAAGCTCCTCTTGAAAGATTTGAAAGAATTCATTAGGAAATTCATCTGGGCCTGGGCTTTTGTTTTTGGGCAGATGTTTGATTACAGTTTCAATTTCCTCAGTAGTGTTGGGGGTGTTTAGATATGCTACATCCTCCTTACTTAAATGTGGAAGGTTATAAGTATCCAAAAATTTTCCCATTTCTTCTGGGTTCTCATGTTTAGTAGCATAAAGTTTCTCAAAGTAGTCTCTGATTACCCTTTGGATCTCTGCAATATCTGTCATGATCTCTTCCTTTTCATTTCTAATACGGGTTATCAGATTTCTCTCTCTTTCTTTGTGAGTTTTGCCAATGGTCTATCAATCTTGTTTATTTTTTCAAAGAAACGACTTCTGCTTTTGTTGATCTTTCGGATTGTTTTTTGGATTTCCACTTCATTGATTTCTGCTTTCTGCTTTGTTATTTCCTTCTGTCTCCCTATTTTTGGTTTCTTTTATTGGTCATTTTCTCATTTTTTGAGCTGCATCATTAAGTTATTTAGTATGCCCCTTCTTCCTTCCTGATGTGTGCTTGTAGAGCTATACATTTTCCTTTCAGGACTGCTTTTGCTGTGTCCCATAGATTCTGGCTGTTTGTGTCTTCATTATCATTTGTTTCCAGGAAAGTTTTGATTTCCTTTTTTATTTCATCTCAGACCCACTGGTTGTTCATTAGCAGGGTGTTTAATTTCCAATTGTTAAAGTGTTTCTTCTGTGTGGCTTTGTAGTTCACATCTAATTTCAGAGTTTTGTGGTCAGCAAAGGTAGCCTGCTAGATTTCTATCCTCTTGATTTTATGGAGGTATGTTTCATGTGTCATCATGTAGTCTATCCTGGAGAATGACCCATGTACGTTGGAGAGGAATGTGTATCCAGGTTTTGTGTGTGTGTGTGTGTGTGTGTGTGTGTGTGTGTGATGGAGTGTCATATATATCTACTAGTTCTCTTTCTTCCATTACTCTTTTCAGGGCTAGTATGTTTTTGTTGGGTTTCAATCTGGTTGACCTATCAAGTGTTGATAGGGCCGTGCTGAGGTCTCCCACAATTATTGTGTTATTATTGATGTCTTCTTTCAGATTTGTCAGTAATTATATTAGATAATTTGCTGGTCTCTCATTGGGTGAATATATGTTTAATAGTCTGATTTCTTCCTGTTGCACATATCCCTTGATTAGTACATAGTGTCCATCTTTGTCTCTTAGCACTTTTCTGAGTATAAATTTGGTGTCATCAGATATTGATATGGCCACTCCAGCTTTTTTGAGGGTGTTGTTTTCTTGGATGATTTTCCTCCAGCCTTTGATTTTGAGTCTGTTTGTTCTGACTATTCAGATGTGTTTCTTGTAGGCAGCAGAAGGTTGGATTCATCTTTTTGACCCATTTTGCCACTCTGTCTTTTAATTGGTGAATTTAGTCCATTGACATTGAAGGATATGATTGTCATAGGATTTAACGTCATCTTTGTAGATAAGTTTGCTATATTTGTTGGTCTCTGTTGTCTTAAAGTAGACCTGTCAGTTTTTCCTTTAAGGCTGGTTTATCATCTGTGAAGTTTCTGAGCTGTTGTTTATCCATGAAGCTACGTATTCTTCCTTCAACCCTGAATGTGAGTTGGGCTTAGTGCAGTATTCTCAGTGAGGCATTCATTTCATTCAGTCTTGTCACAGTATCCCACCACTGTCTTCTGGCCTTTAGAGTTTCTTGTGACATGTCTGCTGTCTTAGCGATGCTCCTTTGAATATAATTTCCCTTTTTGATCTTGCTGCTTTCAGTATTCTATCTTTATCTGTGGGATTTGTCATTGTAACGAGGATGTGTGTTGGGGTGGTTTTATTTGGGGGGTCTCTTTAACTGGTACTCTTCGGGCATGCAGGATTTGATTGCATGTAGTCTTTAACTCTGGGAGTATCTCTTTGATGATGTCTTTGACAGTTGATTCTTCCTGGAGATCTCCTACCTGGGTCTTTGGGACTCCAATGATTCTTATGTTGTTTCTGTTGAGTTTATCAAAGACTTCTGTTTTCATCTGTTCACATTCCTTTAGTAATTTTTTCATTGTCTGTTTGTTTGTCTTAAGGTTCTTTTCCAATTTCTTCTGCTGTGTTGTGTTTTTCTGCATCACATCTTCCAGTACTCCAATTCTCTCCTCAGCTGCTTTTACCCTGCTGGCGAGGCCATCCATTGAGGTTTTCAGTTGAGCTACCGTGTTTTTCAGATCTGTTACTTCAGTTTGGAATTTTCTGATTTTTGTCTTTGTGCTCTGTTCAGATAAATCTATGTTTTCTTTGAGTTCTACAAACATCTTTCATATTGCTGTTTTAAGTTCCTTATCCGAGAGGTTAATCAGGTGGTTGGAATTTATTAGGTCATCTGAGCTTTTGTCTTCATTCTCTGTGCTTGGTGTTTGCCTGCGAGGTTTCCCATTGTCACGCTTGTAGTGTGGTTTTTTCCCTGCATGTTGTGGTGGGGTTCATTGGTTAGAAAAGCCACGCTCTTCTACTGCCTCTAGTTGACAGATGTTTGGGGGTGTGCTCCCTAGGTCTCTGAGATCTTCAGGTATTCAGAAACACAGACAGGCACAGGAGAAGTTTTCCTTGAAGTCCTCACAGTGATCAAAGGCATAGCAGATGGAGCCTCTGCAGGCCAGAGAGCTCAGCTTATTGGATGGTGACTCCCACAGCCAGAGTTTATTCACTGGGCAGCTTCAAAATACAGTTTTTGGGGGTGCGCTCCCTAGGTTTCTGAGGAGACCTTCAGGTATTCAGAAACACAGATAGGTACAGGAGAGGTTTCCCTTGAAGTCCTCAGAGTAATCAAAGGTACAGCAGGGTGGAGCATCCGCAGGTCAGAGAGCTCACCTTATTGGATGGCGACCCCCACAGCCAGAGTTTACTCACTGGGCAGCTTCAAACTGCAGTTTTTTGGGGGTGCGCTCCTTAGACCTCTGAGGAGACTTTCAGGTATTCAGAAACACAGACAGGCACAGGAGAGTTTTCCCTTGAAGTCCTCAGAGTCAATTTCTTTTCTTATAATCGTGTCTTTATTTAAGCATTGTGATTATAAACATGTTTGTATTTGGGTTTTAGTTTAAAAGAAAAAGAATCTTTGTGGAAGATACTATGGATAAGTAGAATTTGTCTTTTTGCTCCAATCATTCATTACCTCATCTTTAATCTAGAACCCCTTCTCAGGGTTTTTTTTAATTCAATAATATGTTGCTTCACATGATAAAACCCAAAACTTTTCCTCCAGATTTTATTAGAAACTGTTGGATTACACAGTAAAACAGACTACATAGCATTTCACCTTGGCTTTCTTGGAAAAGGATGATATTACTCATCATTTCTTCCTCTAAATCCCATCAGTAGAAGCAAATGAAATAATTGATGTAGAATCATATTGTTAACCATAAAGTTCTAGCTACTTGTTAACCTGAGGTTCTATGAGGTTTTACCTGCATAAAACATTATGATTTTAAACACATTTATTGAATTGTGATAATGTATGTAAAGATGGACTGATACATGCAGTATCTGTTCCATGGGCTCCTTTTTTTTTGGAAAAATATTAAAAGGCATTTGTCATTAAGTAGAAAATTTAAAATACTTTTCACCTTTTTTAAAAGGAAGTTTTCGTTTTATAATATACCTCTATTTTGGAGGATCAGAGCAATTGTACATAGTAAGCATCTGGCCAACTTGGAGTCTATCCCTGTATCCCATGTGGTCCCTCAAAACTGCCAAAAGTGATCTCATTGCTCTGAACCTGAAGTAAGCCCTGCGCAATACCAATAGTTTTTTTTTTTTATTTTTATTTTGATCATAGTGGCTTACATATTGTTGACAATAATATTTTAGGTACATATTTACATAAAATCGGGAGATTTCCATCACCAATTTGTCCTCCCTACACCTCTGTTTTTGTCCTACCTCCCATATGCTCTTCCCTCACCCCTAGGGCAGCCAGAATATGTTGTTCCCTCTGTATCTAGCCTAATACTTAGTAGTCTTGCACCTGTTTGATCCTGGTGTCTCACTTATTTCCCCCTCTAATTGGGGGACAGGACTAGCTAGTTCAATTTACGTGGTTTTGTTTGCAGAAGGGAATAGTAGTAAACTGGGGTAAAGTTTGGGTGTGATTATTGAAATTGTTGTCCCCAGTTATACTTATTTTTTCTCTTCCTCTCTTTTCTTTCGTTATGTGCTATGCCATGTTTCTTATTTCAAGACCATGGTGTGTTTTTTTGTTTGTGTGCTTGTTTTTGTTGTTTTTTTGTTTGTGTTGTTTTGTTTTTTTGTTTGTTTTTAGTGGTGCTTATCGATATAGCTGGAGTCCTCAATGGATATTTAACACTTCTTTTGGTACTGGTGGAGTGTTTCACCTTCTCTTTCTTTTCACCTCCCAAATCGATGATGAGAGCCACTAGAAGGATTCCGCCCATTTTCGGGGTATTAGACCCTTACCCCAATTTATTACTTTTTTCTTTTTCAGGCAAAACCACGTAACTTGAAATAGCTGGTCTTGCCTCCAGTTAGAGGGGAAAATAAGGGAGGCCTCAAGACCAAACAGGTGCAAGACTACTAAGTACTAGGTTAGATACAGAGGGGACCACATATTCTAGCCGCCCTGGGGGTGAGGGAAGAAGAAATGGGAGGGAAGACAAAAACGGACGGGTAGGGAGAACAATTTGGTGATGGATGGGAATCCCTCCTGATTTTATGTGAATATGTACCTAAAATATTATTGTCAGCAATATGTAAGCCACTATGATCAAAATAAAATTATATTATAATAAAAAAATGGGGTAAAGGTCTAATACGCAGAAAATAAGCGGAATTCTTCTAGAGGGTCTCCTCCTCAGAGAGACGAAGGAGAAAAAGGTGAAACATTCCACCAGTAGAAAAAGAAGTGTCAAATATCCAGTGAGGACTCCAACAATAATGCTAAGCACCACCACCACCACCACCACCACCACCACCACAACAACAAAATAAAAAACAAAAAAAACCGCCATGGTCTTGAGATAAGAAACATGGCAGAGCATATAATGAAAGAAAAGAAAAGAAAAGAAAAAAAAAGTGTAAATGGGGGCAACAGCTTCGATAACCACACCAAAACAAAGAAATCAACCAAAAATAGATAGGTAAATATAATAATAATGATAATAAATGAAGATTAAAAATAATATATATAAAAAGATAAATAATATTTTGTGTTTTGTTTCTTTCCCTCCTGCCCTGGCACAGTAAATATTGGGGTCATTCCAAAAGGAATTCACTTGGCCTAAGAGATATGGGGTTTCACCAAATATATGGAGTATATTGTCACAGGATCAACTATAGTCTCTGTTCAGGATCCTTTACTCTCCCGGTGGTGTTTTTGTGTTGTTTGGAAGACTTCTGTTCTGTCCTAGGTGGGGCCACACCTTATCTGATGCTCAGGTGTTACTCCTTGCATTACATTAGGAATTAATTCTATCAGATATCAGGGTACCACATGGAATGCTGGGGATTAAACCCAAGTCAGCGTCATACAACTTAGGTGCCCTACCAGTGATACTATCTCTCCAGCCTCTTTATTTAATTTGTATTGAAATATTGTATTTTCTCATGCATAAATTTTGTTTGTATATCATTTAAAATTACTACCTACAAAAATAAGGCCATTCCTGGAAGTCTAGTTATGATGGTGAAAGAAATCCTTCACTGTCATAGTGATCCAGGTACTCAATTTGTCTTTCTCTTTTCTCACATCACTTCTTGCACTGATTGGTCTACAGTGTAGATAGTAATTTTAATTTTGTTTTATTTAGTTCATTAGTTTTGTTTTCTATAAACTACCCAAGGAAAATTATACAGCTTTAAAAAAAAAAAAGGTTTATTCTCTCTGTCAGAGGTCCCAAAACTTATTTGGCTTGCTACCTCCACCATTTTCAGGGAAAAAAAAATCACTTAGTATGTCACTCCCAAAGAAATTAGTCTTTTTTAAACAAATTGAATACCAAACATATCTACCCACTCCCACCTCACTACAGTGGTACCTAAGGCTATTATCATATCCCTCCTCTAGATTTACAATTCCAGCAGCTTGCTGGGGGACGTATTCCCCACTTTGGAAACCACTTGCCTAGATCCATCCATATTGTAGAATTTCATCCTTTTAAATAACTGCAGAGTAGTTTAAGTGTATACATTCAACAGCTTCATTATCACATCACAAATGATACTTACATGGTTCCCAATTCTTAGCTTTTGTACACAGGGTTGTATATATCTTCAAATTAGTTTTCCCTATATTCTTTAGGTAAAAATCTAGAGGTAGGATATATTAATTCTTTGAGAAATTATGTAGTGTTTCCATAATTGTAGTACTAATGTTACTTCTCCACACTCTCTCTAGTGTTCTTTCTATAGTCAATCTCACAAGTATGAAGTGTTAGCTCAGAGTTGTTTGATTTATTTTTACTTTTAATAAGAAATGATAGACAACTTCTCATGTGCCTATTTGCCCTCTATATTTTCTTTGGATCCTCTGCCTTTTTAATTAGATTGTTTCTCTATTAAAGTTGTATGAGCTCTTCATATCTCTTTTTTGGGGGGGTTGGAGCCACACCCATTGTTGCTCAGGGGTTACTCCTGGCTATGTGTTTAGAAATTTCTCCTAGCTTGGGGGACCCTATGGGACACCTGGGGATCGAACTGTGGTCCATCCTAGATTAGCATATGCAAGACAAGCGCCTTACTGCTTGCACCACCGCTCCAGCCCCAGCTCTTCATATCTTTTTGTTATATTTTCATGTAAATATGATTTATTTTTATTTATTTATTTATTTTGGTTTTGGGGCCACACCCGGCTTTGCTCAGGGGTTACTCCTGGCTGTCTGCTCAGAAATAGCTCCTGGCAGGCACGGGGGACCATATGGGACACCGGGATTTGAACCAACCACCTTTGGTCCTGGATCCGCTGTTTGCAAGGCAAACACCGCTGTGCTATCTCTCCGGGCCCATGTAAATATGATTTACAAATATTATATCACACTCAGTAGAATACATTTTTGTTTTGATATACCACATTAGAGAAGCTTTTTAGCTTTACAAAACTTTTATTTTTAATATCATTTACATTGCTATTGCATTCGGATTCCAAAGACATATCTAAGGCATATGTCAAGACGAACCTCATCTCTTTTCTGGTTTGATGATTTTAAATCTTATATCTAAATATTTCAATCTTTCATCTATTTTTATTTAATTTTGTGTATGTTATTTATTTTTTCTTTTTTTTTTTTGAAAATCATGATTTCTATTTGCATCTTTTAAAATTAATAGTGAGGTTGAATACATTTGCATGTTAGTTTTCAACTCTACCATCCTGATACCACTGTCTTAAGATTTTTAATCACTTGCTTTCCATCTGTATTGTCTTTATCATACTGGAAGCTTCAGGAGAATGGAAACTGAATAGTCTACTTAGTAATTGTCTTTTGTGGAAGGGGAAGCTTCTCAGTTCAAGAGTTCTTTCTTTCGTGTGTGTGTGTGTGTGTGTGTGTGTGTGTGTGTGTGTGTGTGTGTATGTGTGTGTGTGTCTGTGTGTGTCTGTGTGTTTGGCATATAGTTCTTAAATTTTCCTAGCATCATTTATTGGAGAAACTCCATTTTATGTTCTTGGCTTTCCTCATTAATTAGTTATACATACATGTGTAGGCTTATTTCTGAATCCTCATTTTTGTTCTATTGAACTAATTTTGTTTTTATTATTTATACACAATGAACTTTTGCTTACTATTATTTTTAGAGGATAGTTTGAGAATGGAGAACACAGTACCTCCATTTTATTAAAATTACTCTTTTTAAAACAGCTTGATACAAGGTTGTTCTTAATATAACTGGGTTTTGTTTTTTTCACAGTTACAAAGTTGCTCATGATTAAATTTCAGACATACAATGTAGGATGACACCCTTCACAAGTGTACACTTCCATCTACCAATGTCCAGTTTCCCACCCTCCCCTTCCCCATACTCTTCCTTGCCTGCATTTGGAGCAGACATTTTTCTTCTTCATCCACCTCTGTCTTCTTTTTTTTCTTTTTAGACACTGTGCTTTGCAATATTGTTATTGAAGGAGATCATGAAAATTACTTTATCTCCTTTCAGCATCCAGTTCTTGTCCAGTGATCATTTCCAACTATCATTGTCATAATGGTCCTTCTCTATCCTAAATGCCATGTCCTCTCCTGCTATTTGTAGCAAATTACACACCACAGACTGTTCCTCTTGGCCCTCATCTATATTATCTCTGAATATTATTACCATACTATAATTTTTATATCCCCAAAATGAATGCAATTATTTTGTGTCTCTCCCTTGAGCTCATTTCACTCAGCATAATACTCTCCTTATTCATCCATAATACCTCAAAATTATTATCATCTTTCTTCAGGAGTGTTTGTGATACTTGGAGTATTTTATAGTTTCAAATTTCACTATTTTTGTTTTGTTTCTGTGAATAATGCATTTGGAATCTTTATATTTGAATTATATTTGAATCTTTACATCACTTTAATAAGGGCTTCTTTTTAACAATGTTCATTCTTCCAATTCATAAGCATAGAATATTTTTCCATTTCTGGAAAATCTTTCATTTTTCAACAATGGCTTATAGTTTTAGTGTACAGGTATTTTATCTCTTTGATTAAAATTATGTATATAATTTTATATAATTATAAATAGGCTCATATTTGATCATCATTTTTGGTAGTAAAAGTATTTATGTATAGAAATTCAGAGTTTTTATATGTTGTATATAAAAGAAGGCAATAGTATAAATTTTTGTGTGGCTCATCAGGTTCAATGTCCAGAGAGGATAATATTTGAGACTTATAGGGCTTTTTGTTTTAATTATCACATAAAGCAGAAATTTTATATTATAATGTATTAATAAATACAAACTAAATTGACTTTTCTTAATTTATTGTAATATTAGATGATTGTTTTCTAAAACTATATGTTATACAAATTAAAAATTTGTATTAAACTATTAAATTAAAGAACATAGAGGTAAAAATAACATTCATTATTCAGTGATAACCACTGAATATTTTAGTTTTCTCCAGTCTTGTGCATATACATGACCAATAGGGAAAACATGTTGATGAATAAGTGAATAAATTTGTATTCAATTTAGTAGTACATTTTTGGATTTTCATTTTATCATATTTTCTTGTCACCAAATGTTCCTCATAGACATAATTCTTTATGACTGTGCAATGTAGATATGAAATAATTGAGCCATATACTGATATCATAGGCATTTAGCTTACAGTTTTCTTATTATTTCTAAATAATACTGTAATTAACATGTCCATAAATCTTAGTCTGTATCTTACATATCTGTTTCTTAGGAATGCTATGTATTAATAAATAGCTGTGTTAGGAAGTCCAGAAGGGAAGTTTGGACTTACAAAATTGTTTGGCATTTAGCACATTAGTATGGCAGATGCATGTTGATTATATCTGTTAGTCATCCTGATGGAATCCATGAAAGATATATAGAGTCCTACAATATACTCTTTTTCCTTCGTCTCAAGAGTTAAATAGTTTCTCTGATGCTAACTAACCACACTGAGATTTGGCTTGTTGCTATTATCTATTGTTTTTATATTTTACTGAGCAATACCAGGATTGAATAATGCCTTATCTCATAGTTTGAGGTTCCCAAATAGAAGCACCCATACCCGCCCCCTTTTTGCAAGATCTTCTGCAAACTCATGTCCATGAGAAACATTTCTTGAAAATTAATTGAAAACCAGTAGAGCCTGAAACTGAAATCATCTGGAAGGCCTTCTGCCCAAAAGTACTGCCCTTCTACCATTTTCCCTTTGTGTTTATTTATTTTGGTTATAGGTTCACACTTGGTGATGCTTTACAGATTACTCCTGGCTCTGACCTCAGGAATAACTCCTGGTTGGATGTTCGAGGTCCATATGAGATGCCAGGGATCAAACCAAGTCGGCTGCATGCAAAGCAAGCACTTCACCTGCTGTACTATCACTCTCTTCCTCCTCCTCCTTTGTATTTTATAATGGATATATTTATGATAGCTGGACAGTCTATCTCTTTATGTATATTCTGTTTAAAACTAGGCCCATTCACAGTTCCATTTGAAATTTCAATTATTCTGCATCCAGTTTTTTTTTCCTAAAAAGCAAGACTGAATTTTCTTTTGATTTCTTCCTTTGACTTGTTTCCTAATCCTTAGCACTGCAGAGTGCCTCGTCTGGTGAAGGCAATTTTGCATGAAAAAAATATCAAAAGTGGGGGAGACTGGCTTAGGCCAAACCCATTAATGCTTACTCCTTGCTCTGTGTCCAGTCTGAGTCAGCCAAAATAAAGTCAAGCACACTAACTCCTGCGCTATCTTTCCCATCTGACAAATGACAAGATTTTAAATTTAAAACAAAAAGATAATCTACCCTCATCTTCTATCTTTATGATCTGGAAGTATTACCACCTTTAATCTCTAAGAAAATATACATCTGGTATAAAGTGGAGAGTAAAGGAATTGAGAATTGAAGGAACAAGTGAAAGGATTCATAAAACCCAGTTTAAGCCTGGCACATATACTGCAGTATGGTCTAAAAGTTCCTCACATATTTTCTCCCCTCCATCCTTGTTTCTTTTCCAGGAAAGCTGCCTCACCTCCTTGTTTTTCACAATTCAGATGCACACACTGGGGTTAGAGAAATCATTTGTAGTCTTTATAGAGATTTAATTTGTGATACTGAGGGTTGCTCCTGCCACGGAGAATACCCCTCCCACCCACCAATAAAATAAAGCACAAAAGAGAAAAGACATCTCCAGTTTTTACATCGCCCATAAGAAAGTAAATCTTCAGAGTTCTCTTTAAATCTGTCAGAGTAAAGATGTTAGGAGTGTGTAGAAGATAAACTAAGTGGAGAACATTATTCAAGTTTAGTATACCAGAGAATGCAATAGTTTAACCATGTATTTCATGATGCACACGCAACTTCTGCAAGTGATGAGCCTTCAACCCAGCATTAGAATGTTGTCTTTTGGGGTTAGGCATTTAAGCAGGAGTGGTCATATGTCAGATTCACTAAACTAGGCGAGACAGAAAATAAGAAGCCTCACAAGAAACAGGGCCTGACTCAGAGGGTGAGAACATCTCAAGCTCTCTCCTTTCCACTCATCACACTCTGCTTGCTTCCTCCTACTAGGAGTCCCAATGTCAAATGGGAAGCTAAGACTGTAAAGAACATCTCTACTTAAGGATTCATACTTCCACATCGCTTATTTCCAGGGCCCTGCCCATGAGAATAAGAGAATTCAATCCAATGAGAACCATCAGCCTATCAGATTTAAGGTATCTATTTGGTACCTAAATCTGTTACAAAGAAAACAGATTTGGGTTCCAATCCCTTTACTGTCTGAAAAAGCTTATATGTTACAATGAATCTCTATGCCACCAGTTTATTTTCTTACTTCTAAACTGAAGATATAAGCTCAGTAAGCTCAGGGTTTTCTGTGAACACTCTTCAAGTCTTGATTTGTTAGCTCCACTTTAGATAGTACTTTTACTCCAGCTTTCCAAGTATCAGGCATTATGCTAGGTGTGAGTGGTGAGTTGTAATGATCTGTGTGTGTGTTCAGCCCACATAGTGCTGACTCACATCATCAGGCTGTGCCATTAATACAACTAGTATGCCCTGGGTTTAGTTCCTGAGGGTTCACTCTCTTGTTTTAAAAGGTCATTGTCAGATTAAAAGTTATGGACATGGTGAACCTTGCCAACTTTTCAAAGATGAGAGTTGGATGCATAGGAGCATATGGTAGATATGGATTATGGTGGTAGAGCTACAGAAAAATTTTAAAAGCTCCTGACAATCCAGTAGTCACTTTCTTCCTTCAGACCCTTATCTGCAGATGCCCAGGGCCATTCTTGCCTGTAGGTGTCTGAAATCTGAAAGGTACTTTTCTTGGACTAGAATTTTCTTTTCCTTATTAAATTCCTACCCCCAGAACTTGGCCTTTTCCTTCACTTATAGCTCCTATAACTTTATTGTTTTCTCTTGTTGATACTTCTCTACTTCCATCCTGCCTTTCATTGTCTATATCCAAATACACAGCTTGCTAGGCTTTTATGTTTTCTGACTTATGTTAACCATGTGCTTTGTTGTTAGCTGTGAAATCTATAATCCAAGCTGAACAAACCCTGTAACAGTCCCTAACCCAAGACTGTTGAAAAGGTTGGTGTCTGGAAGAAATCCTTCTAGCACATCTAAAATGGTTTTCAGAATAAGCATAAATTGGTTCATGCTTAGTACTTTTATTTCCAGAACACTGGTAAAAAGTTTCCTTACCATATCTCTTAAGCACTAACAGATAACGTCTTTCTACTGTATCCTTGGGGCAACCATTAATTCTTTTTGTCAGGACAGGAGTTGATTATAATTTCTTGGCCACTGGTGGAGTTTGGGAGAATAAAAAAATAATATAAAAGTTTTACAGGATATGTAAAGTAGTGAAAATACATTCTTCTCCCAGGCAAGGTTAGAGAAAAACAAAGGATATAGAAATTTTAATTCCATATAAAATGGTCTGATGTGAGCTGCATTTCTGTGTAGTTAAAATTAAGACTCTAGACTTTTCTTACTGTATTCACCTCAAAAGGTTAATAATGGTAATCTTACCAGATGGAGAAGCAAAACCAATTGTTTGGGAATGCAAGACTGGTAACTTTTATGGACCCAATATACATACATATAAGTGCTCTTGTCTTTAAAGTGCCATTTTCATTTTATGGGAAGTACAGAAAATATAAAGAAAAAATAACCATCTGCACCCTTACCACACAAAAATTAGTGTTTATTGTCTGTATTTCTTCTATCTCTGCCTATGTGCAGATAAATAACATTTTACATAACTCGCAGCTTGCCATATGGGCATTTTATAGCCATTGTTTTTCCTATAAATCATGAACATTTTCCAATGTTATTAATTTTTTTTAATATGGCTTTTAATAGCTGCCTAGTATTTCACTTCACAGATGTGCTCTGGCTTGTTTAATCAGTCCTGGCTGTGAAACTTCAACATTTTTTTTTGCTGTCACAAATAGTAGATAACAAAAATCTTTAGGTGTGAATTAATTAATTCATCCACCTTTTAAGCATTTTAAAATGGGAACACTATCTTCCTTGTTAGGATTAATAAAAAAAAGAAAGCTGCCAATTATTCTTTTAAAAAAATCAAAGTTATATGTGGTGGGGCCGGAGAGATAGCATGGAGATAGGACGTTTACCTTGAATGCAGTAGGATGGTGGTTTGATCCTGGCATCCAATATGGTCCCCTGAGACTGCCAGGAGTGATTTCTGAGCCTAGAGCCAGGAGTGACCCTTGAGTGCTGCCAGGTGTGATCCAAAAACCAAAATAAAAAAAGTTATATGTAGTATGTTATGAAATAAACAGTTACTAATGATGTTTGGATATTACTATCAAACATATCAAGTTCTTCAACCAGAGAGGAAAATCAGTTCTCAAGTATATTTGCATTCAGAAGAGAATGCCAAGTTGCATATATTTTATAAATAACTAAGAAGAATGATACTGAAATATTACTATATGAGGACTCAGGGATCTAAATTTAGGGTTAGTCTTCTTGGTGGCCTGGGATTATATACTTTTCAATACACATCTCAGACAAAGGCTCAAGGGCCCAGGCTGCCTCTACCCCATTGAGGGATGTCTACCCCCTTGGGAAAGTATAAATTAAAAGCACAAAATAATGCACATCTCAGCTGGCTCAGTGGTTGAACAACTATCCTGCAGGTAAATGTCACAAGTTCTGTCACTGTCACCACCCAATATTGCCATTTCTACTATACTTTTCTACTATACTTCAGCCAAAGTGTGTGTCACCACTTACTTCACAAAAACAAAAGGAAAGAAAGAGGATGGGCAGAGAACAAAGCAAGTTCTAACCACAAGCAAAAAATTCCTAAATTCTAGTATAACTAAGAATATACATGATCTCCAAACTATTTATGAGAGAGATGCATCCAGTTAAGAGCTGCAGCTACAGTCTGGACTTGAGTGCGGTAATATTTTAAAGTTGATGAACCTCAAGATCTCAATCACAGTACCCCATTATTTTGCCTGGTAGACTAATTGGAAGTGAATAAGAAGAACATTTCGGACCACTCATGTATAAAGGCCAAAAGTGGATGGAAATCCACAGGGGAGAATACAAAGCCTTCTGCACCAGAAGAACAAGAAATCACCAGCAAAGAACAAGAAATCACCAGAGGCAGGAGTTGCCCTCTAGTTAACTCTGTGACTCTGGAGTCATTGGGCTTTCTAAATGCCAGTGGTGGTTAGGGGAGTAAATCTTACCAGTCATATCTATGTTCCTTATATCTGCTTACTGGACCTAGAACCCGGAATGGGAGAGACATGAAACACAGCAGCCAGGCAGGAGCTCTACATCTGTCACTTTACCTCTGCACCCCTGTAAAGACCTTTTATCAAGAATTCTTGCTCTACATCACCCTGCACTCTCCCAGGAAACTTCTGCAATGCTGCAAAGGGCAGTCATTCTCTATTTCCACACACATTGCTTATCTCCAGATCTCATCTGTCATATTGCCACATAACTCATCTTACTGTGGCAGTTCTTTGAGGAAATGTGTAGGGAGATGACAAAAAAGAAAAGTAGGTGGAGATGTGGGAAAAAGGAAAGAGGTAATGGGGTGAGAGGCGGAGAAGACATAAATGGGAAGGGGTTTTCTGTTTCATCACTCTGAATTTTTTGCCTGTGCTTCTAAATCACCCTGATGACAGTGGAGCACTGGCATGACCTCAGGTGAGCTGCTGACAGCTGTAGAAGAAAAATCTCCCTTGCCTAAATGGTATTTCTGGCTGTAGGAATAGATATATACTTAATGAAACCTTGATTGAAAATTAAAATTCCTGAACTTAGAACAAAAATCTGAGATGTTAACCTGCAAATAAATATCCATGACAACCCAGCAAAATAGTACAAAGATTAAGGTCATTTGCCTGTGATGTAGATGGCCCCAGATCTAGCTTTAGCACTACATATGGTCTCAGAGCAGCCAGGGCATAAGTTCTGAGCACCGCTGGTTGTGGTTACCCAAAATAACTAACCCCTGCAAAAAAAAAAAAAAAAATGATGGGATTCTTGAGGAATGCAACATAGGTTGGACTTAGAAAGAAGACATAAGTTCAAATGACACACACAAATTAAGTGCATCCCAATTGTTCAACCTCAAAACCAAGACCTCCAGCCACTTGTGGCAATGCTTCCTTCTTGGCCCCCACACCTAGGGCCAAAGAAGTGAGACTTTTCTCAGCTATGAATTCACTGGTCTCCAGTGGAATTTTACCCACTTCACCTTAACCAGCTCACTGTGCCCAGAAGTGATCAGCCAAAACACACTGCTTGTCCAGCCTACCACCAGACCAGACATCCTGTTCATATTCACATATAACTGGAATATTGTAATCAATCATCCCTCCAAGAAATGGAGCAAAGTCCACACCTTTACCTTTTGATTAAACTTAGGGTTAGAAGGAAACATTTCAGGACCCAAGCAAGCTCTGATTCTTAGTGTACCTCAGCTCTCACCTACTTCTCACTCCAGCAGAACCCCATGGAACTGGACTGCAATGCTGTTACACAAACAAAGCATTCTTTTGTGGAAGACTGGGAGACTTCCCTACTGAAGTGAATGAGTCACAGCTGAGGGTCTTGCTGCTTGCCCATCTCAGCAATGCCTACACATGCAGATGTGCCAGGGGATTTTTAAGTTGTACCTCGCCAGGTATACAGCAGCTGTTTTCAGAAAACAGCACAAGTGCCCTGAAAAGTCTCTAGCTTCGGAAAACTTCAGAGTCTAATTTTTGTTTTTAAATTTCTATTCAATTTCCCACTCCAAAGAAAATCTCCCAAGCCCTAAAAACACCCTTATTATGGGATTTTTGATAGTGAGGCTGAGCATTACCCATTGTTTTTATTATTTTGAACTTCCCCCATTAGATCACAGAGTGACTTTCTTTTGTCTGGACAATTTCCAGACAGCTCAGCATATGCTGATGAGCTACTTAGGTTTATGAGACTGTCTGAATTGAATTTGCACAGACAGTTTTTTTCCATGCCAACTTGGAGAAATATGACTACAAATCATGGGAAAGATGTACAAAGGCAATCTGTATAAAGCCCCAAACCCTATGTGGGCAAAACACCCTGTTCCCCTTACTATAGGCACATTTTGTGCATATAAGTATAGTGGGCCTCACAGCCCTAAGCTTATAGGTTGTTGTTCTTCACCAAGTTGATCCCCTCAGTGAGGCCAAAATAATTATTGGTCTGGTGTAGTGTAGACCTCATACACCCTAGAATTGGGGAATTCAGGTCCGGAAGTAACAGAAACATAGAAAATAATCCACACAGATTAGGAAAATAAAAAACAGTGCAGGAATATACACTACAAGCTACCTGCAAGAAGGCAAAAGTGTGCCAGCAGGCAGTCAGGCTTGCTGTAGGACCAAAACTAGAAGTCTCTCTGATCCCAGGCTTTTATTTGGAAGAGTAGGACTACCCCCATCAGTGGAGAACAGAGGTACTTCCTGCCCACGTGGGACAAGCTCATGCAAGGAAGAATTATCCTGAATAAAATAGAAACCAGTTACTACTATAGTCTGGTATCCTAGATAAATGGTTTTAATCAGCAGGTCACTTAAAGCTAGGTGCAACATTCATTACCAATTTGAAATGGTTAGATTTTGTATTGATAATTCAACTTTATTCATCTATCATGTCATCCATTTTTGCCTGAAATGTAAATTCTACCTTTTTTAAGGTCCAGCTCAATTCCTTTATCTTGGGGACATATCCAAAGAAGGGGCATAATTAATCACAATATCCTCCATCGGCCCACAATACTTATTATTCCAAACATTCTGAACGAGCTAATTATGCTAGGCTATTTCCTCAACTCAGCTCTAAGTACCATAATGGTAGGTATTATATAAATATGCCTTACAGAACTCAAAATAGTGATGAGCCTGTATAGGTAGGTACATATCTCATATATTTAAAATTCTTATTGATAATTGAATTGACACAAAATTTCCAGAAACCTCAGATAGCTTCATATATCTGTTCTGGTATGGTGATAGAGGTCAATTTCCTTCATTCATATGATCTACAGATAACCTTGAAGATACACATATTTCATTCCAGTGTGTGCTATGATTCATGCAGAAATTGCATGGATTAAAATAAGTTAGAATAGAGAGACATCACCTCATCCAGTTATCTTATTTTACAGACTAAAGTTTGATATGTTTTATTACCTGATTGTTATAAGCCTGATTTTGATTGTGATTCTTACTTTCTCAAAGGAAGTGTTTCTAAATTTCTTACAAATAATAGAATTTAGCAGAGAGATTTATGTTGGATTCCATCCTAGAGTCTCAGGTTAGGTAGATGTGGGATCAGGTCTAATTATTTTTATTTCTAGTAGCTCTTAGAATCCTAGCATTGCTAGTCTAGGGACCATATTCTGAGTAACAGCTTCCTCTTTTCCGTCTCTGGGTTCCCACAGCATCATCTAAGGATAATCTTTGCCTTTGCTATTTAATAATTTTATATGCTAATTCATCCTTCCAGTACTTACATTCTTTTAGTCTATGAACCATTACTCTTAATTAGCACATATCATGTAGCTAATGCCCAACAATATTTGGTGAATTAAAGAATTGTGGGGTATTGATAAAAGTCCAGTTTTAAATGAGGGCAAGAAAGTTTCTCAGTTTTGCATGTGTGAGGCTCTGAATTCACTTCCTGGCACCATACACACACACACAACACAGACTTAGTTAAACTATATTGAATAGATTGATCCAGAGACTAATCCAAACGTTGATCTTAGCTACTATTTAAAAATTTTCAAATACTTTCATATTTGTTCATAAGAAATCCTATATTTTAGGAGAATACACAAAAGATGAGGAACTCAGACCCAGATTTTTCTAATCTGTCTATGTTCACAACCACCATGTCCATACTGTAGATAATGAAGTGTTGTAGGTACAGAGCAGTAACCAACCTCATGGAGTACATGTCTCACTGAGGTGACAGAGATGACTAAAAGAGTGTCTTCTAAAAACGTAAAGGAATTGAGGTGAAACACCGGGCTTTGAGAAGAAAGAGACATTGTGATTCCTTGGTGGGTAAATTTGTAAGTAAGGTAGTGTAGATGGATAGCTCCAGGCCTGACTGTCAGCATACAGTCTTGGAACCACTAGTCTTTAGGAAAGTGAATTTACATTGCTTCTCCCATATTTTTGCCTCAATTCTTTTTTTCTTAGTATTTTTTTAAATTTTTGGGTCACACCTGGTGATGCTCAGGGGTCACTCCTGGCTAGGCACTCAGAATCGCTCCTAGCTTGGGGGGCCATGTGGTATGCCAGGGGATCAAACTGGTCTATACTGGGTCAGCTGCATGCAAGGCAAATGCCGTACCACTGTGCCATCACTCCGGCCTCAATTCTTTATATTTTAAATAGGGACATATATTGATACATATGGGTTATTGACATATAACATTATTGAAATACCAGTTGAGATATATCGATCTATATTGGGAGATGCACTTGGCATCTCAATGGGGATTGACCATTGGCATTATCATCATCATCATCATCATCATCATCATCATCAAAATTCCTGTTATTTTGCTTTATTCAGAATATTCCAAATTCTACATGTGTCATGTTCTATGCATTCACAACCCGAAACTCCTAGAGCACAGAATGCTATTCCTCCTTTGGCATATGTCAAAAGGCAGTAATAAGAGAGAGATGGGGTACTTAGGTGCATTAGAGAAGAGGCTACCTTAGCCTTCTCTTTTGTCTCACAAGAAACTTGACAAAGCTTGTGAATTTTGATTTTACCGTAATAACAATTAAATGTCCCTCACATTTATCAGATTGCATCCCATCTATTCTCGTGACCTAATTTAGCACTATAAAGGTCAAGAAACTCTACATTTTAATATTATCATTAGTAACATAAACTCAGCAGGTAAAATTATAATAGTTGGATGCTTTGAAGCAGAAAAAAATAAGAAATGTCATTCTGAGAAATGGACTGGGAAAATAACATGCCAAAAGCCCCATAATACAATTAATCTTTACCAGCTAGTCAGTATCATGTGAGATAAATCAAGCCAACTAATTCTGGATGCACAGACATACATTTAAAAGGATTTCCCTTTAGTTCTTTCTGTTTACTACTTCATTTTTATTGGCTGAGATTTTTCATGCCACTATTTTTTTCAGGCTATGCAAGCTATGGACTTGCCTCGACAGAGCAGTGTTTTCTTAAACTTGGAAGAGAAACACACAACCATCTCGAAACCAAGCCTATTATTTCATTTGGAAACATTTGCCCTGTCAGATAGTAAACCTAGAAATAAAATATTTTCATGGAATAGTGGGAAAAAAGATTTATTCCCTCATTTCTAGATAGTTTCTACTTAATATGACTGTCACAGAGTGATGCCAAAAGAACATCATTTAATTGCCAACTACAGACTACAATTGTAGACTGACATGAACTCTGATTAAGTTATGACCCAGGCAGCCAAGCTACTCTTTCCAGTTAATGGGAAACAAAAAAATTGAAAGTACTTTCCCCTATAAAAATCTCATTTTCTTTCTGCACTTTAAAGGAAATAGCAACTAGGATAAAAGGTCACCCACAGAATGGGAGAAACTATTCACCCAAAACCCAACAGATAAGGGACTAATATCTAAATATACAAAGTACTGACAGAAATTAACAAGAAAAAACATGATCTCATTAAAACATTGGGAGAAGAAATGAACAGACACTTCCTCAAAGAAGAAATACAAAAGGCCAAAAGACACATGAAAAATGTTCCACATCATTAATCATCAAGGAGATGCAAATCAAAACAACAATGACGTTCCATCTCATACCACAGAGACTGGCACACATCACAAAGAACAAGAACAATCAGTGCTGGCGGGGATGTGGAAAGAAAGAAACTCTTATTCACTGCTGGTGGGAATGCTGTCTAGTCCAGCCTTTATGGAAAACAATATGGAGATTCCTCAAAAAACTGGAAATTGAGCTGCCATAAGATCCAGCTATACAACTCCTAGGGAATATGCCCTAGAAACACAGAAACACAATACAATAATGCCCTCTGCACTACCATGTTCACTGCCACGCTATTTACAATAGTCCAAATCTGGAAACAATCCAGGTGACTGACAACATGAGTGGCTAAAGAAACTGTGGTACAGCTACATAGCTGTTAGAAAAAATGAAGTTATGAAATTTATCTATACATAGATATGCAGTGAGACTAGTATGCTGAGTGAAATAAGTCAGAGAGAGCGAGATAAACACAAAATAGTCTCGTTCATCTGTGAAATTTAAGAAAATGAAAGACAGTATAGTAATAATTGTGTTGCATTGTCCAGAGACAATAGAGATGAGGACCAGAAGGACCAGCCTATGATATGAAACTTACCACAAAAAGTGATAAGCTCAAAGAGTAAAAAACAAACAAACAAAAAAAAAGTAATAAGCTCACTTAGAGAAATAACTACACTAAATACTACCATGACAATGATAAAAATACAATGCCTGTCTCAAAGTCAGGCAGGGGATGGAGGAGGAAGGAATTAAGGGACATTGGTGTTGGGAAAGTTGCACTGGTGAAGGGGGAATATGCATTTTATGGCTAACCCCAAATACGAACATGTTCATAACCATGGTGCTTAAATTAAGAGATCACTTTTTTAAATCTCATTTTCTTCTTAAAAGCATGTCAAACAATAATAATGTATATACATATGCATTAATGAATATAAAGTACAAAATTTAAATTCTGAATTTTAATATAGCTTAATTTTTTCTTAAAAACACTCTAATTTCCTTTGGTTATTTCCCTGAATGAAATAACATATGGGTTACATTTCATATTACCAAATACCTAGGCTGAGGCTGGAGCCCCTCAAGTCCACCTGCCTGAGCCTCTTCATCTGCTTTGCTCATTGTCATGTGGCACAAACATGGTGTTTAAAGTGGTTAGACCATACCTTTTTCAACCCCCCTCCCCCATCTTTCCCTCCAGAAAGGTAGTCTCTTATTTATCACTGGCCTCAGCCAACTCTCTGTCTTTGTGTCCCACACCATAGTTCCTAGTTTCACTTATCCAAAAGAAGTTCACCTTTAATTGATACTACAGACAATCAGACCATGTCTACCAGTCTTGGTGACTCTCTCAAAAGCACACCTTTGCTTCAAGACTGTATAAGAACCTTGCTCATTAAGCCTGGCAAGAAGCTTCTGCTTTTTGGTAAATGGGCTAACCGTGGGTATAGCACTTTGAAGGGGATTCACTCCTACTGCACAGCCAGTATTGTTTATGCTTTGGGTGTATGAAAATTACTGTAATTCCCTAATACCAAAGTGCCAAAGATCCTCACCCACTTCCCCCCAAAACCTCTTCCCCTTCATTTAGTTACCTGAGTTCTTTTCTCAAAATCTAAGCTGATTTCTTAAGACTTGAGAGTTTGTTATTTAGTTGAATTTTGCCCTGTTTCCTGATATAAGCCTACATTGTTATGTATTTACCTCTTAGTACTGCTTTTGTGGTACAGTACACTATTGTGGTACAGTACACTGTTGTGTTTCATAAATGCTTTGTTGACACTTGTTTTGAGGAATTTGTATGTTTTCTTTGATTTACCCAATAGTTATTGTATTCAAATAACTATTGTATTCAGAAATTTCAGTTGGTAATGACTGTAAAAGATACCAGGAGAGTACTAAATGGAGGCGGCCTAGCACTGTGGTTAACCTTCTGAAATGACAGCATTGGTTCAGATCTATATTTGCTTCTTGATGATTGCATCATCTCAAAATCCATTGACTTCTCTCTGCTTAATTTTTCTCATCTTTATAAAATGGGGATACAAAAACAACAACAACAAAAAGTGGGGGCTGGAGAGATAGCATGGAAGTAAGGTGTTTGCCTTGCATGCCGAAGATTGGTGGTTCAAATTCCTGCATCCCATATGGTCCCCTGAGCCTGCTAGGAACGACTTCTGAGCATAAAGCCAAGAGTAACACCTGAGTGCTGCCAGGTGTGACCCAAAAACAAAAAAAAATCAAATAAAATGGGAATGCAATAGTACTGATCTTAGAGAACAGTAATGAGGATTAAATGATTTCATCTATATAAAGGTCTTAGAATACCCCTAGACATAGTATGCATGTCATTAGTTTTCAATAAATAAATATAATAAGAATGATCCAAAAATAAGTCTTCCAGGAGAAATACTGGACCTGAATATCTTTGGCATCCAAGTAAAAGTGAGCTTACTGAGTTTTTTCTGATTTTTTAAAAGGTCCTTTGGTGATTAATGTCTGATTTTCACTTATTTTCATCTTTGCCATTAGAAATTTTAGAATACACAATTATTGGAGTTGTCTAGGGCCATGATGCACACATTCAGGTTATTTGGTGCTTCTCTTGAAGTACCTTATTGGCATGACCATTAATAGCAGGACATCTGGTTTTATGAAGTGTATGATACTTAAGAGTAGGCGATAGAGAAAAACAGCTTACTAAATTTACAGAGCAAGGAAGTCAAAGAAGAAATGGAAGGCAGGTGTTGGCAAAATGGGAGATCCCCATACAGAGCTTGACAGTGTTCGCATTCCCATTGAACTAAGCATAGAGATTGCCGCTCTTGGATAGCTACAGGGAAAACTCCGGGGTGATACTGAGTGTTTAGGTGGGATGTATTAAGTTAGTTATTCAATAAAGCAGCCATCAGTATAGATCTCTTAAAAATATTGTCTCTGTAACTATCATCTGTGTATATGTAGAACTTGGCAAATTCACTACCCAACAAATCAGAAAAAGGCCCCATTCCCATTATTCCTACTCACCACTATTTTCTTCAAGTAACCATATACTTTTCACTGGGTCTAGGAGTTAGATTTTCTTTTATTTTTGTCAGTTAATTTTCTTTAGTAACTTTTATCTGACCAATGAGAGAATCCTTCCAATAATTGGCTTTTACTTACACATTACTTAACATAATTATCTCATATCTACTTTGTCCCCCAAAGCACAGGTAATTATTTCCTTGCCAGACTGCTGGGGTGTTGGAAGTGGGGAGAATAAGTGGCACTTCATTTTGTGGTGATCAATCACTTTTCCCAACTCTGTGATTAAAGATGGCTCCCAGAGATGTTTGGGAGCCATGCAATGTCAGGAAACAAACTTAAGCCTTCCACATGCAATGCTTATGCTCTAGCACACTTTGATGACTCATATCCCAAAGGCAGAGTTATTATTTTTTTAATGGTAGGGCAATTTTCCATTAAGTACATGTAACATGGCTTTTAAATCCCATCATCTGTTGATGGGTATTTAATTTTATTTCATGTCTTGGATATTATGAATAATACTGCCATGAATACAGCAGTACAACAATCTTTTTAATGTATAATTCCTTTATTTAAGCACCATGGTTACAAGCATGTTTGTAATTGTGTTTCAGCCATAATATGCACACACTCCCTTCACCAAAGCAACTTTCTGCTCCCATTGTCCCCCATTTTCTTTCTTCCCCATATTCTGCCTGTCTTTGAGACAGGCAGTGTATTTCTTTCTCTCTGTCATTATCATGTAACTTGTTAGCATAGTTACTTCTCTAACTGCACAAAATATTTTAATTAGTATCGCCATATCCTATAAATAAATGCCTATATATAGCATATCTGAATCAATGGTATCTCTACTTTTTTATTTCTACTTTTTTATATATTTTTTATATTTTTAATATAGTTCTACTTTTTAAAATAAGTATCATTATTCTTTTCCATTGAGACTCACCAGTTTAAATTCTCCCCAAAAGGCCATTTTTTTCCTAGTCATTACACAGTTTCATGTGATCATAGTTTAAGGTATTCTATAGAATTCTAACATAGATTTAATACCAGAAGTTTTTGTTATGCTGCTGTTTTGTATCTGGTCAGTCCTGATAATAATAAAAGTGAGTAATGGCACTAATAATGATACCACAGTATATTCAGAGAACTTTATTGTTTTCCAAAGCACCCTCTCACACATGACATTTGGTCTTCATAACAACCTTGGATGAGCAGCAAAAACTATTACCCACGTTTTATATAAGAGGAGGTAAAGAGAAGACTTGCCTAACATTATTCAATTCATAAATAAAGGTGACAGAAGTAGAACACATGTTCTACTCTGCCTGCTGCCTCACATTTTCAGTAATAGTGACTGATGTAAAGTAGTTAGTATTTTTGTAAAGAAATAAACACATCTGAGAGTCAGTTCTGTCCAAATGTCTAAGTTATCAACTGTCACATAAGTGACATATGGAACATTTGCAAGTGGCCTGGATAAGGGACTTGTGCTTAGTTTCAATATACAAGTATGTTGATATAATGAAAAAAGGTGAAAAGAGGGCATTTCAGGAGCATAACTAGACAAATAGAGGATGTAGGATGTTTTAGTAGGATTGAACCTGAAATGCCTGGCTCAGTCACAATTTGGCATTCCTCCAGGAGTTCTCAGTAAGCATCTGAGCTTTTAAACTGGAGACTGACAGTGCAAAGGTAGTGTTTTGGAAAATAAGTCTGTGATAACATTCCTAGAAGAGGAAAAGTTTAGATGCAAAAACAAAGGGGTTCTTGAAAGGACCTAGAAAGTATCATGCTGATTGAAGTTAATCAGAGGGAGAGAGACTGACACAAAACGATCTCTTTCTTTTGTGGAATATAGCAAAATATAACGATGGAGTAATAAATGCCCAAAGACAATGGAAACAAAGAACTTGAGAACTAGTGTTCAATAGGAAACATGCTACTTGAGGGGCCTGAGCGATAAGACAGGAAGGGGCAACAACTGTTGTGAAGGGAAATGCTCGACCAGGAGAAGGAGGATATGCTGAAAAATGATAAAATGTGATGTATGAAATTCTGTCAACAACAGTACTGTAAACCTCAGTGAAAAAAACTAAAAAGATAAAGAAACTCTCATAGAAGCAGAGTGGTTGGTGGGAAGCAAATAGGGGAATTGGGGGTGAACAAGGAGTAAAAATTGATGGAACTGAATCATCGAATCATTCTATGCCTGAAATCCAATTAAAAATGTAATTTCACTGTGACCAAATAAAAATTTAAGAAGAGGGTTTTGCAGTGGTTAATTAGGTAGTTAGTAGTGGTTAACAGGTAAAAACTGTTAGTAGAGCACTGTCCCTGAATTTCAGGAAGAGATATAAAATATATTTCAGGAAATTAAATCTAGAGATAATTAATAGGCACTTATGGCAGTGTTTCTCAAAGTGGGTAAAAATGCACCCGAACACATGGTACTGAAATGATCCAGAAGAGTAATAGCAGTCTTGGGTTTAATGAGAAGGTAGATTTCTCAGGTGAGGAGGGAAAGGGATGAGTACTTTTTTTCTAAACCAGGGTTCTGTAAACCAAGTGTGGAACTCTGAGATAGGGTATGAAAGAGAATGAATCAAAGATAGTGATGATAGACAAAAACTAGAAGGTGAGATGAATCAGGTTTTATAATCAGAAATACAGAATATGGGAAATAAAAAGCCTGTCTCAAGTACGGGGGGCGGGGGAGATTTGGAACATTGGTGATGGGAATGCTGCACTGGTGAGAGGGGTGTTCTTTATATGACTGACTCAACTGTAATCATATTTGTAATCAAAGTGTTTAAATAAAGATAAAAAAGAAAGTAGATAAGAATACATTTTTAATAAAATTTATTGTAAATTACTTTTAAAAAAGAAATACAGAATATAAGAAGAATCATAAAAAATCTTTTATTTAGGACCTTTAACAAAATAAGGACATATTAAGCAAAATTTTACTTCTGATCACTGTAATATAAGAAAGAAGAAAGTAGAGGAGTGGAAATTTTATACCTCTGCTGCTAGGATATCCCATTTCACCTCTATCTAAGAGCTAATGGGATCCCATGAATTATATTTACAGATAGTTGACTCTAGCTAGCACCTTCATTTTTAGACACAGGATATAAGACTTAAACATGTTGTGTAACTTGTCCAGGGCCAAGAAATTGTTAGTAGAAGAGTAAAGGCTAGAACTTTAAGCATGAAAGTTATCTCTTTACTTCCTTATAGTCACCTCTCATTTTGAATTTGAACCAAACAGCAGTCAATTCAAACAGACAAGCCCAACGGTCAGCTGATAGGAAGTAAAAGAAACTACATAAAGTGTGATGATTGTCGAACCCATGAGAACTCTCTAAAAGGAAATAGAAAAGTGACAAATGAACTTTGACAAGTACCAAAGTTAGTATGTAAGAAAAAAGTAACTTATCCTTGTATTCTGGGCTGACTGGGGGAATGAAAAAGCCAATGAAATCCAAACAAATGAACAAAATAAAGGAAAAAAACAGGACTTATATAATAGAAGCAGGTAAGACAGTGGTTTATTATTTATTTTGATATTTGTGCCTCATTCAGCAGTGCTCTCAAATTGCTCCCAGCTCTATAGACAAGGATCACTTTTGGCAGGTCTCAGGGTCTATATGGAGTGTGAGTGACTGACTATGAAAGACAAGCACCCTGGTTGCTATATTCTTCTGTCCCAAACTGAGGTCCGAGGTTTAAGAGGGTCTGGTAAGAAATACCAAATATCACATGATACAATGACAACAAAAGAAAAGACAGTAGCCAAAATTTTATTTAAAGATGGTTTCGAGCGATGACTGATAAGAAGCTGAGCTTTCTGGTGATGAAGCTGTATATGTTTCAGCTATACAACATATACTAAGGAAACAGCAATGGAAAAAAAATAGCATTCAAGTTGGAGTATATTATTTCAGAAATAATGAAATTATAGGAATAATAGGGATTTTATAAACTGGGGAAGCCACAGTTTTTCTTCTTGTTCAGATAAGTGAAAGCAGTTATTTAAAAAATAGAAAGAAAAAATTAAAATGGAAGAGAAAAGAAAGAAAAAAGAAAAGTACAGTAGCAAGCACATTTGTGAAAATATTTGATCTCCAATTAAGTCATTAATACAATGGCAGAAGGTTTAATAAGCTCTTTTTATTAGCTGTCTCTTCTGTTAAATTGGGGTGTCTCTTTAGTGATGACAGCATCAAAGAAATGAAATTGTCCAGCCCTATTACAGATACTAATGATTTTTAGGGGCATGTACTCAGCAGCCAGACCTCCTGGAAGAAGGAAGATATAAGAGAGATATTTTCCACACTCATTCCAAAAGCCCTGGTGATATCAGCCCCAACTCTGGCATACCTGAACTGTCGTCTGATCAGTGTCCCAAAAGGGAATTGTAGAGGGTTAGTGATAAGGCAGGGCCAATAGGAAAATGGTGATTCTGGATAATATAGGCTGCAAGTGTGGCTTGGGGGCGTGGCCAGCTGGTGTAGCTATAATCTTTCATAGCTCCAATTACCTGAAAGAAAACTTAAAATTTTGTAATAATTAGCTTCCAGTTATTAAAGACTGAGAAAATATTTATTAGAAAACATTATCTAAAAGCCATAAAAGACTGAGAAAATATTTATTAGATAATGTTGTCTTCTTTCCTATCAAGTGTAGATTGATACTTATGGTACATTTTCTAGCATGGAATGCTTTTATTTTTATGCTAAGTTGAATGCTATTCTCACTGTTTTCTTAAACCTGTTGATTTCACTGTCAGAAACTCTTAATTCCCACCCCCACAGTTTCCTTCCTGTACATAGTATTTATATACCACAATTTGTCCTTAGTGACCTCTTTAATATCAACTCCATCTACTATATCTACTTTGCAAAGCTAGTAACCCCATCATTCTTTAGGGCATATTATTACATCAAGTAAAAGATTTTCATGTGATAAAAGATAAGTTTGTTATTGCATGTTTCAAATATGAAAGCTTTTTTATTCTGATACGATTCTTTACATTTTCCTTAAATTTGAGATTAGAGTGTTGGACAGGCGGTTCAAAAGGCTGGAACACATGTTTATATTCATGACTCCAGATTTAAAACCTAGCACCACATGGTCCTTAAAGTATAATGAGGAATGGCCTCTAAGGATTGTCAGTCTTGACTCCTCCTAAAATAAGTAGAATGGGGACTTGTAAGGATAGTGACATTTTCAAGAAAGGGACAATAACTTACCAATTTATGACCCAATGTACCAATAAAATGTATTACCCAGTTACTAAATAGATAGGCATATTCTAGAAGTAAAATATGAAATTCTCAAGGGAGAAGTTAAAATTAAATTCTGGTATTTTTGAGAGTTAGTGATAAAACAGAAACTGGTTATCTCCTTTCATATTCTTGGAAATATACTTCTGCATTATTGTTACGATAAATTTGTTCCTTCTGTGATAATTCTCAGAAAAAATTTTGGCAAGTATCCATTTGCAAATTTGTATTGTTTGTCTTCATGAAAAGTGGTCCCTGTGAATTTTATTCCTTCATCATAGCCCTCTTAAGGTCCTACATGAAGATCCATTTAATGGATGATTTTACAGGATAGGAACTCCAGCTGGGGGACTTACCTCTTTTATATCAGATTGTAAGCAAGACTTTTCTTTGTTTCTAAGGTAACACCATATTATAAACACAACCTTGTTATAAACACAACCCTGATAAAAGGACCTGAAAAAGAACTGTTAGGGCCTTGCGTCTAAGCCCAAAACCTGTACACCCTAATTTCCTCTAGGATGTATTAGATACTGTAGAACGTAGAATGTAGAATTTCCCAAGTTGAATTTTTCAATATTTACTTCTTTTGATTGTTCTAATCTTTAAGGTACCCATCATTCTCAACATTTTCTTTACCTATTTACCAGATCTGTTTTAATTATATCTCTATCTTCATGTAGGACCTTAAGAAGGCTATGATGAAGGAATAAAATTCATAGGGACCACTTTTCATGAAGTCTAACAATAAAAATTCGCAAATGGATACTTGCCAAAATCTTTTCTGAGAATTATTACAGAAGGAACAAATTTATCATAACAACTGCATAATCTATACACTGTGACATTTTTATTGTGAAAATGAAACAAATGAGGAACAGAGATACTGTTGGGGTTAAGGTGCATGCAGCCCTGCATTCGCAGGCCCTCGGGACACCTAAGCACCATTTGAGAGGGAAAAAGTTAATGAATAAAAATTTCAAAAGTTATTGCCTTAAGGCCACACCTGGTATCTCTGTTTTTGCTTGCTTCAAAATCAACACCCTAAGTGTTTGTGTAATTCTGAAACCTTTATATTCCTTATTGGTTATGGTAAGTCTTCTTGATAAAATATAAAGTCCTTATTACAACTTATTTATTTTGCTTCATCTAGATATATGCCCTATAGATTTCTTACAGATATCTCCTAAGACTTCTTTTGGCATCTGGTTTTATTTTGTTTTGTTTTGTTTTATTGCACTTTGGACTGAGTGCCCTTAATGAAAGCTCACCTTGGTATAAAATAGTCATGTAAGATGTATTTATATATGCAACAATGTATAATGTCTGTGCATAAATATTATTTCTGACTCAAAATAGTTTTAAATACCACAGAACTTGGCTATTTCATTTTATTTTTGTATATATGTCCATAGAAACAAGAGTGATGACTGGAGCATCAATATAAGATAATGATTTTTGAACAATATCAGATGATCATTTAGTGATAGTAACAAAGAACAAACATGAAATAGAGGATGAATGTTGCTGTGTCCATATGTACTTTGTAGACTATTCTAAACTATCAGTCTACCAATAATTGTAATTCTTTTGTTCTGCTGTCAACTCTATTATAAACTCAAGGAAATCAAATTACCTTTATTTTTCTAAGGAACTGATGATTTACCCAACCCCCCTTTTCTTTATAGAATGGAAAAAGTTTAAAGCCCAGTGACTGTCTAAAATGTAGCTATACTGTCTTTTATAATTTAAAATGTAGTTAGTTAAATTTTGTTTCTGTAAAAGTGCATGGTCTAAGTAATTATGAATCTAATTAATTATGTATTTATTAGACAGAATGAACTTTTCTGTCCTGGCCAATATAAGTTTAGGCTCTAGTGCCCTTAGTCAGTATTTTGATCAGCCACATATCTGTTCCCCTCAGCACATTGTGTTTTACTTTCAAGTCTCTAGTTATAATATGTTTGAACATACATAGGACTATATAAAGTAGTAGTTCCCTTGTTTCACAGAATGTTCTGTGAAAGCACTCCCTATATCCTGTCTTCCTGCCTGATTTTTGAACTATGCTGTGTCCCAGCATAGTTATTCACCTTCTGGATGAGTAGGAAAACAGCCCCCATTTCATTCCAGACAGAACTCACAGTGGAGCACCCCAACACTAAAGCATCTACTTGGGACCATCATATTCAGGCCTGTTTGGGTAGTGTTAAAAGTATGGCTGTTCCACAATTATTGGCAAGGATGATGATGTTAGGGGCATAAGCTACATTAACTTCCACAAAATGCTGCCACAGAGAGGTGGTCCTCACACTCTTCTTTACTTTTTCTACATTTGTCCACCTCAACAATATTACCAAAACAATTCACTTTTTGGCCTGGTTCCTTAGTCTGGCTCCTTGTAGACTTTGATAATTCAATAGCATTTCTGGGGTCCTGCTCAGAGTCTACCCTTCTGAACAGCTGCAGCTTTGGACATGTGACAACTTCCTAACAGCCGCTTTCATGGATTAATATAATTTGTTTTCACCATTTCCTTTTGCCTTCTACACAATCTGCCTTCTGTTCCCCTTCCTAAACCAGTCTCCTCAGAGGTGTCCTGGCTCTAGCACACATTTCATTTGAGCAATTAATAGCACATTGTCTGTTAAATGCTTCTCTGTCATTTCATTTGTCTCTAATTATCATCCAGGCTATGAAAAAATGATCTTGCTTTAAAGATCCAGTTTTCATTGAAACTTTGGGTTCATTCTGGTGTTTTCTTTTAGTATTTTTTAAATGACCTAATCATATTAATACTTAATTTTGTTTATTCTTTTTGCTTCTTAAATCTCTGTTAGACCTTTTCAGAGCTTCACCCTGTAGTCTGCTCACATCTTTCTCTTCCAGGCAATGCAGCCCAGCATCCTGCCTAGTTGTCCCCAAAGGCATAACCATTAATAGAATTTGCCACTCCTTGACTCCCCTTATTGCAGAGAGATGAAGAAAGTCCATACAGCTTTCTCAGGTTTTACCCAAGACTGTCTAATTGGGAGACATACCATGCATTATTTTTTTTAAATATATATTTTATTTAAAC
Source organism: Suncus etruscus (assembly GCF_024139225.1). Lineage (NCBI taxonomy): Eukaryota > Metazoa > Chordata > Mammalia > Eulipotyphla > Soricidae > Suncus > Suncus etruscus. Next base: position 68,535,443 of record NC_064855.1, read on the forward strand.
ACCTTGATTACATACATGATTGTGTTTGGGTTTCAGTCATGTAAAGAACACCACCCATCACCAGTGCAACATTCCCATCACCAATGTCCCAAAACTCCCTCCTCCCCACCTGACCCCTGCCTGTACTTTAGACAGGCTTTCCATTTCCCTCATACATTCTCATTATTAGGACAGTTCAAAATGTAGTTATTTCTCTAACTAAACTCATCGCTCTTTGTGGTGAGCTTCCTGAGGTGAGCTGGAACTTCCAGCTCTTTTCTCTTTTGTGTCTGAAAATTATTATTGCAAGAATGTCTTTCATTTTTCTTAAAACCATCCATGTATAGGAAAATTTCATGACTTCATCTCTCCTGACAGCTGCATAATATTCCATTGTGTATATGTACCACAGTTTCTTTAGCCATTCATCTGTTGAAGAGCATCTTGGTTGTTTCCAGAGTCTTACTATGGTAAATAGTGCTGCAATGAATATAGGTGTAAGGAAGGGGGTTTTGTATTGTATTTTTGTGTCTAGGGTATATTCCTAGGAGTGGTATAGCTGGATCGTATGGGAGCTCAATTTTCAGTTTTTGGAGGAATCTCCATATTGCTTTCCATAAAGGTTGAACTAGACGTCATTCCTACCAGCAGTGGATAAGAGTTCCTTTCTCTCCACATCCACGCCAACACTGTTATCCTCATTCTTTGTGATGTGTGCCATTCTCTGTGGTGTGAGGTGGTACCTCATAGTTGTTTTGATTTGCATCTCCCTGAAGATTAGTGATGTGGAGCATTTTTTCATGTGTCTTTTGGCCATTTGTATTTTTTCTTTGTCAAAGTGTCTGTCCATTCTTCTCCCCATTTTTTGATGGGATTAGTTTTTTTTTCTTGTAAATTTGTCAGTGCCTTGAAAATTTGGGGATTAGCCCCTTATCTGATGGGTATTGGATGAATAGTTTCTCCCACTCAGTGGGTGGCTCTTGTATCCTGGGCACTATTTCCTTTGTGGAGCAGAAGCTTCTCAGCTTAATATATTCCCATCTGTTAATCCAGGGGTCCTCAAACTTTTTAAACAGGGGGCCAGTTCACTGTCCTTCAGACTGTTAGAGGGCAAGCTTATAGTAAAAACAAAAATTATGAACAAATTTCTATGCACACTGAATATATTTTATTTAGAAGTGAAGAAACAAAATGGGAATAAATACAATATGTGGCCCACGGGCCATAGTTTGAGGACCCCTGTCAGTTAATCTCTGCTTTCACTTGCTTGGAGAATGCAGTTTCCTCCTTGAATATGCCTGTAGTCTCAATGTCCTGGAGTGTTTTGCCTATGTGTTGTTCTATATATCTTATGGTTTCATGTCTGATATTGAGGTCTTTAATCCATCTGGATTTTACCTTTGAACATGAGGTTAACTGGGGGTCTAAGTTCAATTTTTTGCAAGTGGCTAGCCAGTTGTGCCAACACCACTTGGAGCAGAGTTTTATAGTTTTCTTTGTATAGGTCCTTCACATTTTTAGTCAAGTTGATTCCAAGATATTTGAGTTTGTGTGGCACTATTGTGAATGGGGTTGTTTTCTTAATGTCCATTTCTTCCTTATTACTATTGGTGTATAGAAAGGTCATTGATTTTTGTGTGTTAATTTTGTAGTCTGCCACCTTGATATATGAGTCTATTGTTTCTAGAAGCTTTTTCTTAGAGTCTTTAGGGTTTTCTAAGTAGAGTATCATGTCATCTGCAAATATCCACTAGGCCTCTTTCTTCCATTTCTCTCCTCAGGTATAGTATATTCTTGTTGGGTTTCAGTCTGGTTGACCTATCCAGTGTTGACAAAGCCGTGTTGAGGTCTCCCACAATTATTGTGTTGTTACTGATATTATTTTTCAGATTTGTCAACAATTGTATTAAATATTTTGCTGGCTCCTCATTTGCTGCATATATGTTTAGGAGAGTGATTTCTTCCTGCTCTACATACCCCTTGATTAATATAAAATGTCCATCTTTGTCCCTTACAACCTTCCTGAGTATAAAGTTTGCATTATCTGATATTAGTATGGCCACTCCAGCTTTTTTATGGGTGTTGTTTGCTTGGATAATTTTTCTCCAGCCTTTTATTTTGAGTCTATGTTCTGACTATTCAGGTGCGTTTCTTGTAGGCAGCAGAAGGTTGGATTGAGTTTTTTGATCCATTTAGCCACTCAGTCTCTTAACTGGTGCATTTAGTCCATTGACGTTGAGAGAAAGAATTGTCCTGGGATTTAATGCCATCTTTATATTGAAATTTGGTGTGTCTTTTGGTTAGTCTTTTCTTAAATTGGGTCTTTCAGTTTTTCTCTTAAGACTGGTTTTGAGTATGTAAAGTTTCTGAGCTGTTTTTTGTCTGTGAAACCAAGTATTTTTCCGTCAAACAAGAACATGAGTTTTGCTGGATACAGTGTTCTAGGTGAAGCGTTCATTTCATTCAATCTTGTTACAATATCCCACCACTCTTTTCTGGCCTTGAGTGTTTCTGGTGACAGGTCTGCTGTAAATCTCAAGGATGCTCCCTTGAATGTAATTTTCCTTTTTGATCTTGCTATTTTCAGAATTCTGTCTCTATCTGTGGGATTCATCAATGTGACTAGGATGTGTCTTGGGGTATTTTTTCTGGGGTCTCTTTTGGTTGGTACTCTTCGAGCATGTAGGATTTGATCACATATATTCTTTAGCTCTGGAAGTTTCTCTTTAATGATGTTCTTGACCATTGATTCTTCCTGGAAATTTTCTTCCTGGGTCTCTGGGACTCCAATGATTCTTAAGTTGTTTCTGTTGAGCTTATCATAGACTTCTATTTTCATCTGTTCCCATTCTTTGACAAATTTTTCCACTGTCTGTTCATTTGCTTTAAGTTTTTTTTTCCAATCTCTCCCACTGTATGGAATTGTTATTTATCTCATCTTCCACAGCACCAAGTCTGTTCTCAGCTTCTGATACCCTGTCCCAGAGCTTATCCATTTTGTCATTCACTTCATTTACTGAGTTTTTCAGGCCTGTTAGTTGACATGATATTTCAGTTTGGAGTTTTGTGATTTCTGTCTTCATATTTTCTTGGTTCTTATTAGTTTTCTGTTCAACTCGATCCATCGTTTCTTTGAGTTCGTTGAGCATCTTCCATATTGCTAGTCTAAAGTCCTTATCTGAGAGGTTGCTTAGTTGGTTGGTCATTATCTGGTCATCAGAATTGTCATCTTCATTCTCTATGTCTGATGCTGGCCTGCATTGTTTCCCCATTGTCACACTTGTATTGTGGGTTTTTCTACGTATTGTGGTGGTATTCATTGGCTAAATGATGTGCGCAGCCACACTCCTCTAGCTCTGCCATTTCTGGATGGGTCGACTTGCCTCCAAGGAGGGGAGTCCTCCGTGGATGAAGCCTCACACAGGATCAAATCTTGGGCCCAAGCACACAGCAGAGAAGACAGTCCAGAGAGAAATGCTGGGCTTCAGTGATCCAGCACAGTGATTTTTTCTTCTTGTTGCAATGGTGTTCTTTCCTTAGAAAGAACCTCTGGAGCCTCTTTTCGGCCCACTCCCAAGAGGTTCACGCGACAGGACAGTAGACAGACACACACAGGCAGCACTCACAATTTTTCACAGTCTGGCCCCACTGGGCAGGCGTAGTTTCCGAGAGTCTTCTTTCTGAGCAATTTCAACTTGTCCCTATGCATCATACATTAAATATAGCTCACAGATCTATTTTCATTGGCATGCACTGAATTTTGTTTTGGTTGCCTTCAGATAGTTTATGCATATTCATGTTCACATGCTCCCCAAAATTTTCTATAATATTTTACCTGGTCAAATTAGTTAATAAACTAACCAAAACACCTATGTTACAGAGTCTAGTTAACATATGCTAAAATCATTTTTCACATTTTTTAAGCTCTTTTCTATTCTTCCTTTCCTAATTTTTATTCTTTAGGAAGATAAAGCCCCATCTAATGAAAATAATGACTTAGATAGTGATCCTTCTTTAATAGAGGACTTTCAGAAAAAAATTTTCCTCAGAAAGACTCAAGCATTTTGATGTAACATATGCAATTCAATCTACATAATATATCATATTCATAAAATTAAAATTATATAATCATATCATTAGATGAAGAGAAAATGCTTGACAAGATACAACACCAATTCATGGTTTTTAAAGAAAAATAAAAGCCTTAGCAAAATGGGAATTGAAGGAACTTTCTTCAATATACTTAAAGCCATTTACCACAAACACATATTATACTTAATGAGGAAAATCTGAAAGCCTTTCCCCTAAGATTTGGCATTAGATAAGGTTGTCCACTCTTGCCACTTCTATTCAATATACTACTGGAGGGAAGTACTTTCTATAGCAATTAGGCAAGAAAAAGATATAAGGGATCCAGATAAGAAGAGTAGAATTCAGGCTCTATTTTGCAGATTATCTGGTACTTTATTTAGAAAACCCTAAAGACTTCACAATAAAAGCTTCTATAAACAAGAGATCTTTACAGTAGTGTCAGGCCACAAAATTAAAGTTCAAAAGTTTGTGACTTTCCTATATACAAATAATGAAAAAGAGACATCAAAATAAAACAATCCCATTCATAATTGTGCCTCAGAAAATCAAGTAACTCAGAAGCAACTAAGAAGTGAAAGACCTATGCAAAAATATCACCACGCACTGCTGTAAGAAAGCACAAGAAAAGCACACTCCCTGCTCATGGATTGGGATGGTTAATATTTTTACATTAGCAGTACTCTACAAGGAATTGTACAAATTGAGTACAGTTCCTATAAGGATGCCTATGACGTTTTTCAAAGAAATAGAACATTCCTGAAATTCATATGGGCAACAAACCTTCACAATTAACAAATCACAATTAGCAAATTTAGGTTTTTAAAATATGAGAAGGCATCACTTTTTACAACTTCAAACTGTACTATAAAGTGGTAGTAATTAAAATATCATGGAATTAGAATAAAAACAGACTCCTCGATCAATAGAATAGAGTTGAATATACTGAGACATCGTCAGGTATATTAAAAGTTAATTTTCTACAAAGGTGCAAAAATATGTGAATTGGAGCAAGGAAAGTCTCTTCAACAAGTCGTGTGGTCCTGGTCAACTACATGCAAAAAACTAAACTCATACCTCTTCCAGACACCATGAAAAAAGCTAAATCAAAATGGATTAAAGAGACCTCATATCAGACCTGAAATCATAAAGTGCCATATTTTTGCTCTATAATATGCACCTGACCATAAGACTCACATAGTTTTTAGATGAGGTAAACAAGAAAAAAATATTATAAAGCAAATTGTGTACTAAAATATTTAGTAAATGGAACATAAGACAACATCAGAAGACACCATCTGGGAACAACCAGTCTGCGAGGGTGAAGTATATTTACAATATGCTGTTTACAGCTGGTTAAATACATTTAGCTAACTTTTTTTTACATCAAAAAATAAAAAATATTTTAAATATTTTTGTTAATATAAAAAACAAAAGTCACAGCAGCAATCAAATAGTCTTAATCAAAAGTTCTATATGTGATGGTGAAAGCGCATTAACCTGATTGCTCTACTGTGTGGTGTGTCTGTGCGCAACGAAGGGGGTGTAACTCTGGGGATATCAAATGGTTAGAATATGCTCTTTCTCCTTCACTCAGACTTCAACTCCAGGTGGCATTTACTCCATAAGATACACAAATATTTTCCCCCATCTTTTGGAGAAAAAAATATACATCTTATGGTATGAAAAATAAGGTATATCAAGGAAAACATAAGCAGAACTCTCCATGACATTGAAACTAATAGTATTTTTAAAGATGAAATATCATTGATCAACCATATGGAAGCAAAGATAATCAAATGGATCTACATTAAATCAAGAAGCACCCCAAAGGAAATAAGAATCATGATACAAAGACCACCCCTAGAATGGGAGAAATTATTCACCCAATACCCATCTGATAAGGGTTTAACATGTAAGAGATAAAAGGTATTAATAGAACTTACCAAGAGAAAACCACCTATCACCCTCAAAAAAGGAGAGATTAACAGACATTTCCTCAAATAAGAAATACAAATGGCCAAAAGGCACATGTAAAAGTACTCCACATCATTAATCATAAGGGAGCTATAAATCTATACTATACCACAAGACTGGCACACATCGAGAACAACCAGTATTGATGTGGATGCATGGAGAAAGGGACTCTTATTCACTGCTGGTGGAATGTAGAAGCCATTTTCTAAAACAATAGGGACAATATTTTTTTCTCAAAAAGCTATAAATTGAACTCCTATGTGACCCAGTAATGCTGTTCCTGGAATACATACAGGGAACCAAAAATAAAATGCAAAAAAAAGCACTTTGCCCTCCTATGTTCATTTAAGCACTATTAACAATAATGAGAATCTGGTAACAACCCAAATCTCTGAGAACATATGAGTGAATAAAGAAACTTGTATCTCGACAGTGGAATACTACACTGATCTTTGGAAAAATGAAGTCATAGAATTTGCTTATAAGTGGATTGACATGGAGGAAAATTAGAGGGATATGTATAGACATAAAATGACTGTACTCATGAGATATAAAATAAATTAGTGTTATAGCTCATAAAGACAAAGACAATATAGATGAGGGCCAGGGGTACTGCTACATGATAGGAAACTGCCACAACCAACAGGGGAGTGTTTTAGCTTCAGAAGGAACCATTGTGACAATGATAGTTGAAAATGATCACTGTAAACAAAAAATGGTGCTAAAAGACTGAGGGGAGAGTAAATGATCATTCAAGGAGTCTATAGTTAATCCCATGACAGTATACTTCAGGGATGGAGAGACCCTATCTCCTAGACCAAGGGAATTCCCTCTATAATATCCCCAATAGTTACTGTGCCTATGCAGGAGGGGAAAGGGAAAAAAAAGGTGGGAAAAAAGCACAAAATAATAATTTTTCCACATATATATTGATTGATTGATTGATTGATTGTTTTTTTGACATTCTTATTTTGGTGTAGATATTGAAGTTGATGTCTCCTTTTTTATTTTATATTATTTTATCTTTCTCTTTCTTTTTGCACTCCGGCATGAGTTGATTTCAGAACCAAGGCTATTGTGTGGTGCTTCTCTTTATTGCTCAAGGCCTCACTGGATATTTAATTTGACATTTATTTTTGTACTGTTATGGTGTTTCAATTATCTTCTTCATGTCCTCTCTCAAACTGAGGTTGATAGCCACTAGAAGGACTCCACCCATTTTCAGCATATTTTAATTTTTTTATTTTTTTTCCTTATTCTTTACCCCATTCTATTGCTTTTCTTTCCCTCAAACAAAACCACATAACTCGATTTATCTAGCTTAGCCTCTCAAATAGAGGGAGAAACAAGGGAGGGCACCAGTACCAAACAGATGTATGATCACTGATAGTAAGCTAGACAAAGAGGGGACCACCTACTCTAGCAGCCCGGGGGGTGATGGTAGGGGATATGGGTTGCAGAAAGGGAACAGGGAAGGGGGGAGGACAAATTTGGTGGTGGGTATTCCCCTGATTCAATGTTAATATGTACCTAAAATACTAATGTAAAAGATATGTAAGCCACTATGATCAAAATAAAAATTTAAAAATAAATAAATAAATAAAAATGATGCTAAAAGGAGGTAAAGTGATATTGATACCTCTTCAATAGCCATACTGCAGATTATGGTGGATAGGAGAGAGACAGAGAGAGAATGAGAGAGACAGAGAGAGAGACAGAGACAGAGAGAGACAGAGAGACACAGAGAGACAGAGAGAGAACAGAGAGAGAGACAGAGAGACAGAGAAGGGCATCTGGCAGTAAGGCGAGCAGGAGGGAGGGCAGTGAGGAAGGTGGGAAGCAAACTGGGACATTGGTCACAGACAATGTGCACTGGTGAAGTGTTGGGTGTCCAACTGGGTGTTGGACATTGTATTATTGAAACTAAAAAACAAACAACTTTGTAAAAGTATATCATAGTGATTCAATCAGAAATTTATTTAAATAAGAAAAAAATGGCTAACCAACCCTATTAATACTATTGTCACAGATATGCAGTGCATGACTCTGATAATTAGAATTAATTTTTCATTATTTCATTCTCCATTTATATCCACTGTATCAAGTCTGGGAAGAAATGTATTAATTCATTTTCTCTGTTTTTACATTAAAAATACTAAGTGAAGAACTAAAATTGGCCATCTTTGGTGATTCATTTCTTCTGGTTTGTTGTACAGTTCTTTATTTTTGTTTTCAAAGGAAAGAATCTCCCAACCTTTGCTTTATCTACCTTTTGCAGTATGTATATAAGAATAAATACATACTCAACTTAAACACTCCTCACAAGAATTTTATCTCACCTTTCCATTAGACCCTGTTTCCCCCATATACTCAGACAAATTATAGCAAGGTAATATAAATTACCTTTCAGGATATCTTTCAGATTTGAAATTAAAAATGTTAAGGTACCTACAGTAAAATACAGCTTTTTCTGAATTTAATCAAGGCATCTACAAAACCCCAAGATAATTTGTGCCAGACTTGCCAGTCTGTGGAAAGTTTTGTGGTAGGAGTCTAAGTTTTAGATTCTCTAGTCTACTGTTGAACAAAAAGATCATTTATTTATAAAAAGTTGATATTTGGTTGTAAATACATCTGATTTATTTGGCTGTAAATATATTTGATGACCTTTAAATATTGACCTTGCAGTATTCAAGACACTTGGTGGCTTTAATAAAATGTACTAATCTACATAAATATATTTATGGTTTTGTTTTTCAAATATCTAGGAGATCAACGTGTTGACAGTCTCACTGGTCAACCAAGATCGAGAGGGTAATAGTGAGAAAAGAAGCCAAGGCTTAAAATCAGAGAAAGAAGCTCTGCTAATAGGTAAGGAAATTCTGTTTTCCTTGTAGTGCACTTAATAATAACTAGGCAGTTTACCAAATAATACTTAAGTAATTCACCTCTAGTTATGATTTGATAACTGCCTTCTGGTTAGAGACAAGATTAATTTATTAAGGTAGATTATATTGTATTTATATTAGAAGCATACAAACCAATGGGAGAAAGTTTTACTCTTCTGCAACCTTGTATGTTAGCTACATGTCAGATATATCAGATGAAAAAACTGAGTTCAGGAAGACAAGTTAACTTATATAATACATATTTGAATATCAAATTTGGAGATATCATTTCCAACTGGGGGCCAGACTTGCCTTATTCCAAAAGATCCAAATCAAGTTATATCCTCAAGCTAAAATATGCTATGCCCTGTAATGCTGGTGAGAGTGAAAACCAGACTTCTGTTGCTAAAATAATTCAGTATAGTATGATCCAGGATTTCTTGGTTTCCTGTAACCAAGATAAATGAAACATGCTAGCTACTAAAAAGGGGATAAAAACAAAGGAGGTTTCTGGTCACCTGAAAACATTGTCATTCCACAAAATATATGTAGCTGGCATTTTTGTTCTGTGAACAAGATACACAGATTTACATTTTTTCAATTTATAGTCTTCAATTGCAGATTCAGCAGTGCTAGTCGTTTTCAAAACAAAGAGTCCCAAAAGAGGACATGTTGGGAATGTTTCCACTTGGAAGTCTGTATGTCTGAACTATTTCCTAAGCTATACAGGAGAGTTTATTTACTTCCTGATGCTCAGAATTGATTCAGGCTATGGCTTTGGCACTGACTCAAGTAAGGGCTTCCAAGTTAATACTGTCTCTTTTGTGGTGAGGTTCAGAGTGAAGAATGAGACTATAGTACCTTGAGACAAATGGTAGTTTTGCAGTTTATTATCAACAAACATAGCACCTGGTTGCATTTTCTAAATATAGCATGAATTCTCCTCAAAATGACAGGTACACTGAGGTCTGTGGAAGCTAGCACAGGAGGAATTATATTCAAAAGATTGTCCAAAGTTCATCCATCATATATAGATTTTTCAACTACAGAGTTATTGAATATGACATCAACTTAAAGATACTTCATGAAAAAACAATTTTTTTCTCCTTGATGATCTACAACAGTAATAACATTCCATACACAAGTTCCATAACATGCTGATGTGCTATCAGTTCCAAGAACCCAAAATGAACTCGTGTAGTTAGCAACTGGATTTTTTTTTCTATTAGAAAACATGTCAAACTCTGACAACTGTTTAACATTTGCATAATATGACAAAGTTGTGCTTTCTTTCTTACACTGCTTTTAAGATATGAACAAAGCACATAATGATCAGCAATAACCTTCCCTTATACATAGGTCTGAATTGCACAGACCTCTTGAAAACTTTAACAATGGGACCTCCATTTTCTTTATTTCCTTCCTGTGGATTCACTTGCATCTCCTTTTCTAGTCTAGATGGAGAAAACACTCCATGAACAATATCTTCTAAATAATACATAAATGCACACACACAACCCCCCCACTCACACACACGCTTTTCAGTCAACTATTTCAAAATTTAAAATATAATATGCTTTACTTTGTAGGTTAAGGGATTGACAGAAAAATTATATTGATAAAACATCACTTATCACTTCTGGTGAGGTCTTGGGGGGGCTTAATTGGTACATTCAAATGCCTTAAACAAAAAGAAGAGGGGCCAAGAGAAACAGTACAACAGTTGTATCCTTACCTTGAAAACAGCTGACCAGTCTGATTATGACCTCTCATATGGTCCTCCAAGCCTGACAGGAGTGATTCCTGAGTACAGTGCTATGAATAAACAAAATATATTAGAAAGGGGGCCGGGCGGTGGCGCTAAAGGTAAGGTGCCTGCCTTGCCTGCGCTAGCCTTGGACGGACCGCGGTTCGATCCCCCGGTGTCCCATATGGTCCCCCAAGCCAGGAGCAACTTCTGAGCACATAGCCAGGAGTAGCCCCTGAGCATTACTGGGTGTGGCCCAAAAAATCCAAAAAAAAAAAAATTAGAAAGACATCAAGCATTTAGTAATTTAATAAGTCACCATCTGCAATAAAAAGTGCACACAATCAATTGTAAATTGTTCTAGGATATTCCACACCTTTTTTTTGTTTTTGTTTTTGGACCACACACAGTGATGCTCAGGGGTTATTCCTAGCTATGTGCTCAGAAATCACTCCTGGCTTGGGGAAACATATGGGATATTAGGGGATCAAACTGTGGTCTGTCCTAGGTTACTGCATGCAAGGTAAGCGCCATACCGCTTGCATCACTTCTCCAACCCCCTCCACACCCTTTTCCTAGCTGATTTCTTACCTATATTAAAATTTGAAGTTCAAGTTGAACAAAATATAAATTAATACTTGACTTTTTAGTTGAATTGTCATGAATTGCAAAATAACAAAGTGACTCGTGATTTAGTTTCAGGCATACAATGTTTGAGCACCAGTTCCTTCAACCGTGTCCACTTTCCTAAATCAGTGTCTCAAGTATCCCTCTTATGGTTTCGAGTCTGATATCGAGGTCTTTAATCCATTTGGATTTTACCTTCGTACATGAGGTTAACTGGGGGTCTAAGTTCAATTTTTTGCAAGTGGCTAGCCAGTTGTACCAACACCACTTACTGAAGAGGCTTTCTTTGCTTTATTTAGTATTTCTTGCTCCTTTATCAAAAATTAGGTGACTGTATGTCTGGGGAATATTCTCTCAGTATTCAAGCCTATTCTACTGATCTGAGGGCCTGTCTTTATTCCCATACTATGCTGTTTTGAAAACTATTGCTTTGTAGTACAGTTGAAAGTTGGGAAAGTAATTCCTCCCATATACTTTTTCCCAGTGATTGCTTTAACTACTCTAGGGTGGTTATTGTTACAAATGAATTTCAAAAGTGCCTGATCCACTTCTTTGAAGAATGTCACAGGTATCTTGAGAGGGACCACATTAAATCTGTACAATCCCTTGGGGAGTACTGCCATTTTGATGATGTTAAACCTGCCAATCCATCAGCAGGGTATGTGTTTCCATTTCCGCGTGTCCTCTCATTTCTTGGAGCAAAGTTTTATAGTTTTCTTTGTATAGGTCCTTCACATTTTTAGTCAAGTTGATTCCAAGATATTTGAGTTTGTGTGGCACTATTGTGAATGGGATTGTTTTCTTAATGTCCATTTCTTCCTTATTACTATTGGTGTATATAAAGGCCATTGATTTTTCTGTGTTAATTTTGACACCTTACTATATGATCATGTCTATTGTTTCTAGAAGCTTTTTGGTAGAGTCTTGAGGGTTTTCTTAGAGTATCATGTCATCTGCAAACAGTGAGAGCTTGACTTCTTCCTTTCCTATCTGGATTCCCTTGATATCTTTTTCTTGCCTAATCGCTATAGCAAGTACTTCCAGTGCTATGTTGAATAGGAGTGGTGAGAGAGGACAGCCTTGTCTGATGCCAGAATTTAGAGGGAAGGCTTTTAGTTTTTCTCCATTGAGGATAATATTTGCCACTGGCTTGTGGTAGATGGCCTTAACTATATTGAGAAAGGTTCCTTTCATACCCATCTTGCTGAGAGTTTTAATCAAGAATGGGTGTTGGACCTTATCAAATGCTTTCTCTGCATCTATTGATATGATCATGTGACTTTTATTTTTCTTGTTGTTGATGTTGTGTATTATGTTGATAGATTTATGGATGTTAAACCATCCTTGCATTCCTGGGATGAAACCTACTTGATCATAGTGGATGATCTTTTTTTTTTTGTCTGTTTGTTTGTTTTTTGGGCCACACCCGGTGGTGCTCAGGGGTTATTCCTGGCTGTCTGCTCAGAAATAGCTCCTGGCAGGCACACGGGACCATATGGGACACCGGGAATCGAACCAACCACCTTTGGTCCTGGATCGGCTGCTTGCAAGGCAAACACGGCTGTGCTATCTCTCCGGGCCCGTGGATGATCTTCTTAATGAGGCATTGAATCCTATTTGCCAGGATTTTGTTGAGGATCTTTGCATCTGCATTCATCAGCGATATTGGTCTGTAATTTTCTTTTTTTGTAGCATATTTGTCTGGTTTAGGTATCAAGGTGATGTTGGCTTCATAAAAGCTATTTGGAAGTGATTCCGTTTTTTCGATTTCATGAAAGAGTCTTGCCAGAATTGGAAGTAGTTTCTCTTGGAAAGTTTAAAAGAATTCATTATTGAATCCATATGTGGGCTTTTTTTTTTTTACAGACATTTGATTACCGTTTTAATTTCATCAATAGTGATGGGGGTGTTTAGATATGCTACATCCTCTTCCTTCAACTGTGGAATATTATAAGAGTCCAAGAATTTATCCATTTCTTCCAGGTTCTCATTGTTAGTGGCATTGAGTTTCTCAAAGTAGTTTCTGATTACCCTTTGAATCTCTGCCATATCAGTAGTGATCTCTCCTTTTTCATTCCTAATACGAGTTATCAAGTTTCTCTCTCTCTTTCTTTGTTAGTTTTGCCAGTGGTCTATCAATCTTGTTTATTTTTTCAAAGAACCAACTTCTGCTTTCATTGATCTTTCAGATTGTTTTTTTGGTTTCCACTTCATTGATTTCTGCTCTCAGTTTTGTTATTTCCTTCTGTCTTCCTATTTTTGGGTCCTTTTGTTGAGCACTTTCTAGTTCTATTAGCTGTGTCATTAAGCTACTCAGGTAAGCTCCTTCTTCCTTCCTGATGTGTGCTTGCAAAGCTATAAATTTTCCTCTCAGTACTTCTTTGCTGTGTCCCATAAGTTCTGATAGTTTGTGTATTTATTATCATTTGTTTACAGTAAAGTTTTGATTTCCTCTTTGATTTTATCTTGGACCCACTGGTTATTAAGTTTGAGGCTGATGAACTTCCAGGTGTTAGTTTTCTTCTGTGTCCCTTTAGAATTCACATATAATTTCAGAGCCTTGTGGTCAGCGAAGGTAGTCTGCAAGATTTCTATCTTCTAGATATTATGGAGTTATGTTTTATGTGCCAGCATGTAGTCTATCCTGGAGAATGTCCCATGTACATTGGAGAAGAATGTGTATCCAGGTTTCTGGGGATGGAGTGTGCTATATATATCCACTAGGTCTCTTTCTTTCATTTATCTCCTCAGGTCTAGTATATTCTTGTTGGGTTTCAGTCTGGTTGACCTATCCAGTGTTGATAAAGCCGTTTTGAGGTCCCCCACAATTATTATGTCGTTATTGATATTATTTTTCATATTTGTCAACAATTGTATTAAATATTTTGCTGGCCCCTCATTCGGTGCATATATGTTTAGGAGAGTGATTTCTTCCTGCTCTACATACCCCTTGATTAATATAAAATGTCAATCTTTGTCCCTTACAACCTTCCTGAGTATAAAGTTTGCATTATCTGATATTAGTATGGCCACTCCAGTTTTTTTATGGGTGTTGTGTGCTTGGGTAATTTTTCTCCAGCCTTTTATTTTGAGTCTATGTTTGTTCTGACTATTCAGGTACGTTTCTTGTAGGCAACAGAAGGTTGGATTGAGTTTTTAATCCATTTAGCTACTCTGTGTCTCTTAACTTGTGCATTTAGTCCATTGACATTAAGAGAAAGAATAGTCCTGGGGTTTAATGCCATCTTTATATCAAAATTTGGTGTGTCTTTTGGTCAGTCTTGTCTTAAATTAGGACTTTCAGTTTTTCTCTTAAGACTGGTTTTGAGTCTGTAAAGTTTCTGAGCTGTTTTTTGTCTGTGAAATCATGTATTATCCATCAAACCAGAACGTGAGTTTTGCTGGGTACAGTATTCTAGGTGAAGCGTTCATTTTATTGAGTTTTGTCACTATGTCCCACCACTGCTTTCTGGCCTTGAGTCTTTCTGGTGACAGGTCTGCTGTAAATCTCAAGGATGCTCCCTTGAATGTAATTTCCCTTTTTGATCTTGCTGCTTTCAGAATTCTGTCTCTTTTTGTGGGATTTGTCATTGTGATTAGGATGTGTCTTGGGGTATTTTTTCTGGGGTCTCTTTTGGTTGGTACTCTTTGAGCATGCAGGATTTGATCGCATATATTCTTTAGTCTGGAAGTTTCTCTTTAATGATGTTCTTGACCATTGATTCTTCCTGGAAATTTTCTTCCTAGGTCTCTGGGACTCCAATGATTCTGAAGTTGTTTCTGTTGAGCTTATCATAGACTTCTATTTTCATCTGTTCCCATTCTTTGACTAATTTTTCCACTGTCTGTTCATTTGCTTTAAGTTTTTTTTCCAATCTCTCCCACTGTATGGAATTGTTATGTATCTCATCTTCCACAGCACCAATTGTATTCTCAGCTTCTGTTACCCTTGTGTAGAGCTTATCCATTTTGTCATTCAATTTGTTTACTGATTTTTTTAGGCCTGTTATTTGACCTGTTGTTTCAGTTTGGAGTTTTTTGATTTCTGTCTTCACATTTTCTTGGTTCTTATTGGTGTTCTGTTCAACTAGATCCATGATTTCTTTGAGTTCTTTGAGCATCTTCCATATTGCTTGTCTAAACTCCTTATCTGAGAGATTGATTAGTTGGTTGGTCGTTTTCTGGTCATCAGAACTGTCATCTTCATTCTCTATGTCTGATGCTGGCCTGCGTTGTTTCCCCGTTGTCATACTTGTATTGTGGGTTTTTCTACATGTTGTGGTAGTATTCATTGGCTAAATGATATACGTGGACATGCTCCTCTGGCTCCGCCCTTTATGGGTGGGTTGACTTGCCTCCGAGGAAAGGGTGTCCTCCATGGATGAAGCCTCACACAGGATCAAATCTTAGGCACAAGCATACAGTAGAGAAGACAGTCTAGGGAGAAATGCTGGGCTTCAGTAATCCAGCACAGTTCTTAGTGTGATTTTTTTTCTTCTTATTTCAATGGCGTTCTTTTTTTAGAAAGAGTGCACAGCTGCATAGCGAAGTGGCATAGGTCGTAGATTTTCCCAGCCTGACGTCACAAACAGGGGACCTGACTTCTGCAAAGTACTGCTTATAGCCGGTTTTCACGTTATGAAGCAGTTCCTTGAATGAGCCTCTGGGAGAGCGAGTTTTCTGGAGCCTCTTTTGGCCTACTCCCAAGAGGTTCAGGCGACAGGACAGGAGACACACACACAGACAGCACTCACAATTTCTCTCAGTTGGGTGACATCATTGTTGTAATGGCTCTTCCTTGTCATATCTTCTCCTTTCTCTTCACATAGTGACAAGCTTCCTACTAAAGACCAGTTCTTCTTTCCTTCATTTCTACTGTCATTCTGCATTAGTTATTCCTCTACTGTTTCTTTATATTCCACAAATGAATATGATCATTCTATCTGTCCCTCAGATTCACTTCACACATCAAAATACTATCCAAATATATCCAAGTATTTGCAAATCTCATGAGTACTCACAATCTGGAAACAACTCTAGTGTCCCAAAACAGATGACTGGATAAAGAAGTTATGGTGCTATACACAATGGAATACTACATATCTGTTAGAAAAGTTGTCAATCATTTTGAACTAATAATTAAGAACTTCTTGGTAGTCTAGAGACTGGAGAATTATTGTGTGAAATAAACTAAGAAATTAGATTTCTCCTTCATTTCTCCTTTACCTCTCAATCTTGTATTTTATTTTTTACTCTACTTATGAAAATGTGATTACAAGTATGTTATCTTCTTGCCCAAACTATCTCCCTCAAAATTCCTATGTATATGTACTCTTTTATTGACAAATATAGCGTAATCATCCCAAAATGTTAGGACAGAAAATTTCTCTCAAGACAAGCAGAATTTGAACACTGTCAAAGGATAGAATTATGCTCTGTGTTTAAATATACCTTGGCTAATTGAATTTGGTGACTCATCATTCTGGAATATTGAAATAAGGACTGTGATAGAGAAATGATGACAATATATGGGGCTCAAAATGCTCTGGACAAATCAGGAAGTGTAAGGTATTTCAGGAGCTAGGGCTACCTTTCCTGAAAAATTCTTTCTTTTTGAGGGGGAGGCACAAGTGGTGGTGCTCAGGGGTTACTCCTGGTTCTGTGCTCAGAAATTACTCCTGACTGGGGGGACCATATGGAATGCTAGGGATAGAACCTGCATCCTTCCTGGATCAGCTGAGTGCAAGGCAAATGCTCTACCACTCCAACCTCTCCTGAAGAATTCTTATAAATAAAATTATATGGAAGCCCCTGAACTTCTTATCTAGCTGGAGGTATCTGAACTAATCTTGGAAATTCTTCTGAAATCATCCCTCTGAATAACTTAACCTATCTAGGATATGTAGTGGATTTATTTGTCAATGAGCAGGAATGAGTATAGCTCACTCAGTTAAAAAAAAAAAAAAAGTAAGTCTAAAAGGCCAAGAACCTGACAAAAAATCTTGCTTGGAAATACAAATTACAGAAAATCTTTATCACCTCTGAATGCCTGTACTATTTGGATAATTCAACACCCTCTTGGATTGGTTTATTTTAAGATAATACATGTTAATTTTTTAATACATGTTATCTTAAAAATGTACAATGGCAGAACCAGAGCAATAGCACAGCAGTAGGGCATATGCATATGCCTTGCATATGCCTTGCATAGGCTTGCATATGTGGTTGACCCAGGACGACCTGGGTTTGACCCCTGGTGTCCCATATTGTTCCCTGAGCCATGAATAATTTCTGAGCATATAGTCAGGAGTAACTAGGTGTGGCCCAAAAGCAAAAAGGAAATTGCAGTGGCACAAATTTTGATTGTGTCGAAGATAAAGTATTCAAGTGGATTGCATCTACAGAAAATGTAAACAATAAGAAATCCTAATTATCCATGATTGTTTATAACACTAAATTATCTGGATAAAAGCATGCATTTACTCCAAACATTTTAATTTTATAAAAAATTTAGTCTATATTATACAGCATATGGATTAGGAATAGCAGACTACCCAACATGTTTTATAGCTAACATTATTTGGAGCTTTGCAGATTTAAATTATGAGTGCTTTGGGAGTTCAATCATTGTGTCAAACTTTAGATAATTAATGGGGATTAAACACTATATTTAAAATCAACTAAAGATAGACACTTTGAAAAATAAGTCATAAATCACAATAAAAATAATTTCTATCAATCCTTTTGAAGACAGATTGTCATATCATTGAATATATAATAATTGAAACTTTATAGGGGCATTGCAGAATAGCACTTTACATCTCACGACTTTTATAGTACCCTCATGTTTGATCAATTTGATACTGTTCTTTCTACATAGAGCCTACATCTTGAATTTGGCATGCACTGAACTTGTGATAGAATATGTCAATACTTTTGATGTAGAGTGGGAACTATGCTTGGAAACCATATTAAAAAAAGAATGAATCAAAAAAATTTTATTTATAGTCTAATGGTTCTGAATGTTTACAGTATAACTTTGGCTTCTGTTGTTCCTTCTTCTCTGGCATCTTAATTCAGACACTGTAGATCTATAGAATTGCAATAGCAGCAGACCTTATTGGCATCATATCAATGCTATTCATCACTGTAAATTTCATTATGATATAGCAAAAACGTTAATCAACTTTATTTATAAATTTTTCTTTAAAACTTCCAATATGTATGAGACATATCCTCAAATTTTTCTTACCAGGCAAACTTCTTTACATAACTTTCAGCCAAGTGCCACCCCTAGGGTAATGTTGGAACCTTCAAAATACCCTCTTGTTTTCAACTTGAACCCAGGACATATCTTCTTCTATTATCCTCATGGAAATTGTCTTTATATTCCTTTCTCTGCAAGCCCTTTTCACCTGAGTTTCGAATAGGTTAGCATTCTTGTAGATTTACTGTAAATGTGAGAGGAGGCAAGCACATGTTCTATTATGTCATCTTAATTCTATCCACAAGAAGCATGCCATAAATATTATTCTCTCCATGGAAATAATCAAGTCCAATTATTTGGCCGTTCCTTTGCAAGTTCTCCACTTATACTTCCTACTATTCCTTTAACGAATCCTTTTATTTCTTCCCAGAAGTCTATCAAATAGTATCAGTTTTCTAGATTATTTTATTAGATTCTTAGTTAAAGCCATATCATTTTTTCCATTTTCAGAAAATTACCAGTTCCTTGAAAGGGACTTCAGGAAGTTGCCCCAGAACAACCCTTATTCAATACAAGGCCTCAGCCAGAGAGATAGCCTAGGCTGGCATTTGTCTTGCATGAGGCTGACCCAGGTCGGACTGAGGTTCAATTCCTGGCATTGCATATGGTCCCCTCAGCCTGCCAGGAGCAATGTCTGAGTGCAAAGCCAGGAATAACCCCTGAGTGCTGCCAGGTGTAGCCACACCAACCTCCCACAAAAATGACCAGGCCCTACAAACTACATTTTCAATATCATCATGATTGATGGTACCATCCTAATTAATGGTACTAGGATGGGCTACTCACATTTTCTTTGACTCATCCTGTCTCTTCTGCTACAATATTTAACTTCCCTTCATACTCCCATAGAAATGTGTAGGAAAAATAAGTCTCTGTCCTATGGGACTATAAATTTGAAAAGCTGTTTTTCTCAGTAATACTGTGCAAGCCCTTCTATATTTTGAGATGTATTCCCTTTGAGAAACTCATCCGTCCTTGTCACCCCAAAGGCTGCAGCACTACTTAGCTCCCTGTCTCACCCTCCATTGGATGTCCAACATAGGCAGAGAATGCTGTTTACAGGCTTCCAGTATCCCTGAGGTTGCTATCAGATGCTCTCTTAGAATAGCCCTCCATGCCTTCACGTGAACATGTGTGGGAGAACAAGTGTCTCACTGGGCCTGAGAGATCATTCAGCATGATCATTCAGAGATCAGTCAGCTTTTGCTTTAAACATGCCCAATTAAGTTTTTATCTCTGGCACCAAATATGATTCCTCGGGCAACTCAAGAAGTGATCCCTGAGCACAGAGTCAAGAGTAACCCCTCAGATGTGGCTTATTAACCAAAAAAAAAAAAAAAAAGGCAAGATAAACGTGTGTTACTAGAAACTACCTTTTCTATTTCACAAAAGTGGAGTTAAGGGGCTGGAGAGATAGCATGGAGGTAAGGCGTTTGCCTTTCATGCAGAAGGTCATTGGTTCAAATCCCGGCATCCCATATGGTCCCCTGAGCCTGCCAGGAGTGATTTCTGAGCGTAGAGACAGGAGTAACCCCTGAGCGCTGACGGGTGTGACCCAAAAGCCAAAAATAATAAAAATAAAAATAAATGGAGTTAACTACTCTTTCACCCTCCTCTTTACAGTGATAAATGTACTCTTGTAAATAGGAGGCATAGTATCCCTGTCTTCAGCCTGAAGCATCAGAGAAAACTGCATATATCCTCCTGAAAAATCAGTCTGTGAGAACTTTGCCCCTCTCACTAAAATACAAATAAGTGTTAATTTTTAAAAATATTTCAAATTTATTTGGAAAGGAAAGAAAGATTTCCTGTATTTCCTTAAGGCCTAGAAATACTGAGTCTAGAGCTATGTGATGCCAGGAATCAAATACATAGGCCTTATGAAAAGATGAAAGTTAATCTCTTTTTATAGCTGAGTAATATTCCTTAAATATCTATATATCATTAGCCACACACCCATCAGTGGACATTTGTTCCCATATCTTAAGTATTATAAATAGCATATCAATTAACATAGATAGATGATAGACAGACAGACAGACAGAGGGACAGATACACAGATAGATAGATAATAGAGATGCAAAGGTGTGTAATCACTTAGTCACATGACTTTTTGTTGTTGTTGTTTTGGGGCTTGGGGCCTATACCCAACAGTGCTTAGGAGTTATTCCTGGCTCTGTGCTCAGAAATCGCTCCTGGAAGACTTGGGGGACCATATGTGATGCCAGGAATCGAACCTGGGTCTGTCTGGTTCAGATGCATGCAAGGCAAACACCCTCTGCTGTGCTATCTCTCTGGTCCCCAGTCATATTCTATTTTAATTTTTTGTTTGGTTAGTTTTTTGGGGCCATACCCAGTAATACTCGGGTTGCTCCTGGCTATGTGCTCAGAAATTGCTCCTGGCTTGGGGGACCATATGGGATGTGGGGGAGTGGAATTGCGGTTTGTCCTAGGCTAGCGCTGGCAAGGCAGTCACCATAATGCTCTGCGCCATCCTTCTGGCCCTATTTTAATTTTTTTAAAAGACTCATATTTTATTCAATAGAAAATGTGTATTCTTTTTAATCCTTGCCAACACTGGTTGTTTTCAGTCTTTTGATATATGCCATTCTCGATGTTTTGATATGATATTTCATTCTTGTTTTGATTCTTGATAAGTGATAAGTGATAATGAATTATTTTTCATAAATCTGCTTATCACCTATGTATCTACTATTCATTTACTTTTAAATTTTTTGTTGATGGTATTTGGATTTTTGTTGCTGAGTTTTATAAGTTATTTATGTATATTGAAAATTAGTCCTTTATTAGTGCACAAATACTTTTCTGGCTCAGTTGCAATATTTTAAACTTTATACATAGTTTATTTTGAAAACTTTTATTTTTTCATTTCACTGAAACTTTCAGTTATATGTAGTTCCAGCTAGTTGTTTTTGCTTTTGTTTTCTCTGCCACTTACACCTTATTGAAGACACCTCTTAAGGTTAATTTCATGGAACACTTACCCTGCATATTTCTTGATATATTTTATAGATTTTTGGTCCAATGATGAGATCCTTATTAAAAAAATTTTGGATTTATTTGTGTGTGGTGTTAGGAGTCTGGATTCATGCTTAGTACCAAGAATTACACAGATCACAGAACATAATCTTTCAGAGTTTCTCATATTTCTGGTAGTATGAAATAGTCTGGCCTCATCCTCCCTTTTCAGAAAAAAAAATTGAGTGGCTCCATGGGAACCTACCTTCTTTAAGAGAGTACTCTGCTAATTAAATGGGCCTAAGGATAAAACCAAGACCCCCAGGTATGTGACTGAAACATCCACTTTGGGAGCCACTATCTCAGTCTAGTCCAAGACCAATGGCAGCTCAAAGTATAAGACGATGATATTCAGTTTGTTTGCGTCTATGAGTATGGGTCTTACCTTAGTTATTTAATCATCTAAGCTTCACAATGTAAGCTTTTATCTTCAGATTTAATTCTTCTCAAGCCTGTTTAAAAGAAAATAAATAAAAGAATGCCAATTGAACACAATTTCTTAGCAAATAAGCAACCAACAGTTCATGGAACTGATGTTCTCATTTTCCCTACTTTGGTTTAGATCTAGAAGCAGAAAGGACAAGAAGGTAGTGTTTTGGCTAAGCTACAACTCCAGCACTCAGCTTTTCATTTGTCAGTTGTCTGTTGATTTCCCTGATGGAAAAGCCTTCTGATTTATAAAACTCCAGACAAATTATCTGTTCACAGGCCTTTTAAAGTGATCTTATAAATTATAGTAAAATGATATCAAGTTGACTCCCTTTAAAAATCAGCAACAATAATAGGGGTGGGGGTTTAACAAATGTTTCAGAAAAGATTTGTGTTTCCTTCAGTGATAGTTAAGGGAAACATGGATTAAATACTTTTCACAAGTCTAGGCTATAATTATTAGGAAAACTGGAGGTAAATATGATTTATGACCTAAGTACATACATCATTTTTGAAGTACAAATTCCACTGAAGGAATTAAAAGAGATCATTTTATTTAAATTACCTATAATTTTATATTGATAAGTCAAGCATAAAATTGGTAGTTTAAATGCTTCCAGGAGCTTTTATTTTGAAATTGCTTTAGTCATCTATAGATTATAGTTTTTCTAACTTACCCCATTCCAGGAGATCTTAGGTGCTGTTAGTAATGGCACAACCCTAGCAACCTTATAAAACCATTTCTGGAAATTCTTCTCACTAATGTCCAAATGTTTATCTTTTTAACCTAGGTATCATATCAACGTTTCTTCATGTCCATCCTTTTGGAGCCAATATAGAATATCTATGGTCATACATGCAGCAGCTGGACTCCAAGGTAAATTATTTATCTCAAGTTGACTTGCCCTTCTGGAATTGGACCCTATATCAGAAGTGTAAGTTCTGGTATATGAAGGTTTATCAATCCTTCCTCTTTGCAAGAAGGACCATATTTTTAAGCAATGAACTTCTTTTCATTTGCTTTTTTCTTTGTAGAAAGAAAAGCAGTTATGGGAGCTGGAGAGATAATATAATGGGTAGGGCATTTGCCTTGCACACAGCCCACCTATGTTCAATACCTGACACTCTCTGTGGTTTCCCACTCCACCCCAGTCTACCAGGAGTGACCAAAAAAATGAAATTATCTAAAAACAATCTTTAAAAAGTATCTAAAATTATCTAAAAAGGTAATTATCTAAAACAACCATGTTTTTTAATAGGAGCCAAAGTGCTTTAAGAAGAGATGAAGGACTGCAAATTGATCAGAAAGTTCCAAGGGAGAAATCAGATCAGGGTGGCTAATGTGTCATTATCTATAGAGCATATTTTTAATAAGATCCACAAAATGGTAGTAAGGACACCATATAAAAAACAAAATTACCTCAAATAACCAATATTTGATAATGGTAATTTTCAGCATTATTTTCCTACCAATGCAAAAAAAAAAACTTTCTGTACTACTTACATTAGCCTCAGTTCTTTTAGACTGAGGACCTTTTCTTTGAGATATAGCTATCATCTACAGATCAGAGAGACAGCAGTGCAAAGTAAGACCTTTGCCTTCTATGTTTCAGACCTCAAATCAATCCTGGCATTACATATTGTCCAAACTACAGCCCAAATCAAAGGGGCGAAATCGGACAAAAATATAGCTCAAAGAGAGGGGGATAGACATAGAATAATCTCATTCATTTGTGGTATATAAGAGAAAAAAGAGATAGTATGGTAAAAATTCCCAGAAATAATAGAGAAAAAAGTCAGGAGGCTCAGCCCAGCATACAAACCTTGCCACAAAGAGTGGTGAGTATACCTAGAGTAGAGAGGGTTTACTAGGACAATGATAGATGGAACTGATCTCTCTGGACAAAACTTGGTGCTGAAAGGGAAGAAACCAGCAGGCAAGGTACCCCTCCATTAACAATAGTGCAAACCATAGTATTGAAAAGGAGAGAGGGGGGGGGGGGCAATTTGCCTACCATAGTAAGGCAGGGATGGGGTTAGGGGAGACATGAAAGACTTGGGCGATGGTGATGGGAAGGGTACACTGATGGAGGATGGTGTACATTGTATGACTTAAACCCAACAATAAAGAGATTTGTAACCACAGCGCTTAAATAAAGCAAGAAAGATAAAAAATATATGTGTATATATATTTCAATTTAGGTATCAAATTCTAGTGACCAAAGGAAAAGCATCCATCAAAATAAAGTCTGCTGGCGAAGCCATGTGTAGAGATGAGCTCATTGGCCTTTGATTAAGTTGCTTGTTAAATGTGCTGCTGAGACGGGAATAAAAAATATAGGAGCTCTTCCATAGAGCACAGCAAAGCACATGGCCTTCACAGATCTTTGTCCACAGCCCAGTGACTCTGGATGCACAGAAGCCACTAAATTTTCAGTGGCCAGGGTCAACTAAATTATTCCACTGAGTCTGTATTTTAATTCAAATAATTATCTCACCAATTCATGAACCCACAACTGCCTGCTTTTTTCCATCTGGTCTAATTCTTCCCCTTGAAGAGAACTCATCTGCAAAAAAAAGTAATTTTTAGTCAGAGATTCGTGTCTCTGTCTTCTTTTTGGATGATAGGGTGAATCAAAGCAGAGTCAAAGGAGATGTTAAGATCAAATCTTTAACACATTGGTGCTGGTGTGGCAATGTGTTAATGAAACCACAGTTAAGGGTGATCCAGTGACGTTACACAGCAGTCAGTATGGTAAAGTTTAGTTCTACTCCTGTTCTGCCTCTGCCTCTGCCTCACCTCACTGAAAGCTATCATAGAAAATGCCTGTGCTGGGGCCGGAGAAATAGCACAGCAGTGTTTGCCTTGCAAGCAGCCGATGCAGGGCCCAAGGTGGTTGGTTCAAATCCCGGCATCCCATATGGTCCCCCGTGCCTGCCAGGAGCTATTTCTGAGCAGATAGCCAGGAGTAACCCCTGAGCACAGCCGGGTGTGGTCCAAAAAAAAACAAAAAAAAAAAAAAAAGAAAGAAAATGCCTGTGCTGACTAATGAAAAGAGGAGCTAGTTCCAGCAGCTTTGGCTTCTATTTCCCTTTCCCTGAAAGATAAAATGAAATATTTCTTGCACTCCTATGCTTGTCAGAGGCCAAGATTTTATCCTATTTGTTGCTATTCTCCTTACCCCTTGTACTGTTCACATTTATTTCCATCCCTTTTCTGGGAAGCAGTTATAGCAATACTCTGAACTGAAATGGCCAAAGTATCTTATTTGCTACTTATTTCAGAATTCCAGGATCCATTTCCTGGGCTCCATCAGTGCAGGAAGAAGTACATGTATCTATAAAATGTATGTCTGCACATATGTGATCTAGTAAAAGTCATCGCTACGTGTGATGAATAATGATTTGTGGAAGATCAGAAGCCCTTGTTCTGGTCCCCTCCACAGGGTAGAATGTCCATCATACTCTGTTCAGACTGTGCTTCTACCCTTCCAAGTCTCTGGACATTCCCTGATGGACCTTTGCAAGAGAGATTTAGACATGGGAAATCCTACTTCTTGTCAGACTGATTTACAAAGAGAATGAGGAAATATTTCCCTCACAGAAGGGTTTTGCTCCAGATAGCCCTCTGAATGAAATGCGCAGTAGAGCTCTCAGCTCCAACCTCCCAATACCAATGGTAGAAAAACAGAGACAGTGTTTTTAGTAAAACTTCAAGGTGTGAAATATTCTTTTGTGAATCCCTGGGAGGCTGGAAGGATATTTAGGCTTTTTTAATTCAGAAAGCAATTTATTGTTCTGTTCTGAAACTTCATGTCCTCAGGGCTATAAGTAGAAAACAAAATAATGAGAGGTTTGCCTTTAAAGAATCCAGCAGGGCCTTGTTCCTTTATCAGCTGCCCAAAGACACATAATCCTTGATCTGCACCCATCAGACTGAGATGGAGTTCCTTAGCACAGTGCCCCTATCCTCCTGCACCTGGTTAATCAGAATGAACTGAGGGTCAACAGGCCCCAATAGAAAAATGGGCTAACATTGTTCTGAGGCCTTATATTTTTTCTTGTGTCTACAACACAAGCTGGCTTTAATAGAATGACCTTGGAAAATTCCCACATAGGGGGTTAGAATACAAGCTTCTAGTTTGGGTGTCGTCTCCCCACCCCCCAAGCAACCCAGAGCCAGCGGGTATTACCTTCTCAGGCCCTCACATTGAAGGAGGCCTCTTGTCCACAATAACCTTTAGATTCTGTTTACTTATAACTGGCAAGGACAAAGTAAAACAGGTTCAATCCAACCTATTATAGAACTATATTAATTAATTTTATAATTCTATTTTATAAAATAATTTTATGATTTTATAAAATTTTATAATTTTATAATTATATAATTCATTTGAGAAATTAAGATTTCTCTAAGATCACATTTGAGTAAAAGAATAATCAGGCATAGAAAAAAATTAGTTATGTTGGAATGGAATATGGTTTCTTCAAGCTATAGCAGGCCACTTTAAAGTTTAATAGTATTCTGTTCTTGATAATGAAGTTTGCATATTTTTCTTGTCTCAGCCTCTAAATCACTGCAATCACTGCCGCATACTCACTTATCTCCCTGTGTCAAAAATATCTGACCAAGTCAGAAAAATTCATTCAGAGGAAGTAAGAGCAGGGACAGTGGGAGGCAAGCAGTCTCTGCAGCTCTGCACATTAAAAGCCATGCCCTGCAGGCAGGAGGTAAGCTCTTAAAAAAACAAGTCAGACTACCTGAAAATGGTTATTGATCAGTACAGAATCTCCCATCTCAGCCCAGAGCCCTTCAAGCACTCTCACACACTGATTCTGAACACAGTGGAAGTCACACTTGTGTTGAGCATTAGGAAATAAATATGTCCTAACTCAGTGGAGAAGATGTTACTCTGTACTGTGCTATCTGTATACCACAATCTCTCCAAAATGCAGACTATGTCCAAATAGACAGTACAGTAGGCAAGGCGCATGCCCTGAACCTGGTTGACCCAGGTTTGATTTCTGGAACCATGCAACATGCCCTGAAGTAAATAGTAATCTCTGAGTACAGCTGAATGTGTCCCCCACCCCCAGTAAAGATACAGAGCATAAATATGTATTTCAAAAAACACACCCCACATTATTTTATGGTGTGCAAGACAAGCACCTTGAGTTCTGAATACTCTATTTTGGTCTGTTCACTATTATGCAGTAACAGGCCTAGATACCTTTCTCACCAGCGGGACAATCATTTGTTTCTTTGTACTAAAAGAATACCTCTAGCTAGAAAGACAGAATTAAACTGTCCTGGAGGTTCCATGGCTATTCAGATCAGACAGTTGCAGAGTGCCCCTTTTCAGGCTATGTCTGGCTAACAAGGGTGAAAAATACTCCCAGTAGTATCTGTAAGATTACCCACATGAATAATCTTTAATATTATGTATGTTCTGACGTTCTCCTAAATAGTCACTTGTCACAAACAGTAAATGAGTGAGTTTTCTTTAGCTTAGACAAGCAATAATGAGTTTGTTTTACCTATTGCAGCACCTCAGGGAAGAATATCATAGTCTGAAATACTGGAGATAACAATACTTATATTTGCACCAAAAAATCAAAAGGAAATTGCTGGGTACGTAGCTCAGTGATGAGGCACATTCTTTACACAGTTGAGGCTTGATACCTGACACCAAAAAAGTAAGATTCACTCAGATGATTAAAATTTATAAAGTTGCCAGGGGCCAGGGGTCTGGTGAATATTCAGATAGTCCTCTCGTTGCTTTTCACTTACTAACCATTGTCCTGGGAAAACAAGGAATGGGTAAAGCACAAAAAAATTTGAAGAATACTGTTTGCATAGAAAAAAAAATTATGTATATCTGGTGAAAATATGTCTTACCTAAAGTTCTAAATTAGGCAGAGCAAGAATTAGTGAAATATATGCATTTTGGTCAACAGGAAGATATTCTTGGATCCATGCATATTCTAGTGGCTTCTCTCTGGTTTGCTTTAGCAGACACATCTGCCTTTTCTTTTCTTCTTTACTACTTTGGCTTCCTTTTCTAATCCTCTCTTTTCTTTTATTCCTCTTTCTTCAGTCTCCCATCCACATTCTCTTTCCAAATATCCATTGCTGCAGTGGATCTCCGTGCTGATGTTGTGTTTTACCTGGGGATGTATAGAGTACTCAGAACTGAAATATTCACTAAAGACTTACAGCTTATCTCAAGGAAGAAAAGCCATTTTTGCAATTATTTCTCTGACTCTTTAGCCTGGTGTCTTTTCAGCATCCCCAGCAAGAACTTCTCTATATTTTCTTTCTGTTGCTTGAGTAATGTGGAGCATGAAGCCACCTTTCCCCATACTATAGTTGATTTATGTTCACTTGTGACAATTGCTTCACATGCTCAGAGGACTGGCAAGGAGGCAGCAGCTAGGTCTGTAGTCAGCAAATCAAAAAATACATCAAGTATATTTTAAAAATGGCCCCTCTGTTATTTTATCACACAAATTCATTGGTTACAGGACTCCTCATTTTTTCTCATCTTTTCTATTCTCTGTCTTCTGAACTAGCTAATCAACTTCTGATTAAAAAATAAATACTATCAGGGCCGGAGCAAGAGCACAGTGGTGGGATGTTTGCTTTGCATGGTCGACCTGGGATGGACCCCAGTTTGATCCCTAGTATCCCATATAGTCCCCTATGCCTGCTAGGAGCAATTTCTGAGTGCAGAGCCAGAAGTAACCCCTGAGCACCACTGGATGTAGCCCAAAACAAACAAAACCAAAAAAAAAAAATCTGTCATATGTAGGGAAAATTTAAACAAAACTGGTGGAAGAATCCCCATACAAATTCCAAAACTATGAAGACCACCAATTTCTTGGAACAAAATCAGCTGAGTAAAAGTAATAAAAGTATTCTGTTTGTGATCTCCCAGGCTCTATAGAACACTGAATACATACATGGAAAAATGAAATTTCATAGTCATAGCACTAGTCTCTAAACACTGATAATGCGCACTGAATTTCTTTTTTGGTTTGTGACACACCAAAAGTGGTGCTCAGAGGCTATTTGGAGTGTCAGGGATAAAATCTAGGTTGGCTGCACACAGGCGAGTGCCCTACCCACTGTACTGTCACTTCTCTTAATCACACATGTGTTTGAGTCTTCTCCTGAGAAACAAAGCAGAGCTATTAAAAAGCAGGACTTGACACCAGAGAACGTATGCTTGCCTTGTCTATCTTGCTGATGAGAAAGCAGGAAAGAAACCCACACAAGAAGCCCTGTACCCACTACTATCCCCTAAACACATGTAGCAGGGCCACGACAGTAGCTCTCCCCTCTATAACAAACAGGAGCTTACAACAAACTTAGACAATAAATAAGCACCACCAGTAAGAAAATGGGCAAATTTTCCTCTGAGCTGGATGATGAGGTCAAGGCTTTCTGTTTCCTATGATGACTCTTTCACTGCTTGAGACCAAGAAAATTCTTGGTAGGAAGATAAATGACACTATGAAGGCAAAATTGTGAGACATGACTATTTATGAAAAGGAGAAGAAAACAAAGTATATGAAGTTTTTCTTTTTAAGTAAAAAAGTCTTTGACTCAGAGTGAAAAAGACAAATTGAATTTTCTTTTGAACTTGTCTCACCACCCCATGTGCTCTCTATTATTTTAATAAAGTTTATATTGGCAAGATGGGGGAAAGGTTTTAAACTTATGAGACAAACCTGGAAGCAGTTTCCTTTGATCTTTTTTTGTCAAAAGAAAAATATCTATGAAGGAAGGCTCTTGAATTTAATTGAGAGCCTTATTAAGTGGATATCTAGAAGAGAATTTTATTCTCTTCTAGATATTCTTTCATCATTGACGGGTCTTTGTTGTTTCAGAACCAGACCAATAAGTGTTCAGGGCTTACTTCTGGCCATCCTCAGGTTTCCACATGCAGTGCTAGGAATCAAATCAAGGCAGGCTGCATGCAAGACAACCTTCTGTCCCACTGTATTATGTTTCTGACCTCAATATTTGCAACATTGCAATATTTGTGGAAAAATCAGATTGTGACTTTGGAATATTCAAACAATGTAAATTTACCTGCTCTAGATACTAATAGCTCATTTCTAGCTCTGTAAAAAAATCAGAAGAATGGTGCATTGGTTATCCAATCAGAGTAACATGAGAATTTCAAATCCCACTTTTACTACTCCTTAACTATGTGAAATTGTACAACTTATATAACTTATATGTGTCCCAGTTGCCTTTTGGCAAAATGAGAGTTTTATGGGTTGTCATATATACTAAATGACTGAATATGTGAAAAACTGTCACAACAGTGTCTTGTACCCAATAATTGCTACCTAACATTGGTTGTCATTTGGTATTTTTGTATTTATGTGAACAAAAGGCTTATCACTCTCTGTTTTAGACCTTTGTCACAACCTAATGAACAGCTGAATTTTAAATCTCTTGCCCAAAGACTTCTAGATGGTGAAAACAGCATTCAGATCATCTCAGCATATTCATTCAATTTCTTTCCAATTCCCTTTTCTTGCATGTGAGAAATCTCACAAAAGTGATTTACAAGACAATGAAGCTCTTTAATAACTAGAATCATATTTTTCTTATCCAGCAAAGGGCAGGGGGCATTTACTTGTGTACCAATTGTTCTAATGAGATGGTGTGTATGAAGTGCTTACTTTGTTTGTGATTATCACCCAGTGAGGACTGCCTTAGCTACCTCTCTTCTATTTTTCTTTATTCCACGTTGAAGTCAAGACTGGATATCAAACTTTACACCTGCAGACCAGTATGAATGGCTTTAAACCACTGATTTAGAGTGAGGTCAAAAGACACCATGAAATAAATAAGATTCTCCCATGATTTT
Organism: Suncus etruscus; assembly: GCF_024139225.1. Lineage (NCBI taxonomy): Eukaryota > Metazoa > Chordata > Mammalia > Eulipotyphla > Soricidae > Suncus > Suncus etruscus. Next base: position 68,566,373 of record NC_064855.1, read on the forward strand.
CTTGTCTTTCTGATAAATGGTTCATAAGAAGTACCCAAGCATTAGCATATGAACATTGTTAGTTGAATTGGACATTTCTTGGTGGTTTTGCTATTCATTTTGATATTATTCTAAAGTACTATTCAACACTGAATAAAAAACTACCTGCCCTCCTGGACACAAGCCTCTTCCTGGAACCTCACCCACAAGCAGAGAAGCAATTGATTCTAACTCTACAGTTCTCAGTTTGCCCCCTACTCCCACCTAAGTGTGGGAACCCCAGCCCCACACTTAATAACTGTATTAATTTTGTACAAATTACCTAATCATTTCTAAATTATCCCTATCTTATGAGACTGGAGTTTTCAGAAGAGTACAAAAGAAACTTCTCTGTCCTTATCAAACATTCATATTGAGCTGTGAGGCTGCTTTGTGAGAATTTTTGATCTTTGCTGGCCTCCTACATAGGTATTATCTTTATTGGCAGGGGGTGACACAAAGCAAGGCTCGGGAGATTATATACGGTGCCAGATATTGAACCTGGTCTGCCTCAAGCAAGGAATGCACACTATTTTCTTTCCTTTTCCCCTCCTTTCTAGTGAATAATACAAGACTTCTGTTCTTTTCCAAAGGATATGACAGGTGATCTAGTTGTTACTTCGGTCAGCTATTCTATAGGCTCTGCTTGATCTGGGGATCAGGATCTTTGCAGGGGTACCACTTCAACCGGGGGGTGGGGTGGAACCATTTAATATGGATTAACTGTTTTTACTTTCCTTTTTTTTTTCTTCAAATTCATATGTTTTATTTTACAAAGTGAGTTACAACATTTTTTTTTGTACAAGTACAACAATTTTAACCAATGGGAGCATAAACACATTTTGATGGCGGGAAGGATAAAGAGGAACCTGGCAGGATGGGGGGAGGGGAAGCAAATTCTTAAACAAATAGCTAATTGATATTTATGCAGATACAATTATTTGTTTAACCTATTTTCCATTTAGATCTATCTTTTGTGCAAGCAATAAGGATCATAATTTAAACTTTACAAAAACATATCTATAACTACATGCTTGAGAGCAGTTACAAAAACAGGTTCCATGGAAAGGTTAAGGAATCTGGTTAAGCCAGATTCTTTGTGCTGATCTAAATTTATTTGCAGAGCTTTCTGTTGGTTCGGGGCTATGCAAACTTTTGTGGCTTGAATCAGGCAGGCGGTGAAAAATTCATTCAGAGTTCCTTTGATATGTGGGGTGCTCGGTCTCCCACATCTCCCCCTGTTTAGTATACAATATGGAAGGGACAGACGTGCCTCGGTGGACTGGCCACACTGGGTGAAGAGGTGTGGGGCTTCCAGTCACCGCATCTGCTACCCTTGAGTCAGTCGTTTCCAAAGCTTGGCAAGGCGCGAGCGCACAGATTGAGGTCTATGCTCAATATTTCAATATTGATAATTCAAACTTAAGTGGCGGAGAGTTGGCAGGAGGGGAGATGTCAGGTGTCAGCTGGTCTTCTGAGGTGCATAGTTGTTGGTACAGAACCTTTGAGTCCTTTCTGGTTGCTTCATCCACTTGATTCTTTACGAAGGTGGTGAGTTTGCGAAAAGCCCAAGGACCAAAGGAAACTAGCAACATAAAGCCAATGAAGGGCCCCAAAAAGGCTGGGAGCACTGTTGTTATCCATGGAGTGGTAGAAAACCAATTTTTGTACCAGCTCTCACTCTGCTCTATATCTTTTTGTCTATTTACTAAATTATCCTCTATGTGTTGAATGCTATCTCTAGCTAAGCCGAATTTATTTTAAAAAGCAACATTTTACTCTAAGGATGACACAAATTCCCCCCTCCCTCAAAGAAAAAAAATGTTAATTTTGAACCACGGCGGTTATTCTGCACTCTTTGCTAGGAAATCAACAGTAGTGTAAACTTCTTTAAGTTTGTAAACATTTTTAGCAACAGTTATAAGGCATTAGCAGATTCTAGAGTATGAACCAATGAATAAATATTTGTGCTTACACCAATAACACCTTGGCCTTTTAATAAGGCTAGGGTGATGGCAGTGTTTGATTTTTGTACTGCAGCGGGGGAGAGACACAAGATTATATTTAAGAGGTAATAAGGCAATTTTTGATCTAACAGTCAATTTAGACATTAAAACAACCAAAACACAGTGGTACTAGGACTAAAGAAACAAATGTAAAACAATGGGGGAGACAAACTAATGAAACAGGCAAAAAACGTTAAATTGGGGCAATCATGAACTGAAAGGAGAAATCAACGACAAGAATTTGATTACAATTTTTGGGGGAATCACATTGGGTACCAAAAGGCAAAGTTCAAGTTCTACCACCTGTTCCAAGGTGATGCCGAAGTGAGGCTTGGGGCTGGATTGCAGAGCGAGGGGGTCAGAGACAGGCAGGGGGTCGCCAAAGCAGAAGGGCAGTTGAGATGAATAGCAGATAGGCAGGGTCAGTGATGGTGGAGGCATTGACCATCTGCAGGATGAGGTTCGAGGTGGAAACTGGACCAAGAGGTTTGATGGTTAATCTAGGCATTAACAAAGCTAATAGTCATGATAAGCAAGAAACATTTTAGTAACAATATGGGGAGAATGTCCAGTGGAGCTGGGGGCTTCAATGAAGATGGAAGTGTTATTAACCACAATGGTTTGATTGCAAATGTTTGATAGTTGGACAGGGGGGGCGCATATATGGTCCGAGTAAGCAAGGTCCCACACTCATGACCTGTGTCAAAGGTATGCCTTGATGAGTCTCAGCTCCCCAGTGGAGGTCAGCAGGGTTGTTGGTAGCAGTGGGCATGCTGAAGGTTTATAGAAGGGCTGCCAGGCAGAGTATCATCCAGCATTCCCCTTAGGCAGAGTCAGTCAGAAACAGGTCCGGCAGGAATGGTGGGCTAGCAGGAGGGGTGACAGGCTGTTTTAAAGTGAATGAGGACAGGACTGCGGGAAGCTGCAGGAAGTCTGTAAGAAAACAGCTTGGCAGGAGGTAAAATGGTTATTTTTGAATGCCACGGGAATGCCTCCTGACTTCTGTAAGACTTCAGCATTCAAAAAAAATTTTATAATTAACAATCGCCAATTGTTTAAAAACTTTTAAACTGAACTTAAATGATTTTTCTTAAACTTGTTAGTTATTATTTTTTTTTTATGTAATATTTCCCCTTTACTTAGTGTGCCTTTGCAGGGGGAAGTGCTGCTACATTATAATGTCTGTATATTTGTGGGTGGATTGATGGGATAACCGAAACAGGTCACATACCCAAAAACGAGGGGGGGGGGGGGAAAGGTGGAATTAAAAAAGTATGTGCTCACCAATATATATGTAGGACAATCATTTAAAAAAGATAAAGAAATAAATTAAAAACAAAACAAAACAAAAACAAAAAAACAAAACAAAACAAAAATAAATAAATAAAAATAAAATAAGTTAGCGAAATTTTTAAGGAACCAAAGTGGTGCAGAGGACTACCTTACATTTGGGGGAGAGCAGGTAAGAGGTGGTGTATTACAGGTTTTATGCCTATGTTGGAAGTACAGTTTTTCCCATTGTGTTTTGGGTTTTTCTTGTGGTGTGTGGGTTCCCAGGCATCTTCCTAACACATCCCCTGACCTTCTTCAGATTATTAAAATTTGCGGCAGGGAGGTCTTGGAAGAGTTCTTGCATTGGGGATACTTTTGGACCTAGGCCCAGTTTCAAGGAACAGTCCGCGTTAGGGAGAGTTAGTAGGGAGGGCCTCGCAGCATGAGTCCACAGGGGAGTTCGCTGTCTTTTATTTCAGGAGACGAGGTGTGGGTTTATCTGGGTGTCCCCTCGCCAAGGTAAAGGGTACTGGTTCGTTGAGTAGGAGGTCGATCTTGGTGCCTAATAGAATAAGGACTGAGGGTGAAAAATTTTAATATGGTGGAAGATCTGGATGGGATTGAGGGGTAAAGGGATAATTGGATTTCAAGAGGGGAGAAAGGGGTAGGTATATGGGAAGGGTATGAAGTAAGAGAAAAGAGAAAATACCTTAGAGAGAAAAGGGGAAGAGAAAGGGAAAAAAGTAATAAGCAGAATAGAGAAAAAAAGAAAAGAAAAGAAAAGTAGTAAGAAGAGAGGAGAGAATAGCAAGGGAATGCTGGTTTGATTAAAAGTGTTCGAAGAATCGAGCCTGTGGTTTAAGTCTGTACGTCTCAGGTACTGCTTCGATGATCTGAATGATCACGTGCTTCAATTCCTAAATGGAAGTATTACCTAGAGATAAAGTGTATGTTAAAGAGTTTTCTTGTGGCCATCTCATAGTGCATGCAAGGTATGGTATCCCGTGTGGTATCCCGAATTGCCACCTTAGTTTGTCCGCCCTTTGTATCCAAGGGCGCCTGTGGACAGAAAAGCTGAGAGGTTATTTAAAATATAGTAAGATAAATGCATTACAAGGTAGTGTTATGGTATGTTGCCATTGCAGTCCGTGATTTCCCTTGGTGTTCTATACTTGTGTTCCTGTATACGAACTCCAAGGGATTATTGTGGGCCTTTGTTGTAGAAGTCTGATTACCTACCTATTCTCTCTATGCTGCCTTTTCTGTTGTTATTGTTTTCTTTATGGTATATTGTGTAATCAAAATTTTGCATTATTCCTTTTTCATGTATTTTGGACACTGCTCCCACATATATGTTGACTATTACAGTGTTCAGAGTTTCTACCATGTTAAACCCTGTTATTTGATTGTTAAGTATTAGTTGTGTATAAAATATGTGTTCTAGGTGTTTCAGAATAGTGCTACCATTCTGTATTTTTCTTTTGTCTTCTGACTTACTTCGTTTAACATAACATGATCTAGGTCCATCCACGTTGCTGCAAAGTCTGTGATTGTATCATTTCTAACTGCCATGTAATATTCCATTGTATATATGTACCACATCTTAATGATCCATTCATCTGTTGTTGGACATTGAGGTTGGTTCCAAGATTTGGCTATTATACTGATTGCTGCAATAAATAGTGGGGTGCATACGTATTTTGGAATGAATGTCCTTCCATCTTGGGGGTATATGCCTAGGAGAGCAATTGCTGTGTCAAATGGCAGCTCAATTCTGAGTTCTTTGAGCACTCTCCAGACTTTTCTCCATAGATGTTGGACTAGGGGGCATTCCCACCAGCAGTGGATGAGAGTTCCTTTCATACCGCATCCTCGCCAACAAAAGTTGTTTCCATTATTTTTGATGTGAGCCAACCTCACTGGTGTGAGGTGGTATCTCATTGTTGTCTTGATTTGGATCTCCCTGATGATGAGTGAAGGTGAGCATGTTTTCATCTGTTTGTTGGCCATCCTTCTGTCTTCCTCAGAGAAGTGTCTATTCATTTCATCTCCCCATTTTTTATGTCTTTATTTGGTTTTGAGGGGCTCAGCTTTCTGAGCGCTTTGTATGTTCTAGATATCAGCCCTTTATCTGATATTTCAAGTGAAAAGATTTTTTCCCATTCTGTTAGCTGTCTTCTTGCGTTAAGTAGGGTTTCTTTTGCCATGTAGAAGCTTTTTAGTTTGATGTAGTCCCATTTGTTTATATTTGATGCTAACGTTCTTGCCATTGGTGCTCCATTCTCAAAGACCCTTTTGATATAAAGGTCTTCGAGTGTTCTGCCTATTTTATTCTCGATAAACTTTATAGATTCAGGTCTGATTTCCAGGTCTTTGATCCATTTTGAGTTGACTTTTGTATAAGGAGTGAGTTATGGGTCGATTTTCACTTTCGTACATGTGAGTTTCCAGTTGTACCAACACCATTTGTTGAATAGGCTTTCTTTGTTCCATTTCATATTCTTGCCTCTTTTATCAAATATTAGTTGGCTGTATATCTGAGGGTTTATGTCTGGGAATTCTGTTCTGACCCACTGGTCTGAGGTCCTGTCTCTGTTCCAGTACCATGCTGTTTTAATTACTATGGCATTATAGTATAGTTTCAAGTTAGGTAAGGAGATGCCTCCCAACTTCTCATTTTTCAGTATGTGTTTGGCTATCCTGGGTCTTTTGTGGTTCCAGATGAATTTTGTAATTGATTGTTCTATTTCTTTAAAGAATTTGCCTGGAATTGGATAGGGGTTGCATTAAATCTATATAGAAGTTTGGGTAGGATAGTCATTTTGACTATGTTAATTCTACCGATTCATGAGGATGGGATGTTCTTCCATTTCTTTAGATCGTCTTCAATTTCTTTCTGAAGTGTTTTGAAGTTTCCCTGGTATAGATCTTTCACTTCTCTTGTAAGATTGATTCCTAGATATTTGATATTTTTTGATACTATCTTAAATGGGATTGTATTTTTAATCTCTCTCCTCAACTTCATTGTTTGTATATAAAAACGCTACTGTCTTTTGTGTATTGACTTTGTATCCAGCCACTTTGCTGTATTGGTTGATTGTTTCTAGAAGTTTTTCTGTTGACTCTTTAGGGTTTTTGATGTATATCATCATATCGTCGGCAAATAGAGCTAGCTTGTGTTCCTCTTTCCCTACTTGAATTCCTTTGATTCCCTTCTCTTGTCGGGTTGCTATTGCTAGGACTTCTAAGGTTATATTGAATAAGAGTGGAGAGAGTGGACAGCCTTGCCTAGTTCCTGACCTTAGTGGGAATGCTTCTAGTTTCTCGCCATTAAGTATAATGTTGGCTGTAGGCTTTTCATAAATAGCTGTAACTATCTTAAGGAAGGTGCCTTCTAACCCTATTTTGCTGAGTGTCTTTAACATGAAAGGATGTTGGATTTTGTCAAACGCCTTCTCGGCATCGATTGATATGATCATGTGGTTTTTGTCTTTCATGTTGTTGATGTGATGTATCATGTTTATTGATTTGCATATGTTGAACCAACCTTGCATTCCTGGTATGAATCCCACTTGATCGTGATGTATGATCTTTTTGATGAAATGTTGGATTCGGTTTGCTAAGATTTTGTTGAGTATCTTTGCATCTATGTTCATTAGTGAGATTGGTCTTTAGTTTTCTTTTTTGGTGGTGTCTTTGCCTTCTTTGGGAATGAGTGTGATATTAGCCTCATAAAAGGAGTTGGGGAGGATTCCTGTTTTTTCTATGGTTTGGAAAAGCCTATGGAACAGTGGTAATAAGTCTTCTTGAAATGTTTGATAGAATTCACCTGTAAATCCATCTGGGCCTGGGCATTTGTTCTTAGGGAGTTTTTTAATTACATCTTCAATTTCCTCTGAAGTGATTGGACTGTTTAAACTTTCTAGATCTTCCTTTTCCAGTCTTGGAAGAGGGTGTTTGTCCAAGAATCTGTCGATTTCTAGTGGGTTCTCTAGCCTAGTTGAATAAAGTTGTTCATAATATGATCTCATGATATGTTGTATTTCTTGGGGTTCTGTTGTAATCTCTCCCCTTTCGTTCGTGATCCTAGTGATTTGGGTGTTTTCCCTCTTTTTTTGGTGAGTTTTGCCAATGGTTTATCTATCTTGTTTATTTTTTCGAAAAACCAACTCCTGGTCTCATTGATTTTTTGTATTGTTTTCTTAGTTTCTATGTTGTTTATTTCTGCTCTGGTTTTTATTATTTCTTGCCTTCTGGTTGTGGTTGGATTTCTCTGTTGCTGTTGTTGCAATTCTTTGAGGTGATCTTTTAAACTGTTGGTTTTGTTATTTTCCTGTATTGCTATGAGTTTCCCCCTAATTACTGCTTTTGCTGTGTCCCATAAATTTTGACATGTTGTCTCTTCATTGTCATTCGTCTCAAGGAATCTTTTTATTTCTTCCTTGAGTTGTTCTTTGATCCAGCTGTTGTTAAGCAGCATGTTGTTTAATCTCCAGGTATTAGTTTTCCTCCATTGCTTCTTCTTGACATCAATTATAAGCTCTGTGGATAGTGATCTGAAATGGTACTTCTAATGATCCTTACCTTTGTGGTCTTATATAAGTTGGCTTTGTATCCTAAGACATGGTCTATTCTGGAGAAGGTTCCATGTGGGTTTAAGAAAAATGTATATTCTACTTTCTGGGGATGGAGGGCTCTATATAAGTCTATTAGCCCTAAATCTTCTAATTTTTCATTTAGAGCTCTTATTTCTTTGCTATTTTTTTGTTTGAAGGATCTGTCCAGTGGTGATAGTGGAGTATTGAGGTCCCCTACTATTATCACAATTCCCTTCATGTGTCTCTCCAGGTTTGCCAGTAGTTGCCTCACATATTTTGGTGACTCTACATTAGGTGCATAGATATTGACCAGGGTTAGTGTATCTTGATCTAATGTTCCCCTGATCAGTAAGTAGTGACCCTCTTTGTCTCTGATCACTTTCTTGAGGTTGAATACAATTTGGTCTGATATAAGAATGGCTGTCCCTGCTCTTTTTTGTTTTCCATTGGCCTGAATAATTACTTTCCATCCTTTTATTCTAAGCCTGTGCTTATCCTGTAACTGTAGCTGTGTTTCTTGCAGACAGCAGAAGTCCGGTTTATTTTTCCTAACCCAGTTCTCTACTATGTGTCTTTTAATTGGAGAGTTTAGTCCGTTAACATTTAGGGAAATTATTGATAGAGAGGACTGTTGTGCAGTTGTATTGTGTGGAGTGGTTGTTGTTACAATCAGGGGTTTGGATTGTGTAATTCGTCTCTGAGTAAGTCGCTTAGGATCGGCTTAGTTTGCACAAATAGTTCAAGTTCGTTCATGTTTGAGAATGTTTCTAGTCTGCCCTCCCATATGAATGATAGTTTTGCTGGGTATTGGACCCTGGGTTGGAAATTTCTTTCATTCAGTCGTTTAAATATGTCATTCCACTGTCTTCTTGCTTGAATTATTTCAAATGGGAGATCTGGTTTGATTCTTATGTCCTTTCCTTTGTACTTGAGGGTTTTTTCTCCCTTATTGCTTTCAGGAGTTCCTCTTTCTCTTTGTTTTTTGTCATTTGGATTATTATATGTCTTGGTGTGGGTTTATTAGGGTCTATTTTATTAGGGACTCTCTTGACTTCTTGGATTTGTCCTGAATTGTCTTTCCAGAGGGTGGGAAAGTTCTCTGTTATCTCCCTGACCACCTGTTCTTCCCCCTTCCCTATTTCCTCCCCTTCTGGTATACCCACAATTCTTAGATTGTTTCTTTTGTCCTTGTTCATTAGATATTGGATTTTTCCTTCCAGTGCTTTGCCTTTTATTTCTTTGTTGGTTTCTTGATCATTTTTTGATTGCAGTTTTCCTTCGAGTTCTTCGATGTGCTTCTCCAACTCTGTGTTTCTACTCGTAAGGCTTGCTACTTTGTCTTTTAAATCCTTCACTTCTTTTTGTATGGAATCTCTCATGTTCTTTGACATTTCTTCTTTAATTTGGCTGATTCGTTCGTCCATGGATTTCTTATACTCGGTTGCTAGGGTTTCTTTCATTTGTTTTAGTAATTCTTGCATTTCCTTCCTCATGACCGCTTTTAGGTCTTCTTCCCCTGGATCTGTGCGTTTTGGTGGACTTGGAAACTTGATAGGGCTTGTCATGGTGTCTCCAGTTATAAGAGATCTCCTTGATCTACGCATAATTCTTTGTATTTAATGGTGTGTTTTGGAGTGCTGTGGCTTCTAATTTCGGCCTGCTTTGGTCTCCTTCCTGAAGGTGTTTCTAGAGGGGCTGTTGGGTGAGTTTGTTGAACCTAGCCCTTTCTCCTCCCCTTTGCTACCTAGAGTTCAGCCTTCCTGCAGTGGGTCTTGTCCCTTTTCTGCTCCTTATTATTGTCAGCAGTGCAGTTCCACTCCTGGCCACAATGTTTACTGGCGCTATTGAGCCTAGTTCTCAATCCACCCTCCTTTCTCTGGGATTCAATGGAGCTCCGCTCCCTCCAAGCCTCCCTTGAATGAGTTCCCTCAGATCGACCCTGTAGGCTCTGTCCACGCCCTTGGGGAGTCCCTGGTCCGCTCCAGGGTCCAGGGGGGTGGACTGCTCTAGGTCACCTGTGAGTCCAGATGGTTGGCCCTATCTCCCCCGTCTATTCGGGTCACTCAACTTGCCTTTCTAGGCGCCACCCTGGGGGAAGGGGCCGGCCCAAACGCCGAGCAACAGGACAGAAACTCACTCAGGCCTCCCCAGCCGGCCCGCAGGGGTCTCTGGGGGGAGGGGCAGGCCCAAACGCCAAGCCAAAGGACAGAAACTCACTCAGGCCTCCCCAGCCGGCCCACAGGGGTCTCTGGGGGGAGGGGCAGGCCCAAACGCCAAGCCAAAGGACAGAAACTTTCCTCTAAAAGGAAGAAGGGGCCTTGTTAAGAGGAGAAATAGCCTCAAAAACTTATAGAAAACTGCCTCAACTAAATAAAAAGCATATCTGACCACATACCTATTCATGCTTTTCTCCTTAGGCATATGAACACAGTTTCACATACTGCCTACCACAAAAAGGTTTAATATTCATGTGTATTAATATTTAATAGTTTCTCGGCATTTATAAGAATAAATAGAAAGAGTCCTAGTGCCAGGCACTGCATTGCACTTAAAGTATAATTCTCACAATTTCATTGATATTGTTATTTCCATTGCACATATGACAACACTAATAAATTACAGCTCTTAAATGACCTCCCCGAGGTCACGGAGTTTGTTCATGATCTAACCCAGGCTAAAATCCTTCTGCATTGTAAATTCAATTCCAGTCTGCATTGTCAATTCAAATGTGCTTGTTCATAAAATGGTCTGTAGTGGGACCCAGATAATCAGAATCTCCAGAGAAGAGACTGAAGAACTTGACTTAAAAACATTTTTCTAATATTCTTGCTGATTATGCTTTAGAAAAAGCACACAACACCCCATCTTCTTCTTCTCCTAACTGTATTAAGTATATAGATTGTACCAATGCCCAGATCAAAACCAACATGCAATAAATATTTCCCACACTGTCTTTAATTAAAAAAAAATAGAATCACTTATCTGTCTGAAATACACTAGTTTTTCTTAACTATGGCATTGAGACAGTGTAAGATGTCAGCATGGACTTTCTTAGCTCAACATACTCCCACAGATGCAGCAAATATATAGCTGGTCTTTGGAACTGTTTTCTCTGAAAATTGTCTGAGAATGAGATGAACACTTCTCAACAAAAGTGAGAAAACACCAAAGGTTCCCCCTCAAATATCTCTTTACCCACCACCATACACACACAGAATACATCTTGGCTTCTGCTGTTGGCGTACTGTCCTTTACTGATATCTCTTAGAGATGAGATTATATATACTGTGATTACAATGATCCCCAGAGGATACCTTCCATAGCACATGAGTGCTGCAGATTTACAACAGAGTACTACAACCATACTAGGTCATACATATTAGCATACTTTAAGTTTGAAACCTAAGAATATGACCTCCAGCCAGCCTAGTCACTCTGTAGTAAAAGTGGTCCTTCCCCTCCCCTCAGGACATTGATAGACCTGGGCACAAGGCTAAATAATGAGGATTTATAATTAATTAATTAATTAATAAAAAATTGCTGATTAGTAATGAACTAGGCTGCTTAGACCAGGAATTCTCAACCTTTTCCACTGGAAACTTCTTTGTTCCCAAGAAATTTTTGTATGACTCTGGGTATATAAAATAGACTATAAAGAAAAATACACTAGCAATCATAAATTTTGTTGCATTCGTCTGGAGTCAAAGTGCACATTTTATAAGACTGGAGCTTGGACAACAACAAAGATTTAAGAAACAACCTGTGTTATTGGATGAGTACAGAGAAAGACTCAAAAACTTGTAGCTGCCCAGACAATGGAAGTTAGAATTACTACATGGGTGAGGGTCAGAAATCTGGTTGTATCCAGTGCTCTCAAATCCCAAAGGAATCTTGACAAGGGAAAGATCCAGTCATGTAGCTGAGGTTTGGTAGGCTGAATAGTGAAATGTTGGCACACACACAAGGTAGAGGGCACCTTTCCTCCACACTTTTCCCATCCCACCATGCTAGCAGTGATTCTAAACCTACAATTCAGAGCTTCTGCCCCATGTCCCACCTAGCAGAAGATGGTGTCCAGTAGAGGATTATATTTGCTGTGTGGGTTGTGACCCCAAGAAGGGTAAGGGGTTCCACACTAGGGGTGTGCATGAGCAGACTCCTTCAGAGATGAGAGAAGAATTGATCTGGTGGCTAAGGCAGAGTAATTAATGCTAAAGGGAAGTTTTCAGGAATCTCAGTAGATACAGCGTATCCAAGAAATCTCCTCCCTTTAACCATAACTGATAACATCTGCAGTTATCAGAGCCTTAAGCTATAAAAACCACCCTACAGAATGAGATCTGGAAAAGCTTGAAAGGCTGAGAGACTTCTAACTTTATAAAAATGCAGGAAAGTCTATTATTGTTAGAGTCTAGTGCTGGGCCCAGAGGAATGGCCTATTGAACTCTAGGACAGACAACAGCACAAGATTCCATATTCAGGCTACGTCCTCTATACACAAGGAAGTGACTGAAAGAAATCTCTGATAAAGAAATCCTTCATATGCTGCATGCACGCATGCACAATGCACAGATTCTGAAAGTATAAAACGTGAGAGTTACACCATTTCCTAATGGTAAGATGAAGCAAATGCCAGAAATGGTTAATTTGTTGAATGAGAATTTTCTTTGAAAATCAATCTGAATGTCACAGAAATTGAGAGTGTAAGAGACAGTGAATTTGAAATAACTATTTTTTTTTGTTTTTTGGGGGGGCCACACCCAGTGATGCTCCAGGATTATTCCTGGCTATGTGCTCAGATATTGTTTGGGGGACCATATGGGATGCCAGGGGACCGAACTTTGGTCCGTCCTAGACTAGTGTCTCAAGGCAGACACCTTACCACTTGCGACACCATTTCAGCCCCTGAAATAACTATTATTAAGAAAATCGGTGAAATACAAAAATGTAGTCAAAGACAAAGCAAAATATTACTAAAAAATGGAAATGTAGTCATCAAAGTGACTGGAGTTAATAAAAATATATCTAGAAGCAGGGACAAAGAGTACAGTGGGTATGATATTTACCTTATGTGTAGCCAGCCTAGGTTTCTTTTTTTCTTTTCTTTTTTTTTTAAATAAATTCTTATTGTGACCAAAGTGCATTATAAATCTTTCACAGAATTATTTATGGTACATAGTGACAATGAATGAGGGGCATTCCCACCACCAGTGTTGTCCTCCCTCCACCCCTGTTCCCAGCATGTATTCCATATCTCCCTCCTTTACCCGCCCCCCCCAGAATATACACAATGGAATATTATGCAGCTGTCAGGAGAGATGAAGTCATGAAATTTTCCTATACATGGATGTACATGGAATCTATCATGCTGAGTGAAATAAGTCAGAGGTAGAGAGAGACACACACAGAATAGTCTCACTCATCTATGGGTTTTAAGAAAAATAAAAGTCATTTTTGTAACAATCCTCAGAAACAATGAGAGGAGGGCTGGAACACCAGCTCACTCCATGAAGCTCACCACAAAGAGTGGTGAGTACAGCTATAGAAATAACTACACAGAGAACTACCAAATATCAAGTGAATGAATGAGGGAACTAGAAAGCCTGTCTGGAGTACAGGTGGGGGTGGGGTAGGATGGAGGGAGATTTGGGACATTGGTGGTGGGAATGTTGCACTGGTGAAGGGGGTGTTCTTTACATGACTAAAACTTAATCACAATCATTTATGTAATCAAGATGTTCAAATAAAGAAGAAAAAAAGAAGATACAATAGTTTTGTATATAAAAAAATTAACACCATTATAATCATGTTGCCTAAACTATAAATTTAGAAAAACCTTCTAATTCCAAATGACATGACACTGAATGAAAGTAAAAGTTAAAGTGCTTGTTTTTCATCCCACACATTGTGGCCCAGATCCCTGGTACCACCTATGCTTTCTATGTGCAGGGGTCACCCCTATGTGTGATCCCCAAGTTAACATCATTATTATAAAATTTATAATAAAAGCAGGGAAACAATATTTAATCTCACAGGGGAAATGAGTGAAATTAAAGACTTATGACTCAAATGGAAGAGGAAAAAGAAAATGTAGGAAAAATGAAAATACTATACTCCACTAAAATAGTAATTCTAGTAAAATAAAAATAGTAAAAATAGTAATTCTGCAGAAGGTAAAGAGGACAGATTAGCCTAGTCAAGAAGTAATAGCTGAGAGGAAAATAGAAGTCCTGCAAATTGAAAGATGACTCAAATTTATTGTCAAATTATAAAAAAGTCAACGATAAAAATATTAAATGCATATGGGGAAAAATACAGTGATACCCTAATCAAGCATTCATTATGTTTCTCTGCAGAAACATTGCAAGATGGTAGACTGACATATTTAAGATCATAAAAAATAAAAAATTCCAGATACCTACAAAATTACTATTTATACATAATATAGAAAGACTCTTCCAGATAAATAAGCTGATGTGGAGCATGCCACAACCAGATTTTCACAATAAGAAAAGCTAAACTATTATGAGTGTGTGTCTGTGGTGGAGGGAACAACCTTACATCATACTTTGTACCTGGTGATAAAGAGCAATACAGAATCGGTCATAAACAAAAATAATGTGAGTCAACAGTAAACATCAATGGGAAGGAAGAATAAGAAAGAACATGTTTAGATGACCAATCAATGCCAGCACACACACAAAAAGAATATTTTAGATTACAGAGACACTGTTATAGTCCTCCTGGTAACCACAAAACAAAAATCTTGAGCAGAGATACTCAGAAGAAAATATAATGAAATTGAGAGAATCACCAGGGAAAACCACCCAAATGAAAAAGCATATAAAAACAAATAGAAAAGGAAACAGCAGAAATATACAGCAAAGAGGAAAAATGGATATAATGGTAGTAAGTTGGCCTCATATTTCAATAAATTGTAACTGTGAATGGCTTGAACTCACCAATCAATACACAGAGTAACTGGGATGGCTAAGTAAGCAGGATCCATCAAAACTTTGGACAGGTGAATCTAACATCAGTTATAAAATACAAAAATAGCCTCAAAGTGAAAGACCATAGAGCAAGGTATTTCAGCCTGGAAAGGGAAGTCTATTGCTTTCTTCTTTATCCACCTTGGTAACCCAGGAAGTGGGTGCAAGACTTAGGATTCATAGTCTAGGTGCTTTTACATGAACACTGTG
The DNA here is from genome assembly GCF_024139225.1 of Suncus etruscus. Lineage (NCBI taxonomy): Eukaryota > Metazoa > Chordata > Mammalia > Eulipotyphla > Soricidae > Suncus > Suncus etruscus. The sequence goes on from NC_064855.1 coordinate 68,581,469, forward strand.
CAAGGAGCACCTCCTCAACACAAAACTTGCATCCCATCAGCTCCATCAGGCATCCATCTAACTGTGTCTGAGTCACACCTGATTTCTTAAGTAGTTATGGTCTCAGGCTGGAGTAAGAAATTTGCTCTTTGTAGGAAAAGGAAAATGAGGTCTACTTTTGCCCAGGTTGTTTTTCCTCCATCAGTCACCTACCCTCACAGAAAAAAATGTCAGGAAGGAACCAAAGAGTGACATAAAATAATTTGGGAAATATGAGAAGAGAGAAAGAGCAAATTATGTGCTCAAGAAATAATGTGTGCTTCTCCAGAGTGGAAAGAGCCAATTACACATCCCAAATTAAGGAGTGGGAAAACCCCCAAAATAGAGAATTTGCACCATCAAGTTAAAGAAAGGAATATTACATTCTAGGCAGGGATATGGGAAGCACTCAGAATAGGAAAAAATGGGCTTTTGCCTCTGTCAAATTAGTATTTTGGTTTGGGGGCCACACCAAACTGTGCTCAGGGCTTACTCTTGATTCCATGTTGACGGATAGCTCCTGGCTAGGCTCTATGGTTGGGTTGCCAGAGATTGAACTAGGGTAGGCTATGTACAAGTCAGACACTCTGCTTTACTATTGATTAGGTATTTGTCAAGTTAATTTTATGAGGTTTAACCAAATTCCTACACACACCCTGTCTGTAGCTTGGCTGAGCTTGGAATTAATAATTTTCTTTGATAGACTTAACATGGCCTTTGTTCCTGCAGTGGAGTCTCTCCTCCCAAGGGATCCATCCAATACTCTGGACCTGGAATTTTGCATCTCAGTGATTATCCAGGCTCTTCCAAATGGAAGAGTATTTCAAAGAGTTCATGGTTTGGTATTGGTTTAGGTTCAAGGTATTTTGTTTCACAGTCCACATTTCCAGATTCTCCTTATCAGCCTGCCTGCCACAAATCCAATAGCATAGACAACAGATAGCAATTGCTAGTCTTATGTCTGGTAAAATACTTTAAACTGAAAAAGAGGTTAAAAAGTATCATGATGAATATTATATAGTGATCAGGAATATATATTGATAAGTCTGCACCCACATATGCAAAACAATTATTGATATAATTCAAGGAATGCATTAATAGCAACACAATAATTAGAGAGAATATCAACATGCTATTTATAGCATTGCACAAGTCATCCAAACAGAATCAACAAGGAAATAATGGTATTAAGTGAATTGGTGAGATGGGCTTATAGATATATACAGAGATCACAATACCAAAAGGAATAAATAAAAAATTTTCTCAGATGCACATGGCATATTCTTTAAAATTGACACTAAAGAAGTCTTACTAAAGATGTGAAGATAGAACTCATTTTAAGAGAAATAAGTCATAAAGAGACAAATATTGTATGATCCACTTGTATGTGGAATCTAAAAATCAAATCATTGAGACAAAAAACAGATTGGTAATTATGAGAGAGGTGAGGGTTGGGGTAAGCAAAATGGACTGACAGATATATAAACTTCCATTCACAAAATAAGTCAATGAGAAATAATGTGCTGGGTAAGAGCTATAATTAATTAGACATGGGGAATTTGAAATTTACTAAGAAAAGATGGTTGATATTTTAATATTCTTTTGGGTTGTATACAAAAGTAAGATCATTATATCTGACGCTAAATTGACAAAGTATGTTAATTGTAGTCTAATTAAAAAATTGAATAAAAATATTTCCTAAAAGTACAACAAAAGACACTCCAAAGAAATTCTAAAATGTAAACACAGATTTGTATAAATGTTTACCTGATAAAAGATTTTAATCTCAAATTTAAAATTTTTATAACTCAATATGACTTTAAAATTAAAAGGAAAAAATACTTGGACAGAAACCTCTACTAATGATACACAGATGTTAAATAAGTGAATGAAAATATATTAATCATTATTAATTAGGGAAATTTAAATTAAGCTCTCAGCAATATACCTTGAGAGAACACACCCATTTTAATTATGTAAAATGTAAAGGTGCCCAAACTTGGTTTTGTCAGGTTGAGTGGCTTTCAAACACTACTTTTAATCCAGTAAAATAAAACAGTTAATTTGGAAAAAGGAGTTGATCAGTTTTGTTACATTATCAACATATGTGGCTCATATCTTCAATTTCTAATTATGTACCAAGAGAAATGAAGTAAAGTTCAAAAGAAGCTACAAGCACACATGTTTATAACAGCTGTATTTAAACCAGTGAGTAAAAATCCTCAGTTGACTATCAATAATGCATGCATATACATGGCAATATACCCATAAAATGGAATCTTGATCAACAGTGAAAAAGCACTTGAGTATTACTATGTAATTAAAATAAAAGAAACAACACCCACAAAAAAAAACTATGTGCCATCTCTGAGCTCATTTATATAAAATTTCAGATACCTCAAGCAAAGATGAAAGGACCAAAAGATTAGATATTGCTTGACAATAGCAGGAAGAAAGGGCAAAAAGTAATGACAGTCATGTTGTAGGATAATTTGAGAGAGGAATGACTATGCTTATTATCTTGCTTTAAGTGATGGTTGCATACATGTCAAAACTTGCCAAATTGTATAATTGGAATATATGTAGTATGTAGATTCAGCCTCAATAGAGCTGTGAAACATATTAAATGAACAGTTGATGGAGCTTCCTGGATATTCCAGCTTCTATTTAAAAAGCATTGAGTGGAATTATAGATTCTAAAATTATGCCTATAAATATTTTACCTTGAGAAATAATAGCTCTGATTCTTGAAATACTTTTATGTGCCTGAATCTGTGCTAAGCCAATAATTTTCACTGTACCTGTAATAAACAGTGCTATTCTCATTTGTTAAGGCATAGAGACAAATTATCTTGGTAGGGGTCATTAAGCTTATAGCAGTAAATATAGGATTCAAATGGAAGGCTGTCAATTCCAAGGTCTCAACTATATTATATGACATGTGATATATATATCTGTATATATGTGTATATATATATATAAATATATATATATATGTTAGGATGCAACTTGGGGTATTAGCAGGGAATGGGAGACAGTATGTTAGTACAGAGCCTTTGGTTTATTGTTCTTAAAATAAATTATCTATTAAAAATAAAGTAAGGAGAAAAAATTGGAGTAGATAGAAATATTAAAAATCAACCTAGTAGGGCCAGAGCAATAGAACAGTCAATAGGGCATTTGCCTTGCATGCAACCACCTGGATTTAGTTCCTGGCATCTCGTATGGTCCCATGAGCCCACCAGGAGTAATTCTTAAGTGAAAAGCCAAGAATAAACCTTGGTTATTGCTGGATGGGGCCCCAAAACAATAAACAAAAAAACTAACTTAGGACTGGCTTGGAAGTTAAAAGGACTGTCTGAAACCCAGACAAGACACTGAAGCACCAGAGCAAGTTTGGGGTGGGTCCATCCATGCAATAACCATGAAAAACCTGAACATTAACGACATCTATGGATTCCCTTGTATGTGGTAATGTCACTATGTACCAGTTCTTTGTAGTAAACAAAACTCTATACCATGACAGATCTGTTTCCTAAGGAAATCAAGAGATCTTTTATGCAAGAATCTTAAGTTTAAACCCTAGCACCATATGGTCCCTAGACCACAGATCTGCGAGTAGCCCCAGAGCACAACAGGCCGTGGCTTGAAAATCAACAAAAAAAAATCAGCCTGAACAAGATTTCTATAGTTAAAAAAAAAAAAAAAAAGATTTCTATAGTTGTATGTTTGGGGTTTCTTTCCACTCTCAAACTTTTTTTTAAATCTCTTCTGGTACATATTAAAGTTAAAAGGAGGAAAGGGAATTGGGCTGGCAAGAAATGGACCCAGTGGCCCTGTGGAAGTTATAGTTTGTTGGATGTCTTTTATAGAGGGGAGGAGAATACCAGGGACAATAATGAGGGTTCTGGGCCTTCAAGGTTATCTCTATCTTCTTTTATTTCATGGAATGCTGTGTGGACGTGGTATATTGTAGGGTAGTCATCCAGAGGAGCATGAATCTCAACTTGCCATCTCAAGTCCTCTCCAGTGACAGATGACCTGGATAACAGTGCCCAGCACTTTACTTATGCCAGTGTAGAAGGCTTGGCTTGACAGATCTTTTGGGGAGAGCATCCAATATTTGCCTCTTCAATAATGGTTTTTTTTCAAATCCCATCAATAATAACTTTTCTTCTTTTTCAACAGATATCTGCAAATGAAATAGAAATGCTTTTGATGAGACTGCCACGCATGTTTAAACAGGAATTCACAGGCGTGGGAGCAACACTGGAAAAAAGGTGGAAATTGTGTGCCTTTGAAGGAATTAAAACTACCTAAGTGTGAAGTGGGAAAATAAAAACACCTCTCTGGAAATGAATCCCGGCCAGAACTGTACATTGCGAAAGCAGGTTTGGGGCGGGCCCGTCCACGCAGAAACGACGCAAAGACTGAACTGTAGTGACATCTGTGGCGTTCTCTTGTGAGTGGAAATGTGATTGTGTACCAGTTCTTTACAAATAAACAAAGTTCCATACTGTGACAGATCTGATTCCTAGGAAAACCAATGACTTCGTAGCCCTAACGATGGCAACATCTTAAAAATAGGCCACATTGGAACACTGTTCACCAAGCAAAATATTTACTTTAATAATGGTGTAGTAATGGCTGACACTAGGCTACAAGTTGTATATGTAATGTATAGCTGAAACCATTAAATAACATTTTCCTAAAAGTCTTTCTGTTTTAGTAAGCTGTAGTTTTACAGTGAGGAAAAAGAATCATACCAAAAGAAAACTTGAATATGTTGTCTGAACATTTATTGTATTTTGTAAATTAAGTTATATGCTGTTCCAGGGACTTTAGCCTTTTTGAAGAGGCAGAAAATGTGATTGGACTCCTTGAGAATGCTTTATCAAGAATATTATTTTTCTAATGTAACAATTCTTCATCGTAAGTTCTTTTAACATATACTGCATAACAATTTTCATAAAATGTAAATAAAGGAAAAATTAGTGCTACTGTCTTGTATTGGTATGTAATATTCAGGTTTATGCATCAAAATAAACATCCAGAAAATACTCCTGTTATAAATTTTATAGCAAATATTAATTTTTTTCAATAAATATCACTTCTACCATATTGATTTTTCAACTCTTTGATATACATTAATTTAACATTAAAATATTTTTACCTTGTTCAGTCCTGTTTCACATTTAAAAAGTATTGAATTCCCGGGCTAGAGTGATAGTACACTTGCCTTGCATAAAGCCTACCAATGTTCAATCACTGGCATCCAGTATTGTTTCCATATGGTCCCTTAAGCCTTATCAGGAGTAATACCTGAGGCCCAAACTAGGAGTAATCCCTGAGCATCACTGAGTGTGACCCAAAAACCCAAATAAAATAAAAATAAAATTACTAAATTCCTGGTTGATATTGAGACAAAAATTATTTTAAATAAAAATATAGAAATACTATGGCATGAAAAAGGAAATTATAGAGCATTAAAGAAGTTATAATTTGAAAATATTAAATACAACCAACACAGCTTTCTTTGTACCCTTAGGGGAAAGTACAGCTTGTCAATTTGTTAAAATTATCAATTCATGCATTTACCTACCTGACAAGATGTTCATGATTTACAATTAAACATTACTGGTCTCTTGGGGCCAGCGAGGTGGCACTAGAGGTAAGGTGTCTGCCTTGCAAGCGCTAGCCAAGGATCAGGACCATGGTTTGATCCCCCTGGCATCCTATATGGTGCCCCCAAGCCAGGGGCAATGTCTGAGCCTTAGCCAGGAGTAACCCCTGAGCATCAAATGGGTGTGGCCCGAAACCCCCCCCCAAAAAAAAACTTTACTGGTCTTGAGATACTTCTAATGAATCCTGATAAAGTAAGATACCATTCATAACTCCTATAAATAGCTACACATATGTTCAGACTTGTTTAATGTCATAGATATAGAGATGTATAAGAAACAACCCTCCCATTAATGAGTTCGGTGTTCAATTGGAGGGGAAAGGAATGCTATGCTCAAACTTTTTGTTTATGGTATGGTACACCTTGTAAGGGGAAAAATGTTGAAATACTAGAAGGCTTTCTATTACCATCCATCATGCCCAGTAACATTCATTACCCTGGCAATCTTATCTTTAGGTCAGGAAACACAAATAAGTATAGGACATTCAGAAAAAATGTACATGGTTGGAGAAATAGTACAGTAGGCAAGGCACTTGCTTGCCTTGCACATGGCAACCTCATGTTTGATTTCCATTACCCCACATGGTCACCTAAACCTACCAGGATTAATTCCTGAGCTAGAAGTAAGCCCTGAGCACAATTGGGCATGTCCCCATGGAAAAAAAAAAGGCAACCTTATTTCTAGATGTTATTGTAAAAAAGAAATTCAAAGTACCTCTAAGAGTTCAAAAGTAATAAAGAAAACATTTTTAGTTATATGGTACAGTACAAACTAGAAGAAATGAAAGGAAAACTACCATAATTTATGATTGACTATGATGAAAAGTATGGGAGATATTTTCAAACGTGCATTCAAATGTTCAGGTACTTACTTGTATTGTAAAAAGTCACTTTATCAGAAGGAGAGTAAACCAGGCAAAACTCTAATGCAGAGCTCTGGTTAGGAAAAGTTATTAGAAGGATCTTGTAGTTAACCTGACCAAAAGACACTCTTTCTAAACACATGATTCTGAGCTTTTAATACCAGCTCAGAAGCATAAAACAGCTAATACAGCTTCCAGAACTCTTTGAGTAATACTAAAACTAAGTTTCTACAAGAGAGATTTTTATAGGATTCTATTCAGTAGATTTTATTTATTTATGGTATTTTAATTTATACTTGAAATAAATTATATTGTTTATATAAGGTATATTAAATATTTAACTTCAATAAATAATTTCAGAACAATCTCAAAGACATGTAAATCTAGAGGGTACTCAAAATCATAGGAAGGAACAAATATTGGTACCTTGGAAAGTTAACTGGGATGTTCATCTCCCAAACTTTTTAATTCTCTAACCCTAAACCAAGATCTAATTGTCCTCACTTGTCACTAGTGGAGAATTAAGCACAAAAGATCTACATATTAGCAACATTTACATAATTATTAGTACATCTTGAATGTAGTGTTTGAACTCATGAGCAAATGACCACATGTTCTTTTCACTCTCAAATATCAGATTCATTTAAGTCTAATCCTATAAGCTAATAACCATGACTAGTAACTGATAGCTGCTTCAAACCCAGTTTTTGAGGAAGCACACCGTTTCACCTCTGTGGCTTTTACCTTTGTGTTCAGGCATTTTTTTTTTGGCATTGTTGTTGGGGAGGCCCTCTTGAGGGTTGTGAGGAGTCCACCCCACATTGTGAAAAATAAAGGCAAGAATTTCTTACCCAACCCATGAATTGTATTTATTTTGTTTATAGGGCTGGAGGAGCAGCACCCAGAAGTCCATGGCTCTATTTAAGGGCATTTTGTTTTATTTATTTATTTATTTATTTATTTATTTATTTATTTTTATTAATAATTTTTATTGTGACCAAAGTGGATTACAAATCTTTCACAGTAATATTTAGGTACATAGCAGCATTGATCCTGGGGCATTCCTACTACCAGTGTTGTCCTTCCTCCACTCCTGTTCTCAGCATGCATCCCATATCCCCTAAATTATGAGGCAGAACAAAATGGTTCAAGTTATGTGGCTCTGTTTGAAGCAAAAGAAAAAAAAAGCAAAAAACAAACAAAACCGGGAGGAGTCCATCTAGAGGAATATAAATTTTAATTTAAGAGAAAAAAGGGGAAAAGGAAGAAAAACATCACAAAAGACAAAATAATACAAAAATAAGAACAAACAAGAAAATAAAAAAACTGCAATGACAAAACAAACAAACAAACAAAAACTGAAAAGCACAACTGTAATACAGACAACAACCAAACAATAATGACGAGCCCAAAATAAAAAGAAGAAAATATTGTGCTTCCTTTCCCCCACCCTCTTTTGCATAGGCACAGTAAATATTGGGGAGTTTAGAAAGGGAATTCCCTTGGCCTAAAAAATACAGGTTTCTCTGCCCTTGAAGCATACTGTTACGGGAATAACTACAGGCTCCATACATGCCCTCCCCTAGGTCTTTTTGTGGTGTTTGGAAACTTTCCACTCAATCATGGATGATAAAATCAGGCCTCTGTAACTAGAGATCTTGGTATTTGCACAGGTTATAGGATGGAGCCTAGGATAGAGTCTTTCTTTAAGGTTCTAGAAGTTCTGTTCCAACACTGTTGTTTTAATCAGTCTTCTGTTGGTGGTGGTCTTGGTTTTTGTACTGATACTAGAATGAAGCCTAGGATAGAGTCTTTGATTATGTTTCCAGAAGTTCTGCTCAGTTGCTGTTGTCTCAGTCAGACCTCTAGAATTAGAATTGTTGTACAGATCTTAGGCCAAAATCTAGGCTAGGGTCTTTCTTATTGGTCCCAGGATAAGTTCTGCCCAGTCATGGTTATCACAGTCAGTCTTCTGTAGTAAACAATCCTGGTTTTTTCTCAGATCAAAGGATGATGTGTCTTCTGATTTCATCTTGTTGTTTGGTGATGAGATAAGACAACCTGCTCTTAGATCAAGTTGTTGCCATTTCCTCATTATCAGGATGTCATATGAAAACTGGCAGATATTTGTGTCAGAGCTGTATTAAGAATGTCCCAGGGTCACAAAAGAGAAAAGAGCTGGAAGTTCCAGCTCACCTTAGGAAGCTCACCACAAACAGTGATGAGTTTAGTTAGAGAAATAACTACATTTTGAACTGTCCTAATAATGAGAATGTATGAGGGAAATGGAGAGCCTGTTTAGAGTACAGGTGGGGGTCGGGTGGGGAGGAGGGAGACTTGGGACATTGGTGATGGGAATGTTGCACTGGTGATGGGTGGTGTTCTTTATATGAGTGAAACCCAAACACAATCATGTATGTAATCAAGGTGCTTAAATAAAAAAAAAAGAAAGAAAAAGAATGTCCCAGGGGGAGTTTGGTTCCTGGAGCTGTTGTGGAGAATTGTGTCGGTTCTAGATCTGAGATCTAAGGACCAGGGTTGGTCGCTGTCTAATCACATGGAGTCTATATGACCTATGTTCAAAATGGGAGGTGCCCCTGTATTGTAGAATGTATGAGTTCTTATCCTTAGTAGATAAGAGCTTGTTTCTATACATAAAATTTCCCCTTATTTAATATGCCTTTGCAGAAAGAAATGGTGCGATATTATATTGCTGGTGCATTTGGGGGTGAGAATGTCAGGCTCCTTCATCTCTGTGGAGGGCATTTTGTTTGCAGGTGGTGGGGAGTCACCCAATGCAATATACCTAGTACATCTTACCAGTTTTTGAGGAAAATCCACAATTTTACCCTCATCCCTGGGCCTATACCTTTCGTCTGGGTCATTTTATGGGACTGGAGTCCAGTGGTCTGAGACTTCTTCAACTGGATAGATCGGCTTTCTTTGCAGGGGGTTACACACTCCATGTAAAGGAAATACAGCATTTCCTGCCCAGCTCTGAGGCTCATGTTCTGGGTTGGATGATTTATTTTGCAGGAGTGGAGATGTTCCCAGTGTCCTATAGCCTGTGCTTCTGCTTCAAGCTATTTTATTTGGTGGGCTATTAGGGAGAGAGCCTGACTTCCTGTTTCCACTATGTCCTCCCCCTTTCCACAACCTTCAGGTTTTTATTGGTCTGCATAACGGACTCATTGTCCCTGGGAAGAAATAGTTTTTGATCTCCCTTGTGGTCTACAATGCAACCATAGTAGACAGCAATGAAAGCATAGTCTGGGTGTCCAAGGCACTTGCAGACACCTAGGTAAGTGTGATGAGGCACCATTAATCCAGCCAACCTACCCCCAGGTCACCCTCTTCTCGTCATTCTTGTCATGTAGCAGCACAAGATATCATGATATAAAAGCTTGCTTGATAGTTATGCTGAGACTGTGGGCAAACATAACACCAACTGAGTCTACCTGAACCTGGCGAAAGTAGATTTTGTGACCACACATCCAGACAAACTCTGGGACCCAAACACAAAAACTAGTTGTCTATTCTAGGTCTTAAAATATGGAATCCCATATACTTATTTTCTGTGTCTCTTATTTCACTTGGCATGTTTTTAAGTTTCATCCACAATGTAACTTGAATCAGAACTCGAATCTGTTTTAAGATTGAGTAACATAATAACACTGCAGCAAGGAAAAGACAGTTATCTGTATTGAAGTATTTAACTATTTTAATAATGACTGCTACATCAAAAACAATTTAAAGTATGGATGAGCTTTTGTCCATCCAGATAATCTTATTTTCATTGAGATAAGTTGTAAGTAGACAAAAGTGGTAGTAACTAGAAAAATGATAGTTTGAACAATTTCTTTACAGAAAATAGGATATACAAGTTATTCTTGGTAAGAGTTAGGAATGTTTGGCTCTGAAAAGAGGGTATCCTTTTTTCTAAAATTCACTGATATATTTGTTTTACTCTCCAAAATATAAGCACTATTTTACATAATAGTTTTCTCAGTTTATCAGGTAAGAAAATAGAAGCAAGATTTGTAAAATAGCATAGCTCAGATCACTTTGATTCACCTGGTTTGAGGTTCACGTGTTCAATTCATTATTAGTACCTGAATAATTTTATGTACTGCACACCAAATGAACATTTAAAATTAAATTAGTTATGGCAAATGTGCTAATACATTAGATGACTATGAATTCTGTTATCTTTAGTTTCAGCATCTCCCAATTTCCTTTCTTAGTAGATATTTTTTTATTTATGGGCTTCCAACATGTAGAAATGTTTTATACTATGTTGAAGAGCATTTAAGGGCTGGATTTGAGTCTCCAAACCAATATTCACTGACCTTCTGAGTAAGGCACTTCTACTTAATCACAGAGAGGAGCTAGCCTCAATATGACCATACTAATGCCAACTTCATAGGGTTGCAGTGGAGACTGAATAAGAAGCAAAATAATGTAAAGCACCAAACATAGAACTAGTCATATAACCAAAGAACAAAGATAATCAGCATATGCCTCTCCTTTGTCTCTGCTTCTTAATATAGACACAAGTGTAAAACAATCTTCATCTTACAGGTAGTAAATAATATCCAAGTATATGACTAAAATAGTAAAATAGTTGTAACTCTCAAATCTGCAAAGACTGAAAATTCTCCTAGTCACCCTGACTCAGGCCATGGAGAAAATGTGGAGCAGAAAAGCTTTGTTTCGGGCCCCTTCTTACTTTTTTGGAATACTTACAATAAATAGTAATTAGGATGAAATACATTCAGCTGTGAAAAAACTGTATGACTCTGGGAAACTGCCATTTTGAATGATGGTCAACTAAATATGCAATATGCGTTAATTAAATAAAGTATTAATTAAGTTTTTTTAAACCCAGCCAGGCATTGTCATGAAAAATTATAGTTGCTGCTAATGCCTTCAATAGTGTTATTTTGAGAACATACTTTTCTATTATAGTTGCTGAGAGTATCAAAGTAAAGGCCTCCTGTAAATCTAGTAATTACAGACCAGTTGCGTTAATCAAATTAGCTGTTCTGATTCAAAATTTCAAGTTTGTTTGCCTACTTTCAGAATTACACAGATACCCAACAATAAACTAACACATTTATACTTCATATGTCACCTCTTACATAATGAATATTTATTGGTTCAGGAATATGTAATAGAATGTTCTTACTTCGTGGATAAAACAGACTCATAAAAAGAAATTGCAGACATTTTACAATAAAAAAAATCACACTTTTCTCTAAAAAATGTGGTTAATGTACAATACAAAATACTCTCCATGTAATGAAATGCATTTTGTCTTTCAAATATGTTTGTATGCTAAAGAGTCTAATATCTTCTCCCTGTACAAAGAAATTTCCATTATAGAAATCAGTTGCTATTGTAGAGAGTGAAACATTTTTTTCCTTGTTTAGTAAAGCAGTCTGTCTTAATATCAGCCCACAATACTGTCAACTTCATTTAAGAAGAACTATGTGTAGATAAGAATAGAATTTCATATCTGAGCAAGTGCTGCTATGTAACCCACCATATCTAGCAGCAAACTCTTTTTGGATATCATTCTTCTTTTCAGAAGAAAAACAAAAAATTATCTGCTTGTACTTTTATCAATTATTTTTTGCCCTTGAATATGTTTTGTATAAATGAGGGTTTGTTTTCCTAGCTATCTTTTACTGTTGTTGTTGCTTATTTTAGAATATGAAGTATGGGCTGATAAGCCAAACACTCTTCAGGTACAGATAATATATGAAAAACATTCTGGGTCGTTTATTAAACAGACATTTATTGTTACATCAAATCAACATATCATGCATCATTTTTATGACTTACAATCACAATAAATCAACTTCTAAATAGAAAGTACTGTGAATTCTTAGTGAGCATAATTGTCACTTCCTAAGGCTGAGTAGCAACCAATTTATTATTATCTGTTCTAAAAGAAGTGAGAAAATTTTGATTCAAATATATCCCGCAAAAATGAGTTTTAATGTTGAGCCTTATATAAAACCAAATGTTGACCACCAAAGGATGGACAGCAAAATCAAGTATGCCAATCTACATAAAAGTGTTTTATTATTATTACTACTACTTATTGTTAAGACAGAAGATAATTTGGCTCCTGGAAGAATTAGATTACCTAGTCATAGAGACAGGATAGTGAAGTAGTCAACAATACTTTTTGGAATTATTCCAAGTTAGGGTCATAGGCATCTAATTAACCTCTGAAGCTGAGATAATATTAACATAATATTAACATCTATCTCATAAACTTTTAATATGTTCTCTATTAACTATAATTCACTGGACAGATTATATAAGATTATAGGACTCTTCCAGCAAGTGTTTTTAATCTCCTGGCCTCAGAACCACCTGCCAATGGAAAAATATGTCACCATTAGTGGTGACCACTAACACATTAGCTTCCTGATTCTTCCCTGCAGTACTTTAATACAACACAATAGGAAATTTCCCACAGTCTCAGGAGTCTACAGGACCATGTATAATTAGTACTAGGATTTCCAAAGAACAGCAGATTCCCGTGGCCTTACTGGGAGGTTTTAGGGAGATTTTTGTAAATCATGATATCAGTGAATAACAAGTTCTTAACTCAAACCAGGCCTCTTGGAAGAAACTCTTGGCAAAGATAAATCTGGTGTGTTTTATCAAATATAAAATATTTCAGAAAAAATAGAAATATATTCCACTCTTGGGACAGAGAAAATACTAAATATCTAACCCACCCTCCCCACTCCCACCCTGATCTTATCTCTAATAAGGATGGGAAAATTCAATTTGGACTAGGAAAATCAGAGGAATAAAATATTTCTTTTGCTTCTCTGTATCCCACTACTTCATGAAGAGGCAACACAGATAGTTTACCCCATATATCACCAGCCCACAAGTTTAAGGATAAACATAAAGAAGTAGAAAGAGTGAGAAAATGCTCCTTAGTGCTGCTTGGAAGTGTAGGATGAGGCACAAGAACCAGCAACTATTCCTGCTTTGTCATACCACATTTGACTCCAATTTTATAGTTCCTTCTTTCTCCACAATACTTTATCTATACTTTACATAGTACATCTGACTGTCTCATTGATTTATCTGGTCATGTGTAGTAGTATTTCTCAATAAACTTGGATGTGACATATGGAATCAAAACATTGAATTACTCAAAATACTGGAGGGACACAGTACATTTTTACCAATAGCACAGCTCTCTGCACTAATAAATGTGTTTACATATGTATTCACATCTTCATTCTAATAAAAAATTATGTATACACAGTCATGTACATGTAATGGTAAAATGTGTAATAAGCAATTAGCCCCATTTATACATATTCACAACTTTGTTGACAGGCATGACTATTTTTAGTAATAACTTTTATAGCCTCATATTCTCCCCAATCCTACTGCTACAGCTATTTGCTCTTGTGAGTAGGATGATCAACTTAAACCAAAATAATAACGATGATGATGCTGGCAATAAATATAGGTATATTAGAAAATATCCCCCCAAAATTAATACACAAACAAGAAGTGGCAAAGAATCTAAGGTAGCTATCTGATTATATCAATGAGCCCTGTTTCAAGGAAACAGGCATTAGGTGAAGGTTCCCAAACTTATTTTAGAAAAATAAATATCACTCAATGCCCACCCCAGGACATCTACATTCCTTAAGTGAATAGAAAATACCCACTTTGTCTCACTCATCTGTGGATTTAAGAAAAATAAAAGACCATATGATAATACCCAGTTTTCATTACAATATTATGTCAGTTTTCTCTTACCACATAAAACAATGCATAACAGATTAGTTAAAACTGAACAACTTGAGGTCGGAGTGAAAGCACAGCAGTAGGGCTTTTGCTCTGCATGCAGATAACCCAGGACAGATGAGGGTTCAATCCCCGGCATCCCATATGACCCACCCGCTAGGCCTGCAAGTAGCAAATTCTGAGAGTAGAGCCAGGAGTAATCCCTGAACACTGCCAGGTATGCCCCCCACCCAAAACAAACAAACAAACAAAAACAGAACAAGCAAAAAAAAACTTGAACAACTTAAAATGACAATTTAACTCATAGGTATATAGTTTTCTTCTTAAATTGAACATATTTTTTCCTGGATCACTTTCATATTTTTTATATCAGTTGACAAATATTTGTGGTTGTAGTTTGAGACCATGTGTCTCAAATGACCTTCATTGTGGAAAATTCATTCTCTTCCACAAGTCTCTCATGCTTCCAGCAAATTCTCCAGTTCCAACATACACTCATAATTATTATAAATAAGAGAAGAATATGACCAAGATTGTGATTATGAGAATTAGCAAGAAAACAATAGTCAACACATAAAAATTTTTCAAACCTCCCCTTACATCACACTTTTTTAACAATTTATTAGTCAAACAAGTCACATAGCTAAACCAGAAACCAGGAGTGAACCATAAATTCAATAAATCTACCATAATTCCAAAACTGTTTTCCATAGAAATCAGTGTTGTACATGAATTCATAAGATGATTCATCACCAGATGTTTCACTAAAAGACTTCTATGGAAATATTTATGAAATACTTATTTCTTGTCAAGCCATGATACCATTAACCTAGTAAAAGCTTTGAGAATTCCTTCATGTATTCATCTTTGATTAATTGATGTCTTCACTCTTCAACCATGAAAACATATCCATCACAGAAAACTTTCAAACACATATTGTAGAAAAATTGTCGCTTGCATCAGTCTGTAAAAAACTAGTCTAAGTTATAAAAACACATTGTGATGGGGGAGGAGTGGTGTCCTAGTGGTAGGGCATTTGCCTCACATGCAGCTGACCCAGGACGGATGCGGTTGGAATCCCCGGCGTCCCATATGGTCCCGCAAGCCAGAAGCAATTTCTGAGTGCATAGCCAGGAGTAATCCCTGAATATCACTGGGTGTGGTCCTAAAAACCAAAAATAAGGGGGGGGGACATTGTGATGGCTATGTTATATTTTAGGAGACTTTGAAGCTTCCCTGGTACAAATTAACTGTTCATGGCAATTGTTATCTCAATTTCAAGAAAGGAATACCAGAAAACAGTTAGTCCAAGTCCTACAGAAAAGTCCAAGTCCAACAGAAAAGCAGCAGGCTGGGATGCATCCACATACAAGTTTGTTTCCAAATTTCTATCAGAGTTTTATCTTCCTACCTATTGGCAGTGAAATGTTAGATTCTATGACAAACAATAGGTGACACAGTACAGAGCAAGAATTTGGATATTGAGAAGGTGGGTTTTTATTTGTCTATGGACTTGCTATTAAATGATCCTTTAATAGGTCACAACCTCTTAAAATTGATAGCAAACATCATTCTTTATTTTTGATGCCTTTCAATTTGAAAAACCTGAAAAATATTTTGAGAAACAGTTCTTTCAGACAAAGAATCTTCTAAAGAAACCTCATCTGCCACCATAAAAATGACTTCAAAATGTATTGCCTTGTGACTAATATGTTCCTGCACATAGCAAATTTATTTTAAATCTGGTTAGTAGAATTACTTAACTTATTCAAAAGATTCTTCCAGCATGAAACTCTTTCCTTGCCCTTTTTAATTTTCCAGTGAAATTTCAATGATATATTCCAGTGAGGGCATATTATTAATATTCAGAGGAAATATACCTGTTCTGCAGACTAATTTTAGAACATTCATCACAGAGAATCGTTTTCTTCTTCCTGCCCTAATTTTTATTTTCAAGTTTGTCAGCCTGTTGGACTACATTAGGCTAGGTGGTGAATTTCCTGTATTAAACACTGATTTTCCTTGTACAGAGAAGTATGAGGTCCAGAAAAGAGAGACTCTATAGATCTTGATCTCTCTGGCCTGTCTTTAAGCAAGAGAGGTAAAATACACAGCTATAGGAGTCCACACAAAGCACCATAAGTGATGACAGAGACAAGGCACTTTGTTAGTGAAGGTATTTTCCTGTCATAGAATCCATCTTGGCTTGACTCACCATTTTAGGAAACAAGAAGTGAATTAGAAAAAATTATTTCTAGGCCAGAGCCATAGTACATAAATTAGGGCATTTGCCTTGCATGTGGTTGACCCAGGTTCAATTCCTGATATTCCATATGGTCTCCTGAATCTACCAGGAGTGATTTATAAGTAAAAACCCAGGAGTAACCCCTGAGCTATATTGAATGTAGCCCAATACAACAACAACAAAAGAAAAATTATTTCTAAATTTAATATCTGGTTTTAATGAAGTAGCGTCCACAGCATCACACTCAGCATTCCACAGATATCTTTGTCACTGAAGAGATAGCTGAAACATACTTTATCTCTTGTTCAAGAAAATGCTTTAGACTCTTGTTCTATAAGAAGCAATGCAAATTAAGTGCCCTAATAGCTACTAGTGACTTGACCAACAAGGCCTCAGGAACAGGACTACTTAACCTCAGCAAACCTGCCATTTTGAACTAGATATTTTGTCATGACAATGTCAATTCATTGTAAGCTGATTAGTAGTTCTATTTGCCCACTGGATGACAACAACCTCATCCCAGGAATAACCTATAAAAGCACCTACCCTTCAAAACATCTCCAAACATTCCCAAATGTTCCAATGAGGCAGAGTAGGGAGCAAATTTAAAGTATGACTTTAAAAATCCCAATATGGACTGAGGGTGCCTGAGCACTGTGGGTTTGATACCAATCTCCGCACAGGTCCCTGAGGAAAGCTGAGAGACTGAGGTGCCCTGGACACACCTGAACAGGGTGAGTCCAGGTCGCCACAGCCAACACCACTACTGAGGGCTCCTGAGTGGTGCAGTTTGAAACCAACACCTGAGCAGGTTGGGCCCAGAGTGCTTCACAGCCACGCACATCTCTAGTAAATGAACTCAACCATAAAACAGAAAAAAAACTACACACACACACACACACACACACACACACAGCAAGTGTGACAATGGGGCAACAACACAAGCCAACATCAGAAATACTAAATGAAGATGGCAGCTCTGTTGACTCAAAATATGCCAACCACCTAATTATCCTCTCAAATAAGGAGCTTAGAGTAGAAATATGGAGGATATTCATAGAACTCAAAGGAAGAATAGATGGAACTGAACAAACCACAAAGACAGAAATCAGAAAACTCCAGAATGAAATAACAGGACTGAAAAAATTGATAGATGAAATAAAAACCTCAATAGAAAGCCTCTCCAACAAAGTTACAGCAGCCAAGGACAGAATCAGCAAGCTGAAAGATGAGATACAAAACAACTCCATACAGCAGAAGATATTGGAAAAAAATCCTCAAAGCAAATGATCAGACAATGGAAAAAATACTCAAGGAATGTGAGCAGATGAACATTGAAGTCTTTGATAAATTCAACAGAAACAACATAAGCGTCAACATTTGCATCAGAGACCCAGGAAGAAAATCCCCAGGAAGAATCAACAGTTGAGGACATCATTACTGAGAAACTCCCAGAGCTAAAGACAGCATGCGACCAAGAGTACCAACTAAAAGAGACCAGAAGAAAAGCACCCCAAGACACATCCTGGTCACGATGATGAATTCCACAGATAGGGATAGAATACTGAAAGCAGAGAGGTCAAAAAGGGAAATTACATTCAAAGGAGCATCCGTAAGATTTACAGCAGACTTGTCACCAGAAACCCTCAAGGCCAGAAGGCAATGGTGAGATATAGTGACAAAACTCAAAGAAATAAATGCTTCACCTAGAATACTACACCAGCCAGACTCACTTTCAGGTTTGAAGGAAGTATACATGGCTTCATGGATAAACAACAGCTCAGAAACTTTAAGGACTCGAAACAGCCCAAAAGAAAATCTGAAAGATTTACTTTAAAGAAAGAAACACCAACAGATACATCAAACTTCTACACAAAAATGACACTAAAAATCCCAATATGTTGTTAAAAATGAATGAACAGATTCCTCTACAACTACCATGTAACATTCTGAGAGTGTGCGGTTCCTTTCTAAGCCCTAGCCCTTGTCTACAATCTTCTTTTAAAAACTATTCATGTCGAGGAGATAATTTTTATTGGGCTTTTGGAAAATAGAAGATAAACTGTTATGCCACTCACTACATTTGTCTGCTTTACTCACCAAGTTGAAGCTTTTAATAAGCATCCCTCTTCCAAATGCTTTAGCCATTAATCTCACACAATTTAGGGTGAATTTAATGGCAAAACAAAAAGAATATTTCCAGTAGCATGATAGAGTCACATTCAGAAGTTTTTCTTCTTAGTAATAAGTAGGCACAGAGATTCCCTAAAGTATGCATCCACCAGTTCCCTCACTTTCTATAAAATCAGAAAGGTCTGTATAAACCCAGAAAGCACACTTCACAGGACCTATATTGGGGTAGTCTTATAAGTTCTTGAAGTACAAAGAGATAATTATCCGTTACCATATATACTCAAGTATAAGCCAACCCTAATTCCCCCAAATTTTGTGCCAAAAAACTTGGCTTATATTTGAGTATATTCTTGAAATGATCAGTTTATTAGATGGTACATCAGAATTTAAAAATGGGTTTATCTACCTCAAATGCTCATACTCTTCACAATTATATTCAGTGCATTTCTTTTAAAAACTAGTAACTAGGGCTGGAGAGATAGCACAACAGGTTGAGCATTTGCCTTGCATGTAGCCAACCTGAATTAGATCCCCAGCATACCATATTTTCCCCCTAGCCTGCGAAGAACAATTTCTGAGTGCAGAGCAAGGAGTAACCCTTGAGTGCCACTGGGTATGGCCCCCAAACAAAACAAAACAAAACAAAACTAGTAATCGATTTGGAAGACCATGAAGATACTCTACTTTATTCTGCACTCCTTGTCACCCAATACCCCATACATGGACATTTATTTTTGTGGGAGGGGCCACACCAAGTGATGCTCAGGGGATACTACTGGCTATGCGCTCAGAATTCGCACCGGGCTCGGGGACTATATGTGATGCCGGGGATCGAATTGAGGTCTGTCCTGGATCAGCTGCATGCAAGGCAAACACCCTACCACTGCACTATCGCTCTGGCCCCATATGGAGGTCTTTAAATGCTCAGATCAACAAAATAGTAGCCAGTGATACTAGTTTAATAAACCCAGAGTTTTACTGCCAAGCAGCTACACTTCATTTGATCCTCCTAATAGCAACAGCAAATACTCTATTACTAAGATTATTTTTAATGTTCAGAAACATTTTCATAAGTGCTACTCTGGAATTAGGAGGAACTTATTAAGAGCACAGAGAAAGCTCCTAACAAACCCATGGCCTGAGATGTGGGGAAGTTACTGTTTTTAGCAGTGAGCTCAGAGCCCTCATCTTAATTAGGGAACTAACTGCTGATTAGAAGAGAGGTGAGTGTGAGTGTATATCTGCATGTGTGTGTGTTTACTTCCAGGTGTAATCACCCTGAGGAACTGAATAATAATAAATATAGGAACAGAAGAAATCTGCTCATTCTGGCATTCTTACTCTAATCTTCTTTGGTAGTAGCCTTCTCTTCCATTTTTATCTCCTCTTGAAATAGAGGCCATGTTAGACTCTGAAGGCTCTTAGGGAAATAGTGCCATGTGCGAAGCTTCCTTATGCCTGAATACCCCCACTCCTTGAACTCCTTTGTTGCATGGAATAGTAATGTCTTCATGTCATCAAGGTGTAGCTTTTCCACAAAACAATGGCCAGAGAGTAAAAAGTATACTCTTGATGAGGTGTGGGTTAAGCCCTTGAATGAGAACATAGAGATTCCAGGGCCAGAGAGATAGTGCAACGGTAGGGCGTTTGCCTTGCATGTGGTTGATCCAGGACATATCTCGGTTCGATTCCCAGCATCCCATATGGTCCCCCAAGCCAGGAGCAATTTCTAAGTACATAGCCAGGAGTAACCCCTGAGTATCACCAGGTATGGCCCAAAAACCAAAATAAAAAAAGGATCTTAGAGATTCCAGAGACTCCGGAATTTAGTAAATAATGGTACCAGGTGACACGTGACATGCTATTGGAATGACTTAAGTGGCAGTGTCAAATTCCAACAGTGTCCCAGACAATCTTGCCCTGACATGAGCAGAGTTTTAGTGACAACAGTAAAAGCTATCAGCAAAGTTTACTCCCAGTTCTCTATATTTGTGAAGTAGATGTCATCACATTTTATTTTGGACTTTACTCTTCCATTTGCTAATAAAAGTTGATATTTTCCAAGTGGGTTCTTGTTTAAGAAATTTGAGAAAATCTTTTCTTGTTGTTCACAATTTCAAGAGCTCAATATTTTGTAAGTTTCCCTTTCAGTTACGGTGGGTATACTAAACAACACCATAGGTACCCCACTTTGGGAGAGGTTATGTTTCTATTTAATGATTGAGTTAAAGTCACAGAGACATTTGTAGCTTAACCAAAATCACACAGCTAGTAAATGGCAGGATTGAGTAAGCTCCACACTGCTTTAATTAATTGTCTGTCAATGTTTTGGAGAGAAGATAATAATATTTTGTATTAACCAAGCAATATTAGTCAAAGTTATCCAAAAAGCAAAGAATATAAATAAACAAATAATATACATATTACATTATATAATACCTTGAGTATTATATAAAGAACTGAGAGATTAGAGAGAGAAACACCAGGGAGAAAGATTTATTTAAGGTATAGCTGACGTAATTATGAGCCAAATCCCAAATTTATAAGGCAGATTGGCAGACTAGAAATTGCAGTTGATGTTGCAGTATTGAGTGTGAAACATCAAGCCAGATCAGCAAGCTAAAACTCAAGAAAAATTTCAATGTTAATCTTACACAGATTGCATATTTCTGCCTCTTTGGGATACATCTTTATACTAATAGCCTGTAACAGATTGAGGACAATCCATATTAAAAAAGAGTAATCTAATTTATGTTTTTAAAATAAGTCTACTAATGTAAATATTAAGCACATCTATAAAAACTCTTTCATGTAAATATATAGGCTATCTTTCTTCAAATTTTTGACACCTGTCGACTAGTATTGGCCCTGCAAACCAGTTCATATATCCAATCAGTCCTAGTGATTTTCACCCTGTCTACACTTGGCATCGTACACATACTAGTGTTGGAAGATCACTGATCTAGACTAATGTTTGAAAAACAGTTGAATACATAATCTACCCAAGTGAGCACTTAAAATTAACTATCAACCCAAGGAAGAATAAGACAAAACTATTATTCTTGGTATTAACTGGTTGTCCAAAGGGAAGTTAAGTTTTTACATGAAGGAGTGCTGAACTCATTATTAAGAACAGTAACTATGCAGTGAGGAAAGCTTGAAGAGATTAACAGAGACTCTTAACATAGTCTCAAAGCAATAAGCACAATCCAATGACTCTGTTTTCTAAAATTTAATCTTATAAATCAGATATATCTAAATTGTCTTAGTAAATCTTCACTTTGAGATGAGCTATCATGGAAATAATGGAATTTCAAGGGTCCCTAAAACCTGCTTTCCACAGAACTTCTACTCCTATCATACAAAATGGTTTTTAAGTATGTTCATTGATATAAGAAGATGGAAATAAATTCTGATATCTTACAAAGAGTTCCATCTAGGAACAAGCATGTGGAGGCTGAATATAAATTAACAAGCTTCCTACATAAGAGGTGTTCTCACAGCCTACACTCCCTTCTGGTGCTGTCTGAATCCTTGGGTTGGTTTTAGAGATTTTATGTTGTTGAGGTTTTATTAGTTTTGCTAATATGGTTCACTCTTGTAAAAATGATTCGTGGAGAGAGGTTCTTAGTAGTGCAAGAGATTTCTCCTGGCTCTGGTCAGGGGTTACTCTTGGTAGTACTAAGGACTATACATGGGTTATAATAAAACCTGAATCAATGTGCACAAGTTAAGCACATTAATCACTGTACTATGTCTCCTGTCTAGTTCCAATTTTCTTTGCTATGTTTTAACTAGTTTATGCAGAGCAAAAATATTTGTATAGCAGTAAGAAAGAATGGAAAGGAGAGAGGAAGAAGGGAGGAAGCAGAGAGGGAGGAGCTCAACTGAGGAGAAAAATGGGGCTTTATTTTATTCCAGTTTTTCTTTTTTATCTCAAGGTCTTTAATCTACTTTAAATTGACTTTTTTTAAAAAACAAAATCTTTATTTAGGCACTATGATTACAAGCTGATTGTAGTCGGGGTTCAGTCATAAACAAAACATACCCCTTCACCAGTGCAGCATTCCCACCACCACTGCCCCCTCCCACCTTCCCCAACCCTGTCTGTATTTTTTTACAGTTGCTTTGTTAGATGTGAGTATGCATAAGTATATCACATATTTTATATATACAGAAATATATGAATTCATACAATTTGTGATCATAATAAAGAGCATGGACATGAGATCATTTGGGATCAAATCTAGGCATTGTGATATATAGGTCATCTACTCTACAAATTGAACCACATCCTTAGCCTGCTCCTCTTGATACCCATTCTTTGTCTTTGGTTACCAGATTTTTCACATCATTCTTGCCTCAATTTAACTACTTGAAATACTTAAATGGTAATAATATTATATATTAATATATATTAATTAATATGTAATATTATATATTAATATATAATAATATATTATATAATAATATTATATTGCCTCCTTCTTACAATAAATCAAGGTACTAGAACACTCTGTAACTGTAGAGTAAATCAATCAAGTATAGCAATTATAGAAGCCATCAATATTATCACCTTAGATCAAAACCAAGATTTAAGTTTCAGCTCCAGTGATCAAAAGCCAGTGAGTAGAAATATTGTCAGTTAACTCATAGCTTCATAGCTTCGTCTTCATGTTTTACATTTTCTTCTCCCAATCAAGGAGTCTTTAGTGAAAGACAACCTTATAGTACAATAGCAATGTTAAAATAGCAGATTGACAAAAATGGAGACAGATGGCAGCTCAGCAGCAGGTTTTTAAAATGAATTTACTGTTTATGAAATGTGCTAGATTGATGGCACCAGTGACTAAGTCTGCTGCTCAAAGGGAGTGATCAAGGGTTTTAGTGACAATGACCTGAGTCTCCAATCCCACTCTAGGAGGCTAGAGCTATCTGCCAAGTTCCCAAAAGGAAACAATATTTGGGCTTATGGTGATACTGGAACAAGAAAGAGAAGTCAGCCCCATGTTCTCACACAGAAACATGTTGAAAGAGAAAATGCCTGTGAATACCAATTGGGAAAGGATTGAGAGAGATTGGGGCTTTTCTCCTGGTTACTTTTCTATGTTCATTTGTGGGTAAATAATATGAAGGGCAGAGGTGAAAATAATGCATTCTCCAAAGAAAAGCACTGAGTCCTTTCAGGATGATCCTTAGAGATGGGGAGTGTTCTCATCAAATCCCCTGAAATTTGACAAGTTCCATCCACCATTTCCTTTAATTCCATACAATCCTTACCAATCCTTCCAAGCCTTCATTGGGTTTTATGATGTCTTTCTTTCATAATGTCAAAGGATGTATGCCAATCCCTAAGGACATAATTCTGTTTTCTGAATCATTTTCTTGAGAATCAAGTTTCAATAAAACATCCTTACATGCATTCTTCCTTGGCATTTTTAGGTACCTCTATCACCTTTGTCAGTCAATGTGAGCCAAGGATATAAAGAGAAATCACAACTCAATTAAGGTAGCTGTATCAGGGAAAGCTTGCTTTCTATAACACACGGTAACCCATTGTCTGAGAGCTCCATAGTCCTCTTTATTGAATGACCTGTCCCATTGTTTTTGTATCATTATAAGTTCAATATTATACTGGGCTTTTATATGAACTAAAAATGCATTTTTAAATATAACTGCAATCTTATATATTTTGGTTTGACAGTCAATGGATAGCCTCAGAACATCAGAGATACTAAGGCAGGTAAAGGGCTTACCTTGAAAATGGAGAATCAAGTTTTTTTAAATAATATTTTTATTTAAGCACCTTGATTACAGACATGATTGTCGTTGGGTTTCAATCATATAAAGGACATTCCTTTTCACCAGTGCAACATTCCCATTACCGATGCCCCCAATCTCCCTCCTCCCCTGCCTGTATTTGAGACAGGCATTCTACTTCTCTCACTCATTAAGATTGTCACAATAGTTGTCAGTGTAACTATTTCTCTAATTCAACTCACCACTCCTTGAGGTGAGCTTCATATCATGAGCAAGTCCTTCCAGCCCTCATCTCTATTATCTCTGGGCATTATTACAATAATGTCCTTAATTTTTCTTAAAACCTATAGATGAGTAAGACTAGTCTGTGTCTATCTCTCTCCCTCTAACTTATTTCACTCAGCATAATAGATTCCATGTACACCTATGTATAGGAAAATTTCATGACTGTATCTCTTCTGATAGTTGAATAATATTCCATTGTGTATATGTACCCCGTTTCTTTAGCTATTCATCTGTTGAAGGGCATCTTAGCTGTTTTCAGAGTTGTTTCCATTATAGTAAATAGTGCTGCAATGAATATAGGTGTGAGGAAGGGATTTTTGAATTATATTTTTGTGTTCATACGATATATCCCTAGAAGTGATATAGCTGGATTATATGGGAGTTCAATTTCCAGTTTTTTGAGGAATCTACATATGTTTTCCACAAAGACTGGACTAGATGACATTCCCACCAGCCATGAATGAGAGTTCCTTTCTCTAGACATCCCCGCCAGCACCGATTGTTTTTATTCTTTGTACCTCATTGTCGTTTTGATTTGCATCTCCCTGATGATTAGTGATGTGGAGAATTTTTTCTTGTGTCTTTTGGCCATTTGTATTTCTCCTTTGAGAAATTGTTCATTTCTTCTCCCCATTTTTATGGGGTTAGATGTTTTATTCTTGTTAAATTCCGTCAGTACCTTGTATATTTTTCGATATTACCCCTTATCTCATGGGTATTGGGTGAATAGTTTCTTCCATTTGAGGATCTAGTTTTGATACCTGGCATCATATATTGTCACCTGAGCCCCAATAGAAGAAAATTTGAGCACAGAGGTAGGAGTAAGCTCAAACAAACCCACAAAACAAAAACAAACCTAAAAGGAAGTAGTTTAACTCACAAATTATTCCACCTGGCCACTTCTGGCAAATACCTGTCAAGCAAAGTCTCTTTCTGAGGAGTTACCTATATTCAGCACACTAATTGTCCCTGATACAGCCCAGCTCACTACAATGGTTTCTTTATAACTCTCAGATGGTAAATCTACAGAGAAAACTACTAGAAAGAAAAAATTGCTGAAACCAAGAAACATTCCAAGATGAATCTGTAATTTTTTACCACCCCACCCCGAATCTGTAATTTTTGAAGACTAAAAAATATCAATTAATTTGAACAGAAAGACCAAAATTGCTATCTCACAATAGCTGAGTGAGAGTGGCAGACTTTGGAACAATCTTTCTTGCACCCTTAACTTAAATGATCTGGCATGGTCTGGTTCTATAGATATTAAATTGGCTTTTATTTTCTAATCTTTCTCCTGAACTTCATGAAAACTTTCAGCAGGGGATTGTGATTGGGACCTCATTCAGCAGTGCTCAGGAACTAGTCTTGTCTCTGTGCTCAAGTGACCCTCTGTCAGTGTTTGGGGAGGCCATACCAAAATAAGGTGAGCCAGGAGTGGCTGCATCTAAAGAAAGCATGTTAACCCCTGTAGCATCTCTCCAATCCCATTTAAACATATGACTTGACTTTTAGATTACTTCATACAACCAATAAGTGCCTAATACAGACATCATGGCTTGGTAATTCAGACTAGTTACTAGTTGTTACTACTCAACTAGTTGAGTATGATTATGATTGCACCAACCTTTATGTGGGTTTATGATGACTACATTTAGCATCAGGATAAATTTCCTTATAATTATAATTATAAATTAATTTGAGGAGAATTTATTTATGTAATTCTGTGAGGTCTTATTGAATTCTATAATTCTGTGATGGTCTTGTTGAATGCCCAATATGTGCCAAGCAGTGTGCAAGACATTACAAATATCAAGAAAATTTAGAAATAAAGCTCAATCTCATATGCATACCTCAAAATATCAACTTCTCAGTCATAGTTTTCTGATTGCTAAGCAGCTTGCTGAAGCAAAATTTTCCATTCCTCAATATTTCCGGTCAGAGATTATGGAATAAACACTGCTGTTAAATAAATACCATTGCCAAGGGATCAGCAAGAGCTTAGAGGCTTTAGTTATATAGACAACCAAGAGGAGAAAATTAGAGTTAAACATATAAGGCAAGTGATTGAAAGGTTAAGTCTCCTAGTACAAATATCCACAACAAAAAATAAAGGATAAGCATAGAGTTGAAAAAAATACAGAAGCAAGCACTACAATGTTACTGAAACAGTTTTAATGGTATTTTTCTGATACCCATGCAAATCCAGCCTACTCAGGTTTGGTCAGTAGGTGAAGAATGCCAAGTGAAGTTTCTATTGAAATTCTGAGGCAGCCTAGAGTCAAGAGTAAAATAAAAATGATTGCTTCCTTTGGGAATAGTCTAGAGAAGGAAAGAGATGCTGTTAGCCCAAAAAAAAACATGCCTGTGTAAATTAGAAAAGGATGCATTCTCTGGAGAGACAAAAACCCCATGTCAGTGCTTATGCCTCAGCAAACATTGTAGGCTGAATTTCTGCCCTCATTTCCCCTCTTGCCAAGGTGTCCTTGTAACAACTAACAAATCCTCTCTAATAAGGAATGCAAGGAGAGAAGAAAGAGACAAAAAAGAAATATGAGATTAAAGATGGTGGTGTAGGAAGCTCGTTGGCTCACCTGCTCCTTGAATGTACTGAATATTCCTGAATATAGAGATAGAGATAGATATGGAACCACTCCCTAAAAGAATTATTCAAAATTCCCCTTCAAAACTAGGGGGAAAGACATACCACACAGATAGGAGAATTAGAGATACAGTCCTGCCAAGAAAGTCCATCTTTGAGATAGCAACCACAATTAGAAAGGACTGCATAAATACAAAGCTTCTCTCCAGGCAAAGATGGATGCAGGGCCCTCATCAGGAATCTTCACTGGAGGCTCAAAATACTTATCTGTGAAAAACAACCAGGCTTGTCATCAGGAGGCCGCTTGAGGCTGGGTTTGCAAATGGAGAGTCTGTTCTTTAAAAAAAAAAAAAAAAACACATTTGTTTATATAACTAAGTGTAACCTTCAACCTCACTTCAGTGCATATTTGTAAAAACATCCTTAAAGTCAATTTTCTACTTAAAGGAAGCAAGCAGATTTATTCTTCAGTCTTCTGTGTTGTTTCAAGTTGGTGTTATTATGTTATTTTTTTAAATGAACTTTTTATTGAATCACCATGAGTTAGTTACAAAGTTGATTATGATTGATTTTCAGTCATTCCTCCACGAACACCCATCCTTCTACCAGTGCACGTTTCTTGCTGTCAATCTCCCCAGTTTCTCTCCTGCCCTCCCACTACCTGCTACTATAGCAGACTTTTCTCCATTTCCCTTTCTCATATCTCTCCCTACCCACTCTCCCTCTCCTTCATCTCTCCCCAATCTTAAAGTAAAAGCACACAGACTCCTTCAGCCTAGAACTTTGCACCAAATAGTAAACTGAAAAGTAATTTAGCCATATATAATGGAAACTCATTAGTTCATCTTAAGGTTTCTGCCAGGGGTACAAAGATCTGTTGGAGCTCCCTATGAGAATGAGGGCACTTCAGGTACCATACTATATCAAAGTACCTTAAAAGCAGAGCTAGACAGTAGCAGTTTAGTTTTTCTATTTCTTTAGTTTTTCAATTTCTTCTTCAGGAGGTCAATGCCTTATTTTTTAGACAACTGGAGCTTCTAGTGTCCTATTTCTTTTTGTTATATACAGCATAGTGGCTATCCCAGGCCCCCACACTCTACCATTTCCATAGAACACGATGAAGCCAAGAGAGCTTTCAGGGGATAGGTTGAGGGGTGCCATCTTTGTATTCACCCATTGCCTTACTAATGCTCCTCTCAAAAAAGGGGATGATATACTCATCTAAAACCCAATTATTGCAGCTATACCCAGGAGGTCACCTTATTTTAAGACTGAAGTTCAGAACAGTTTATAACTGCAGCCACAGAGCAATACACATTGGCATTTGTTAAAAAGCTTGCACCTAAACAGCTAGCCTCTAGTCAGCTGAGAACTAGCTACTAGAATCCCTTTTCCTTAAAACACTGACAGAGCTGAACATACTTTTAATAGATATGACCTAAAGTAAATAGATAAATATGTGGAATCAGTATACACAGTTATGAACTCACAGAGGAATACTACTTAGTTATGAAAATAAGAAAACCTTACAATCCGTTACTATGTGGATGCCTCAGAGGTATTATGCTAAGTTAAAAAAGTTATTCAGAGAAAGACAGATATCATAGATTACACTTGCATGCAAAATCTATAAAGCAAGATAACTAAAACTATAGAAAGAAAAAAGGTATTGGTGATTAACAAACGGGTAATTAATGGAGGGCTGAGGGGTGAATAAAATAGAGGAAGGTGTTTCAGAAAACAAACTTCCAGTTACAAATAGATATGCCAAGGAAATTTAATATATAGCATGGGCACTAAAATTAATAATATAGTACTACAGAATTGAAAGATGTTAAGAAAGGATCATGGGTAGACTTATGGTTATGATTGTTCTAATATATAGAAGTATGAATCATTGTTATATATTCTCAAAATAAAATAATGCTGTATTCCCATTAAACTTTATTTAAAGCTGAAAGGATGAAAATAATAAGAACTAAGATTAAAAAATTAGAAA
This sequence comes from Suncus etruscus, assembly GCF_024139225.1. Lineage (NCBI taxonomy): Eukaryota > Metazoa > Chordata > Mammalia > Eulipotyphla > Soricidae > Suncus > Suncus etruscus. Next base: position 68,610,854 of record NC_064855.1, read on the forward strand.
AAGAAAAGAATAAATACAGAAGAGGAGTACATATGAAAAGGAAAAATAAGAAGAAGCAGGAGGAAGAGGTGAAGGAGGAAGAGGAGCAGGAGAAAGAGAAGGCAATATATGTCTCTTTGTGGCTGGCCAATAGTTGGCAGTGAGAGACAGGCTAGGCCAGGTGGCTACTTGAATAATTTTAATTCTGTTTAAGTAAATATGCCTGATTTGAAGACTACCTTGTAGTAAATATACTATTGAAGTTCAGGATATGAATCTAGGCTTCCTGTCCTAAGAGGCCTGCTTGCTTGGGAGAATTAAATAAAAGAGAAATAAATAAAACGTGTACCAAGAACTCTAAGAGCACCAGGCCTTATGAGATTAATTCCAGTGGAAAGATTCTTTTGAGACTCTTAAGATCATTCATGTATCTTGTCAATTGAAAGTCAAACCTTGACTTGAAAGTCAAACCTTGACCAAAATTAAACTACCCTATTAACCAAGTGTCATCCACCTACCAATTGATCCACTGACCCATCAGAGCCCTATCTTGCAAAGGCACAGATTATTGAAGGTATAACTGCTGAAAGCTTAATAAAAATACCAAATGTCTAGCCAGGCATTTTCAACTAGCAAAATGTTCTGTTAAAAACAAAAACATCTTATCTGTTCTACCATCCTCAGTATAACCACCACAAAAAATGTTCTCACCCACCCATTCCCATCTGCCATGTGCTCTGATTTGGGAAATATTTTTGCAGTAGAGAAAGAATCTCCCTTCAATATATAAAATTTCCTGGATTAGCACCCTGGTTACCAATTTAGGATCTTTTTAGCAAATAAAACTTGAACATCTCTGATGCTGGAGAGACACTGCAGAGGGTAAAGCACCTGTCCTGCATGCAGCCTATCTGAGTTCAATCTCTGGCATCCCATATGTTTCCCTGAGTCTGACAGGAGTGATTCATGAGTGCAAAGCTAGATATATTCCCTGATTGTTACCAGGTGTGGACCCCCAAAATAAACCTTTTTTTTATTAATTTTTTTATTTTTAATTATGAGAACAAAGATGCAAAGAAAGAGGACAAGGTAAAGTTACAGTGGAAGGACAATCACAATAAACAGAATTCTCAGTAGTCCTATTGCTGATATCTTAACTTTGAACTTTCAGCCAAAGAACATTAAGAAAAATAAAACAGAACCAATTGCTTTATCCCTCAAGTCCCCAGATTGTACTACATAATATTTCTTAGCAGCACACAAAGTAATCTAAAGACATAACACTTATGTAACTCCTTAAACATTGAAGGCAAAGTACTTTTTTACATTTCCATGCACATGCATATTAGTTTAAGTTAACCTCAAAACTTTAAGTGGTTTGTTTCTTTTAAGGATTAGAGTCAAAGGGGCACAGTAAAAACGGTGTTAGAGTGGCAATTATTGTTTTCATAGGCCCACCAAAATATGAGGGACATGGAACGGAAAAGCTTTGGCCTAAATACAAGGAGACCCTACCCCTGAACTTTCCTGGCATAAGACCAACTCTAGGCTCCAGGCAAACTAGTTTATCCAATCCAGGTCATTGTCTGTAGTGCCAATACACTTTTATTTTTCACAAAGTTTCTGTTGTTGATATCATGTTTCTATATTGAAGACCTGGAATCTGCATATCCTATATTTCAGTCAGGATGGTGCAGAGCGTCCCCTCGTTTCACCTCACAATTAAAAGGCAATGCAGAGAACCCTGTCTTGTAAGCAGGTCTTGTTGGTGTCAAGTCTTCTTAGTGTTAAGGGAAGTCTCTTTTGAGCAGGTCGATGTCAGAGCCGTGGTAGTGTCTTCCTGGTAGAGGATTGCTTCCAGGTGTTGTTATAAAAAACCTTGGATGTTTTGTAGATACCTTCCCTGGTTCAGGGGTGAATGGAGGATGCCCACTCTTCTGAGGCCTGTGCCAGGTCATTATATCAATGTTCAGGGTGCAAGGCCCCATTGCACTATGAGATTTGTGTGTTCCGATCTCTAATAGATAAGAACTTATTTGTATGTATAGTATTTTTCCATTTTAATGTGCCTATGCAAACAAGGAACAATTCCACATGGCGTTGTCAGCTCATATGGGGGCCATAAGAACAAGTCCAACAATCCCCATGACATGGTTCAATCATAAGCATTAAACTGAGGGACTCTTTCACCAAAATTCCTTATTGAACAGCTCACAAAGAGAAGACAAGATAAACAGTGGATAGAATCGTCACGGTAAAAGAATATTTAGAAAGAGTTACAGCTGTTAAAGAAATTTCACAAGGGCAGAATCTGTTGGAGAAGGAGGTCAGTCTTGATGCCTAACAAATTAAAGAACTGAGGGTAAAGAGGGTTAATTAAGGGGAAGATAACGAATCCGGATTGGGATATGAGGGAGTAGAAGGGGCTCTGTGTGGAGGAGGGGAAATATATCAGAGGGGTTATATACATGGTATAGATGAATTGTTTATGGTCAGGCTGGCAGTCAGAGAGGACCACTGTATAGGAAGACACGTCTACATATATACTGATTTTAGAGACCTATTTGAATATTATCCAGCAAACCTAGGGAATTCCATTTTTTTTCTAAAACAGTCAAGAATTAAGAATATTTTTGGGTGTTGTTAAAAAGTATATATGTCACGCGGGCGCATTTCGCTTTTGAAGATGAATAATAGTAAGAAGAGAAATCCTGAATGGGATCCTGTCTGGGGTGGGGGGATCTCAGTCCCCTGGACTAAGTGGTCATCCCAGGTGGCGTATGGCTAGCTGTCCTGCCCAGAGCCCCCAACATACCAGCTGAAGGACACAGAAGAGCTGGCATGTCCAAAATAAACCTTAATTGTATCCCTAATCTTTATTACCTCAGATCCTTAATTGAAGAAATAAAGCCAACTGAGAACTAAATCTTATATATATGAGCTCACAATTGGTAGATGTTTGTAGGAAGAGAGATGCTATATAAGAAAGATGTACTGAAAGTAAATAAAACCCAATTGCAGCAAAAATATGCCACAAGCCTTACTGCAAAGAGCATGTCTGAGACTTTTAGTTCTTTCAATCATTCACATATGAACCAAATCCTTTTATATGAAGCTTGAAGCTTTGTAGACAGACATGGAGGACTTAAACAGTGCCCCAGAAAGATAAAATTTAATTAAACACTTTTTCAATTATTTTTTCTAGTTTTAATATTTTAACTTTTTTTTTTTTTTTTTTTTTTTTTTTTAGTTTTTGGACCACACTCGGTGATACTCAGGGGTTACTCCTAGCTTTGCACTCAGAAATCATTCCTGGCTTGGGGGACCATATGAGTCGCTGGGGGTGGGGGTTCAAACCACTGTTTGTCCTAGGTCAGTGCATGCAAGGCAAATGCCCTACTGCTTGTGCCACTGCTCAGGCCCCAATATTTTTAATTTAAAAAATTTTTTCTGGTCATATTAAGTTCTTTTTAAAAAATAATCTTTAGCATAATCACTTAATAATGGTGCTTAAATAAATATATTATTAAAATAAATTTAAATGGGGCTGGAGAGATAGCATGGAGGTAAGACATTTGCCTTTCATGCAGAAGGACGGTGGTTCTAATCCCGGCATCCCATATGGTCCCCTGTGCCTGCCAGGGGCAATTTCTGAGCATAAAGCCAGGAATAACCCCTGAGCATTGCCAGGTGTGACTCAAAAACCAAAATAAATAAATAAATAAATACATAAAATAAATAAAATAAAAATAATCTTTATTTAAGCATCATGATTACAAACAAGATTGTAGTTGGGTTTTCATCATAAAAAGTATAATTTCTCCACCAGTGCAACCTTCCCACCACCAATTTCCCTCATCTCCCTTCTCCCTAACCCCTGCCTATTGTTGGGACAGACATTCTATTTCCCTCACTCACGACCATTGTCATGATAGTTGTTAGTGTAGTTATTTCTCTTACTGCACTCACCACTCCTTGTGGAAAGCTTCATATTGTGGACTGGTCCTTTTAACTCTCTGTCTCTGGGTATTATTACAGTAATGTCTTTTATTTTTTTTTAATCCCAAAGAATCTGGCTAATTGTAAACAGCACTGCAATGAGCATAGGTGTACAGAAGGCTTTTTTAAAATAAATATTATCTTTATTTAACACTGATTACAAACACTATTGTAGTGCAATATTCCTATCATCGATGCCCCCATCTCCCTTCTCACTCCTCCCTATACCCTCCTGTATTTGAGACAGGCTTTCTACTTCCCTCATTCACTGACATTGTTATGATAATTCTCAGTGTAGTTATTTCTCTAACTGTACTCACCACTCTTTGTGGTGAGCTTCATATCATAAGCTGGTCCTTTCGGCCCTCATCTCTGGGAATTATTTCAATAATGTCTTTTATTTTTCTTAAAACCCATAGATGAATGAGACTATTCTGTGTGGCTCTCTCTCCCTCTGACTTATTTCACTCAGCATAATAGATTCCATGTACATCCGTGTATAGGAAATTTTCGTGACTTTATCTTTCCTGATGCTTGCATAATATTCCATAGTGTAAATGTACCACAATTTCTTTAGCCATTCATCTGTTGAAGGACATCTTGGGTGTTTCCAGAGTCTAACTATTGTAAATAGTGCTGCAATGAATATAAGTGTAAGGAAGGTATTTTTGTATTTTGTTTTGTGTTGCTAGGGTATATCCCTAGGAGTGGTATAGCTGGATCATATGGGAGCTCAATTCCCAGTTTTTTGAAGGATCTCAATAATGTTTTCCACAAAAGTTGGACTAGATAATATTCCCACCAGCAGTGAATGAGAGTTCCTTTCTCTCCACATCCCCACCAGCACAGATTGTTCTTGCTTTATGATGTGTGCCGGTCTCTCTGGTATAAGACAGTACCTCATTGTTGTTTTGATTTGCATCTCTCTGATGATTAGTGATGTGGATTATTTTTTCATGTGCCTTTTGGTCACATGCAACCCTCCTCAATGATGCCAGGGTGGCTCTGGTATTTACCAACACTATGGACTCTAAGTAGTACTATCCCTTTCCTAATATTCATTTATTCTGCTGTTTTGCCAACAATTTCTAGAAATGATCTCAGGGTCTTCTGAATGTTTTTTGGGAGGCTTCCAAGACTACCCCCCTAACACAAAAGAATTACCTTTATAAATAAGTTGGCTCCAATGAGAAGACCCATTCTGAAAATTCCACTATAAAGAAATTAGCCTGCATGTTTAACCACGGACTAATCAAGACTCCAATAGCCTCTTCTGTTATGTTCCCAGATCTAAACAGCAGCTGCACCACTCAGGAGACCCCTCTGTTTATCTTGGCAGAAGATTACATAACTTCCAGTAACTTCCAGCAGCCTGAGTTTGCTGACAGTGCTTCTAAGGCTGCTCTGTTTCTCTGTATTGGGAACAGAGTACAGCCTCTCAACATTAACATTGTCAGTTCCCTCTAAGGTTAAATATAGTAAATGACTTTACTATATCCTTTTTTGGCTCTGTACTCCTTTCATTTAATCTTTTTAATTCCTTTACCATTCATTAAATAAGGGAAATGCTAGGAGAAAAAAAGCTTCAGAATTCATGTAACTTTGAGTAATAGCCTGAGAAAAATGTATAAAAGACTTCTATTCTCTTTCCTTGCCTTTTCTTTGCCAAATTCACCTAATGGCACATAGTGGAGTTGAATCAGGTATTCATCTAATAGTTTACGAAGTGCACTTTTGTAGTGAGGATGAGAAATTGGTGTCTGTTCCTGAGAATGATAGAATTTGAGGCATGAGCAGTACAGGGATGAGAGATAAGTTCTGCTATAAAATTCAACTGCATTTAATTGAAAATGATGGCTAAGGGCAGAGTCTTGATGATTCGGTTATGCAAGCAGAACTCAGTAGGAAGGTCTGTGCGGTCAGCCAATGGCAGGTGTAAGAGTGGGGCCCAGCTCAGATACCACATAATTTCCTTCCCCTTATGGAGTAATTAAGAGAATCCAAGGGCTTTGGAGCTTGACTGCCTACAGTGATATTCTGTCTTAGGGACTTGCTAGGTTGTAAATTTGAAATTGAAAGAATGACCATACATCAGAATCTTAAGACTTCATCAGATTAAGGTATCTAATGTTCTGATGAGGAAGGAATCTTTCCAGACCTTACTAACCTATACACAGAAATATAGTCATCTGATCAATAGTAATACATTTGATTAGTGGCCTCCATCATATCCCCTAGGGTTACCTGGGGAAATTCTTTGCTTTTCAAAGTTTGCTTCTCAAACCTTGTATAGGTTATATATGAGGTAGCCCCAATGGACCCACAAACAAATCTACTCCAATGAACATCACCAAGCTTAAAGAAAAACAGAAACGGAGTGAGTGATAAATGGCTGCATGTGGGGGTTTCTAGGCAGAGTGCTGATTGCTCTACCTGGAGAGTCGCCACCGGTCTGTGCTTCTTCTGAGGAACTGAGCACCGGAAGGGAGCCCTGTCCTACCCTTCTCTGTCTTTCCTGAACTCTGGAAGCTCTCCTCAGAGCCCTGGGAAGCGAACCCCAAAGAAACTACATTCGGAAGCTACCCAGCGAGCCAGTGACTCTCCTCAGAGTCTTGGGAAGTGAACCCCCAAAATACAGCATTCTGAAGCTGCCCAGCGAGCGAGTGAAAACTACGCCTGACCAGTGGGGCCAGACTGTGAAAAACTGTGAGTGCTGCCTGTGTGTGTCTCTCTGCTATCCTGTTGCGTGAACTTCCTGAGAGTGGGCTGAAAAGAGGCTCCAGAAGGCACTTAGCTCCACTTCGCTATGCAGCGATGTGCTCTTTCTAAAAAAAGAACACCATCACAAGAAGAAAAAAACCACACTAAGAACTGTGCTGGATCACAGAAGCAAGAATTTCTCTCCAGACTGTCTTCTCTGCTGCGTGCTTGGGCCTAAGATTTGATCCTGTGTGAGGCTTCATCCACGGAGGACTCACCTACCTTGGAGGCAAGTCGGCCCATCCAGAAAGGGCGGAGCCAGAGAAGTGTGTTGCCTGCATCATATAACCAATGAATACCACCACAACACGTAGAAAAACCCACAATACAAGTGTGAAAATGGGGAAACAACGCAGGCCAGCATCAGACATAGAGAATGAAGATGACAATTCTGATGACCAGTTAACGACCAACCAACTAATCAATCTCTCAGATAAGGACTTTAGAGTAGCAATATGGAATATACTCAAAGAACTCAAAGAAACCATGAATAGAATAGAACAGAACACTAATAAGAATCAAGAAAATATGAAGACAGAAATCACAAAACTCCAAACTGAAATAACAGGTCAAATAACAGGCCTGAAAAAATCAGTAAACGAAGTGAATGACAAAATGGATAAGCTCTGGGACAGGGTATCAGAAGCTGAGAATAGACTTGGTGCTGTGGAAGATGAGATACATAACAATTCCATACAACAGGAGAGATTGGAAAAAAAACTTAAAACAAATGAACAGACAATGGAAAAATTAGTCAAAGAATGGGAACAGATGAAAATAGAGGTCTATGATAAGATCAACAGAAACAACTTAAGAATCATTGGAGTCCCAGAGACCCAGGAAGAAAATTTCCAGGAAGAATCAACGGTCAAGAACATCATTAAAGAGAAACTCCCAGAGCTAAAGAATATATGTGATCAAATCCTGCATGCTCGAAGACTACCAACCGAAAGAGACCCAAGAAAAACCATCCCAAGACACATCCTAGTCACAATGACAAATCCCACAGATAGAGACAGAATTCTGAAAACAGCAAGATCAAAAGGGGAAATTACATTCAAGCAAGCATCCTTGAGATTTACAGCAGACCTGTCACCAGAAACACTAAATGCCAGAAAGCAGTGGTGGGATATTGTGACAAGACTGAATGAAATGAATGCTTCACCTAGAATACTGTACCCAGCAAAACTCACTTTCTGGTTTGACGGAAGAATACATGGTTTCACAGACAAAAAACAGCTCAGAAACTTTACAGACTCAAACCAGTCTTAAGAGAAAAACTGAAAGACCTAATCTAAGACAAGACTGACTAAAAGACACACCAAATTTCGATATAAAGATGGCATTAAATCCCAGGACAATTCTTTCTCTCAACGTCAATGGACTAAATGCACCAGTTAAGAGACACAGAGTGGCTAAATGGATCAAAAAACTCAATCCAACCTTCTGCTGCCTACAAGAAACGCACCTGAATAGTCAGAACAAACACAGACTCAAAATAAAAGGCTGGAGAAAAGTTATCCAAGCAAACACCACCCATAAAAAAGCTGGAGTGGCCATACTAATATCAGATAATGCAAACTTTATACTCAGGAAGGTTGTAAGGGACAAAGATGGACATTTTATATTAATCAAGGGGTATGTAGAGCAGGAAGAAATAACTCTCCTAAACATATATGCACCAAATGAGGGGCCAGCAAAATATTTAAAACAACTGTTGACAAATCTGAAAAACAATATCAATAACAACACAATAATTGTGGGGGACCTCAACACTTCTTTGTCAACACTGGATAGGTCAACCAGATTGAAACCCAACAAGAATATACTAGACCTGAGGAGAGAAATGGAAGAAAGAGGCCTAGTGGATATATATAGGACACTCCATCCCCAGAAACCTGGATACACATTCTTCTCCAATGTACATGGGACATTCTCCAAGATAGACTACATGCTGGCACATAAAACATACCTCCATAATATCAAGTGGATAGAAATTTTGCAGACTACCTTCGCTGACCACAAGGCTCTGAAATTATTTGTGAATTCCAAAGGGACTCAGAAGAAAAACTTTAACACCTGGAAATTAAAGAGCCTCATACTCAATAACCAGTGGGTCCGAGATGAAATCAAGAAGGAAATTAAAAGGTTCCTGGAAACAAATGACAATAAAAACACAAACTATCAGAACTTATGGGACACAGCAAAAGCAGTACTGAGAGGAAAATTTATAGCTTTGCAAGCACACATCAGGAAGGAAGAAGAAGCTTACCTGAGTAGCTTAATGACACAGCTAATAGAACTAGAAAGTACTCAACAAAAGGACCCAAAAATAGGAAGACAGAAGGAAATAACAAAGCTGAGAGCAGAAATCAACGAAGTGGAAACCCAAAAAACAATCCGAAAGATCAACGAAAGCAGAAGTTGGTTCTTCGAAAAAATAAACAAGATTGATAGACCACTGGCAAACCTAACAAAAAAAGAGAGAGAGAGAAACTTGATAACTCGTATTAGGAATGAAAAAGGAGAGATCACTACTGATATGACAGAGATTCAAAGGGTAATCAGAAACTACTTTGAAAAACTCTATGCCACTAAAAATGAGAACCTGGAAGAAATGGATAAATTCTTGGACTCTTATAATCTTCCACGCTTGAAAGAAGAGGATGTAGCATATATAAACACCCCCATCACCATTGATGAAATAAAAATGGTAATCAAAAGTATGCCCAAAAACAAAAGCCCAGGCCCAGATGGATTCACTAATGAATTCTATCAAACTTTCCAAGAGGAACTACTACCAATCCTGGCAAGACTCTTTCATGAAATTGAACAAGTGGAAACACTCCCAAATAGCTTTTATGAAGCCAACATCACCTTGATACCTAAACCAGACAGAGATGCTACGAAAACAGAAAATTACAGGCCAATATCGCTGATGAATGCAGATGCAAAGATCCTCAACAAAATCCTGGCAAATAGGATTCAATACCTCATTAAGAAGATCATCCACTACGATCAAGTAGGTTTCATCCCAGGAATGCAAGGATGGTTTAACATCCGTAAGTCTATCAACATAATACACAACATCAACAACAAGAAAAATAAAAACCACATGATTATATCAGTAGATGCAGAGAAAGCATTTGACAAGGTCCAACACCCATTCTTGATCAAAACTCTCAGCAAGATGGGAATGGAAGGAACCTTTCTCAATATAGTTAAGGCCATCTACCACAAGTCAGTGGCAAATATTATCCTCAATGGAGAAAAACTAAAAGCCTTCCCTCTAAATTCTGGCACAAGACAAGGCTGTCCTCTCTCACCACTCCTATTCAACATAGCACTGGAAGTACTTGCTATAGCGATTAGGCAAGAAAAAGATATCAAGGGAATCCAGATAGGAAAGGAAGAAGTCAAGCTCTCACTGTTTGCAGATGACATGATGCTCTACTTAGAAAACCCTAAAGACTCTACCAAAAAACTTCTAGAAACAATAGACTCATATAGCAAAGTGGCAGGCTACAAAATTAACACACAAAAATCAATGGCCTTTCTCTACACCAATAGTAATAAGGAAGAAATAGACATTAAGAAAACAACCCCATTCACAATAGTGCCACACAAACTCAAATATCTTGGAATCAACTTGACTAAAAATGTGAAGGACCTATACAAAGAAAACTATAAAACTCTGCTCCAAGAAATAAGAGAGGACACGCGGAAATGGAAACACATACCCTGCTCATGGATTGGCAGGATTAACATCATCAAAATGGCAATACTCCCCAAGGCGTTATACAGATTCAACGCTATCCCTCTAAAGATACCTATGGCATTCTTCAAAGAGGTAGATCAGGCACTTTTGAAATTTGTTTGGAACAATAAACACCCTAGAATAGCTAAAGCAATCATTGGGAAAAAGAATATGGGAGGAATTACTTTCCCCAACTTTAAACTTTACTACAAAGCAATAGTTATCAAAACAGCATGGTATTGGAATAAGGACATACCCTCAGATCAGTGGAATAGGCTTGAATACTCAGAAAATGTTCCCCAGACATACAATCACCTAATTTTTGATAAAGGAGCAGGAAATCCTAAATGGAGCAAGGAAAGCCTCTTCAACAAGTGGTGTTGGCACAACTGGCTAGCCACTTGCAAAAAATTGAACTTAGACCCCCAGCTAACATCATGTACGAAGGTAAAATTCAAATGGATTAAAGACCTCGATATCCGACCCCAAACCATAAGATATATAGAACAACACATAGGCAAAACTCTCCAGGACATTGAGACTTCAGGCATCTTCAAGGAGGAAACTGCACTCTCAAAGCAAGTGAAAACAGAGATTAACAGATGGGAATATATTAAGTTGAGAAGCTTCTGCACCTCAAAGGAAATAGTCCCCAGGATACAAGAGCCACCCACTGAGTGGGAGAATCTATTCACCCAATACCCATCAGACAAAGGGCTAATCTCCAAAATATACAAGGCACTGACAGAAATTTACAAGAAAAAAACATCTAATCCCATCAAAAAATGGGGAGAAGAAATGAACAGACACTTTGACAAAGAAGAAATACAAATGGCCAAAAGACAAATGAGAAAATGCTCCACATCACTAATCATCAGAGAGATGCAAATCAAAACAACAATGAGATACCACCTCACACCACAGAGAATGGCACACATCACAAAGAATGAGAACAAACAGTGCTGGCGGGGATGTGGAGAGAAAGGAACCCTTATCCACTGCTGGTGGGAATGCCGTCTAGTTCAACCTTTATGGAAAGCAATATGGAGATTCCTCCAAAAACTGGAAATCGAGCTCCCATACGATCCAGCTATACCACTCATAGGAATATACCCTAAGAACACAAAAATACAATACAAAAATCCCTTCCTTACACCTATATTCATTGCAGCACTATTTACCATAGCAAGACTCTGGAAACAACCAAGATGCCCTTCAACAGACGAATGGCTAAAGAAACTGTGGTACATATACACAATGGAATATTATGCAGCTGTCAGGAGGGATGAAGTCATGAAATTTTCCTATACATGGATGTACACAGAATCTATTATGCTGAGTGAAATAAGTCAGAGAGTGAGAGAAAAACACAGAATGGTCTCACTCATCTATGGGTTTTAAGAAAAATGAAAGACATTCTTGCAATAATAAATTTCAGACACAAAAGAGAAAAGAGCTGGAAGTTCCAGCTCACCTCAGGAAGCTCACCACAAAGAGTGATGAGTTTAGTTAGAGAAATAACTACATTTTGAACTGTCCTAATATTGAGAATGTATGAGGGAAATGTAGAGCTTGTTTAGGGTACAGGCGGGGGTTGGGTGGGGAGGAGGGAGATTTGGGACTTGGGTGATGGGAATGTTGCACTGGTGATGGGTGGTGTTCCTTTTATGATTGAAACCCAAACACAATCATGTATGTAATCAAGGTGTTTAAATAAAAAAAAAAAAGAAAAACAGAAACAAGTGTAGGTGATAGGGAAAAAAAAGGAGGGGGACGGAGTGCTGTAGCGGTAGGGCATTTTTCTTGCACGCAGCCAATGCCAGATACACTCTGGTTCAACTTCTCGCATCCCATATGGTTCCCCAAACCTGCCAGGAGGGATTTCTGAGGGCAAGAGCCAGGAGTAACCCCTGAGTGTTGCCGGGTGTGACCCAAAACCAAAACAAAACTAAAAAGGAGTGCTGGTTCACTTCTTTCACTGGTGATGGAAATACAGAAGCCAGGCTCCACCAATGTCAAAACATCAGCCACAAAGCTTGAAATGCTAATGAGCAATTCCTGGATTCCAAATTTTTCAATATTTTAGTTCAGTATGAACATACCAATTTAGATGTCAATGTGGATTCAAAACCACCTAATGTTCAGAAATAGAGCAAATATCCAAAGGATAACCTGGCAACAAAAATCTTAGTTCTGACAATGACTTAGTGACCTCATTGCAAGATACAATCATTTTCACAAATTTTCTTTTTTGTTGTACCTTTTTAAAAAATAATTCCATTTCCATTTACATGTAAACAAACAATAAAAATATATTATTTTGTGCCTGGCAAGGGGGTAGGCTCGAAATTAGGTGGGAATTTGAGAACATTTGTAGAGGGAATTTTACATTGTGATTGGATTGGTGTTGGATCATGAGTAGCAGAAACAAATGTATTATGAGCAACTATATAATGCACATGGTCTTAAAAATAAAATAATTTACAAAAAATTAAAAATATAAATCTGTTTTCTTTCTCACCTAAAAAATGTCATCAAAAAAGAGATATTCACACCTATGTTTATTTCAGCAATATTACAAAAGTCAAGATCTAGTGAGTGGATAAAGACAATAGAGAAGTTAGTTAGGAGAGGTATACAAAGCAACATAATAAATAAACAATAAATACTCAAGGCCACAGAAACTGAGAACTGATCTTTAATAGAAAGCACATTGCTGTGGGGCGTTAGGGGGCCTGAAAAGACACTGGGGCATGGTGGATCAAAACTGGTACTCTGGTGCAAAGTGTGATGTTGGAATAATTTTTGCATAAAACCCTATCATTACCATATTTAAATCATGGTGCCTAAAATAAAAAGACAACATTATTGTTAAGCTCCAAGACATCCAGCATTTAAAAAAAAAAGAACGAAACTGAGATGCCTTACTAAATAAAAGAAATTATAAAGAGAAAGAAAGACCATATGATTTTACTCATACATTGCATATAGAGAAGCAAAACAAGGGAACAGAGACAAACAAATGAAGGGCCATATAATAATACAGCTGGTGGGTTGTTTATGTTGCCTCTGACTGACCTGGTTTCAATCCCTGGCACCTCATATGGCGCACTGAGTTAAGCCAACCAGGAGTAATTCCTGGATGCAGAGCCAGGAGCAAGCTCTGATCACTGCTGAGTATGCCCCCTCCAAACAAAACAATAAAGAAAATGAGAACAAACCCATGTACTCACAGTTACCAGTGGAGAAAGGAAGAGACCATCATAAGGGAGAAAGGACCCAATGTACTATGGTAAATAATAAGTAGCTTTGGTAACTGTTGTGGTGTAGTAACATATATTTTGAACATGCATGGAAAGTATACCCCTAAAACATACAGCTATCTAAGGTAATGCTGCCTAAATAAAGCTTTATAGTAGATGCCCTGATGCATGCTTGGGAGTCCTGAGGCTCACTCCAGCTGATGGCAAAGGCTTGATTTTCCCCTTACATGGGACCAGCAAGATAGTGCTGCTCAGCCCAGCAATGTGAGAGTCAAAAAACTTTCAAAACAAAGTCCAAATATATGGGTCAAATTCACTAACTTACAAGGCCCTGAGTTCATTCCCTATCCTATCATAAGCACCATAAGAGCCTAGGCAAAGACTGAGTACATTACCATGAGGTCAGTATCACTGAGCCAATTCTCACTGTAAGTGGCCTTCAGTCTCCTTTGTACCACTAGTGTAGCCTCCACAAAAACAAATAAGGAGATTATATGTTTTTTTCAGAATGCAGAGTTTATTTTTAAAAAGGAGGAGTTTGAGGCCAAAGTGGTAGTACAGTGGGTTAGGTGCAGCTGACTTATGTTCAATCCCCAATCTTCCATACGGCCCTCAAAACACCACATCAGGGGTAAATCCTAAGTGCAGAACCAAGAGTATCCCCTCATCATTAATGGGTGTGGTCCAAAAACAAAAACATATGAAATAAAAATAAGAAAATAAAAAAATGTCTTGTTTCCAGGACTTATTGATACATTAAATATGCCACAAAAACATACACTTTTCTCAGAACACCAGCAGTGGATATGGTTTAGGATCTTTCCCAGGAGACCCTGGGAAGGAGGTGACACATTCTATACATTCTCTGTGTTGCTCTAGCCAGGCATACAGCCTGATTGTAATGCTGCTCCAGGATAGAATTTTATTTATGTAGGTATATAAAAGAACATGTAGGTAAAAACACTCCATGACACTGAAACTAAAGGCATCTTCAAGGAGGAAACATCACTGTCCAAACAAGTGGAAGCAGAGATAAACAAATGAGAGTATATTAAGCTGAAAAGCTTCTGCACCTCAAAGAAAATAGTGACTAGGAGACAAAGGCCATCCACAGAATGGGAGAAACTATTCACCCAATACCCATCAGTTAAAGGGCTAATATCAAAGATAAACAAGGTACTGACAGAACTTAACAAGAAAAAAAAAATCTAACCCCATCAAAAAATGAGAAGAAATCAACAAACAATTCCTCAAAGAAGAAATACAAATGACCAAAAGGTATATGAAAAAATGCTCTCTACAGCACTAATTATCAGGGAGATGCAAATCAAAACAACAAAGAGATATCATCTCATGTCATCACATCATGCCATCACAAAACAAGAATATCAGTGTTGGTGGGAATGGGGGGGACAGGAGCTCTCATTCACTGCTGGTGGTGTGAATGTCATCTAGTCCAGTCTTTGTGGAAAGCAATAAAGAGATTCCTCAAAAAAAAAACTGAAAATTGAGCTTCCATATGATCCAGCTATACCACTCCTAGGAACACAAATATACAATACAAAAATGCTCTTTGCATACCTGTATTAATTTCAGCTCCATTTACAATAGCCAGAATCTGGAAACAACCAAGATGCACAACAACAAATGAGTGTAAAGAAACTGTGGTACATTTACACAATGGAATACTATGCAGCCATCAGGATAAATTAAATCATGAAATTTTTCTGTACATGAATGGACATAAAAACTATTATACTGAGTGAAATAAGTCAGAGGGAGAGAGATATATACACAGAATAGACTCACTCATCTATGGAATTTAAGAAAAATAAAAGTCAGTATGGTAATAATACCCAGATTCAATAGGGCTGAAAGACCAGGTCCATGATATGAAGCTTACCACAAAGAGAGGTGAGTTTAGTTAGAGAAATAACTACACTAATAACTATCATGACAATGGTAGTGAGTGAGAGAAATAGATTTCCTGTCTCAAATAAAGCAGGAAATGTGGGAGGAAGGAGATGAGGGTATTAGTTGTGGAAAAGTTGCACTGATGAAAAGTATTCTTTTTTTTTTAATAACTGAAACCCAACTAAAAACAAGCTTGTAATCATGGTGCTTAAATAAAGATATTTAAAAATTTGCTTTATGCATTTATTTATTTTAGTTTCGGGGTCGCACCTGTGAGTGCTCAGGGCATATTCTTGGCTCTGTACTCAGGAATCATTCCTGGTGGTATTTGGAGACCATATTTGGTTCTGGGGATAGAACCCAAGGCAAATGCTCTACCCACTGCACTACCACTCTGGCCTTGTCCAGAAAAAAATTTTAAAGATATTCACATTTCTAGTGTAAGATTAAAACCTAGTTAAGGCAAAAATCTTCTAAGAAATACAGATTTCTGTCTTGGTAGGCAGCTCTCATTGTCTATCACATAAAAATAGAAAGTATCAGGACATGGATTACCCAATCCTAATTCCAATAGATTTATGTAGTTTTGATATTTATAATAGTTTATGGCACTGAACTCTGAGTACAGGTATGAAGCCTGACCCGCAGTCCTGAGAATCTGAGTTCTAGTGCAGGATTGGCCCAGGTAAATCCTTTATGATTTCTCTAGCAGTTTAACACAATCATTGCTTTTACATATGATCAGAGAACAAGAGTACTTGAATAGTTCTGGCACAATATTTTTTTCTGATTTCTGAATTTAAGGTTCCACTTTATAAATAATACAAGTATAAATTTTAACAATAAATTATTTTATAGCTAAAAGCAGACAACACAGTTAAAGCCCATTCTCCCAATGAAATGAAATCATAACACCTAGAAGTGATAACAACTTACCAAAGAGAGCAAAAGGGGTAAAAAGACAAGCTGATTTGTGACATCAGGAGCTGAGGAACCATATTGTAGGGAGGCATCTTGAAACTTTGCCCACAAATGTGAAAGATCACATTTGAGATCACATAGAGAATATCCAGTCCCCAACCTAGCAACATAGGTACCTCTGAATAAAACAGAACGTACACAAGTTCACAGTGATAGTAAAAGGTAGGGTGCTTTCCTTGCATGCAGCTGACCTAGGTTTGACCCCGGTATTCCATGTAGTCCCCTGATTATAGCCTGCCAGGAGTAATCCCTGAATGCTGTCAAGAGTAAGCTCTACGAACTGCCGGTTGTAAGCCTCCTCCCCCAAAATCAAAAGAGCAACCAAACAAAATAAACCCAGAATATATCCTAACAACTAAAGGGAACCAATAGGAGTCCTGCCAGAAATGGCATGGGTATGCAATTATCATCTATGGGGCCTCACTTTCTTTTTCCAGGAAGGTATTCAGGTTTTCTGGCCAGCAGGAAAGTATTGATAGCAGATGGCCAGTCCTAAAGCCACTTTATCCTCACAGTCTGAGACTCTCTTTTCTTACCCTGAGACAATGGCGCACAGAGAGGAGAGTGATAAAAGGATAGCTACAAACTGACCTAAATAGCACAGAACATACTCCAAATATTAAAGAATTAAAATGAGCTTTAGTTCATAATTGATCATGGAAACATTTGCATGTCAGGATTAATCGGATAATAATATAGTAAGAATGGTAGGGTTGAGTTGTGAGGCCAATAAAATATTTTCTGTAAAGGGTTTTACCTAGAAACTTAGATGTCCAGGTAGAATTGCTAGCAATGAAAGCTCTTAACCTTAGTTTTATATTTTAAACAGAAGCAGATTGAGGTTAAAATGAAATATACAATTTTATGGTTATATAAGAGGTAAGAAAGAGACATTGGTCCACATGAAGTTCTAAAGTGAAATTTGATTTTCAGTTAAGGTGCTTTGGGGAAATACAAACAGACACAAAAGCCTTCAAGTAAAATTGAACAGTACTTTTGAGCAATAGTTTGGAGTAGTAAACCCCTAGCTATTTCAAGAAGACCAAAGTTTAAATATGAGAACAGTCCCAAAGTTCTGGAAATTTCAAGACAATCTTTAGCTGAGTAAAAAAAATTTGAAAGTTTTGTAATTATCAATATATAAATCAATAAACAAACAAATTTGCTAAATTTCTAAAACCAATGTATGGATGAAAATGGAAAGAGATTAATTCTTTCAACATTCAAAAGAAAACAAAAGTCAGATGTAAAATCTAAATGCTGTAGCACCTCATATTTCATTTGGTGGAAACCTGGTTTTCAATATGATGGTATAAGGAGGTGAGAACCTTTGAAAAGTAATTACAATGTAAGGATAGGTCCTCATAAATGAGATGAGTGACTTCATAGACACCAAATAGCTCCCTTGTCCTTGCTACAATGTAAGGGCTTAGATAGTTCATCACCATATATGAACTAATTCACAACCTCACTCGGCACCAAACTATCATCATCTTGACCTTGGACTTTCAAGTCCTCAGAAGTATGAGAAATAAATCCATGTTTAAACCACTCAGCCAGAGGTTTTCTTGTTATATTGACCCAAATGTATTATGACATCTGACTCCAGAAACAAAGATTAATTTGAGTGTGAATAAGATATCCCACAATTTATTAGATATTTTAATAAAAGAATAAAACCATATTAAATTGATAATAATTCAGCAGTCCTCAGGAAACAAGAATAACTGTTTTAATTCTGAAGAAACTAGCAAAAGAAAAACTAAAGGTCAGCAGTAAGAAACAAAAACTAGAACAAAAACATACAACATCAAATAATAAAGTGGAACCAATAGGGGTCTCAAACTCAATTTACCTGGGGGCCGCAGGAGGCAAAGTCGGGGTGATCCTTGAATGCAAAGTCAGTAGTAAGCCTTGAACATTGGGGGGTGTGACCCAAACAACTAAAATAAAACAAAACAAAAAAAAGATTCCTCTAGGGCAGGGCCACAAAATGTTGTACGGAGGGCCGTTTTTTGAGACCCCTGCGTGAATAACTGATACTTTTAAAAGTTAACAAATAAACCTTTTGCCCAAAGAGGGGGAAAAATTAAAAGGATTCAAGAGGAATAATTTTTAATTAAAAATTAAAAGAAATAGGTCCAAAGCAATACACAGTGAATAGGGCATTTGCCTTGCAGATGGCTGGCCCAGGTTCAATCCTGGCATTCTATAAAGTCCCCTAAATCTGTCAGGAATAACTTCAGAGTGCAGAGCCAGGAGTAAACCCTGAACACTGAAGGTATACCCTCCCCCCATAAAAAAGAGGTGAGGAATAAAAAAGGCAATAGTGGAACTGAAGACAAAGTACAAGCCTTGCATGCAGCCATTCAGATTCACTCCCTGGCATCACATAAGGTCCCCAAGCCTACCAGGAGTTAATTTTAAGAATTACTGGGTATGGCTTATAAACCATACACACACACACACACACACACACACACACACACACACACACACACACAAATTTTAAGATACAGGGCAATAAAACTATTATAATTGTAAAAAATAGCAAAGCAGATCACAAGGGAGTGTTAAAAAATTATACTACTACATATTGGGTAATAGAGAAGAAATGAGAAAGTCTTAGAAGCTACATATTATATCAGGAAGAAATTCAAAATAAAAATAAATAGTATAAGTGTAAAAACTTAAGCAGTTTCTACAACCACAACCAAAAGCCCAGGATAAGATGGCTTCACTAGTGTAGTCTGGCAAATTTTCTAAGAAACAACTATCCTTCTCATATTCTTTTGAATAAGTGAAAAGGAGAGAAAATTTATGAACATGTTCTGTGAACTCATCATTACCTTGATTTTATATCCATCTAAGAACATCCCATACACACAAATATTTTCTGATATAAATGCAAAATTTCTCACCAATTGTGCATTTTGAATCATTATTCAATAATATGTTAAAAGAAGCATACACTAAAATTGAGATTCATTGCTGCAGAACACAGATGGTTTAATATAATCGCAGTTAAGGTAATGCTATTTACAAAAGGACAAAATGTTATTATCTCAATAGCTATAGAAAAATTACTTGACAAGAGGAGTCAACATCCATTTAATAAATTTACAAACCTTCAACATAGGTTGACCTATGTTATGTGTGACCTAGAACACTAATACAAGAAAAAGATATATAATATTTTCAAATTAGAGAGAAAGAAGCTATTACTAATTTCAGGTGACTTGATAAACAAATATATTGATATAAAATATAAAATTAGGGCTGGAGCAATAACACAGGTAGTAGAGCTTTTGCTTTGCATGCAGCCAACCCAGCATCCCATATGATCCCTGAGTCCACCAGGAGTGATTTCTGAGTGCAGAGCCAGGAAGCCAGGAGTAAAACCTTAACACTGTCGAATATGGTCCAGAAACTTAAAAAAAAAAAAAAAGATATAACATTAAAAAAAATCAGGCTAGTTTTATTGAACTGGAAAGCCTGTCTAGAGTGCAGGTGGGGGTGGGGTGGGATGGAGGGAGATTTGGGACATTGGTGGTGGGAATGTTGAACTGGTGAAGGGGGGTGTTCTTTACATGACTGAAACCTAATCACAATCATTTGTAATCAAGATGTTTAAATAAAAAATAGTAAAAAAAAGAAAGTGACATAACACAATTACAATAAAAAATTATGTTTTATACACATAATCTACTAGCAGAAAGAGAAATTAGGAAAAATATCTTTTTAGTTACAATAAAAGTAATGCAATATCTTGCAATGAATTTAAACAAGTAAAAGGTCCAAATTTAAAATAAGGCACCATTGAAAGAAATAGAAAACACAAATAGGTGGGAAGATATTCCATATTGATAGAAATTAAAGAATTCATATCATCCAAGTGGCTATATTACCTAAATAAATATACACATTCAATTGAATATACTATAAACTTCCCAAAATCATATATCACAGAAATAGAACAAATATCATAAAATTTACTTGGTACACAAAAATATCCCCAAGTACCCACTGATAACTCAGTGGCTCTCTTCAAATGAGGGGAGGCTAACTTTCCTTTCTGCCTATAGGCACAGCTGTCACATTCACAGTTACATCCTAAACCCTTGATATAGAAACATCCCTGTTCCATAACTAATCCCCTTTTGGAGGATTAATTTTCATTTAATGAGTAGCTGAATCTTCCCAGGCAGAAACAGTATATAGACTGAAAATGCTGCTGTATTCTCAGAAAGGGGGTATTCTGAGATTCCCCAGACCCTATCCTTCACCACAGGTAAACCCAACAGTCCCCTTCCACACAGAGAAATAGCACAGCTCCACAACTAATCCCCAAAAGAACATGTTGTCTATGAATCTTCCCAGGTAGACTGGTCCAGGTTGACAACTCTAGGGTCCTCTTGGAATGGCTGTAAGTAAATTACCCTTTGTGACTGAAGTGCATGCAGCAACCTACAGCCACTTTCAATACTCTTCAATATAAAAACAGCTCAACTCCACAACTAACTAAACCTTATCAAATTGTCAAGCCATCTATTTTGTTCTAGATATATAGCTCCTAAACTGTGCAGACACTTCCAAATTTCATAGTAATGTCAGTCTAGTAATATCAACAGAAAATCTGATGAGGAAGTTGAATGGAACACCACCAAGTTCAATGATCTGAAACAGTAACAGGAAAAAAATTAGCACTAACTAGCACAGTAAATACTCCAACAATACTTTACTAACACCATTGTGAGCTATAACAATTAATTGACTCCTGATTATTTCAGTTTTGATTACTGCAGTTGCTTTGTTTTGTAAGAACTAATATGAAGCCAATTTGTTTGTATCTGAGTTGGTGAAAGAAAACTGAGGACACTGTTCGAGGGAAGGTAACACCAGAGGTGATATTGGTGTTGGAACATTTAATCCCTCATACAACTAAACTATGAGCAACTTGGGAAATTGTAGTATTGCAATCTTAAAAAATTTAATTACTTGACAAAATATAATGCCCAAAGCATACTAAGAAAAATGAGTCAAAGAAAATTATAAATACCAAGTAATTACACTCATATGTGGAATATAGAAAAACAACTGAGCTAAATAAACAAAACAAAAATATCTTATACTATAAAAACTATTAAAGGGTTACCAGGAAAGACTGAAGAAGGGAAGTGGGTAAATCAGGTAAATCCTGAAATATACCATCAGGTAAATGATCAATTATCTTTGATAAAAAAGCAAGAAATAGGGGCCAGCATGGTGGCGCTAGAGGTAAGGTGCCTGCCTTGCCTGCTCTAGCCCAGGATGGACCGCCTTTTGATCCCCCGGTGTCCCATATGGTTCCCCAAGCCAGGAGCAACTTCTGAGCACATAGCCAGGAGTAACCCCTGAGCATCACTGGGTGTGGCCCAAAAACCAAAAAAAAAAAAAAAAAAAGGCAAGAAATACA
Organism: Suncus etruscus; assembly: GCF_024139225.1. NCBI lineage: Eukaryota > Metazoa > Chordata > Mammalia > Eulipotyphla > Soricidae > Suncus > Suncus etruscus. The sequence continues at coordinate 68,632,962 of NC_064855.1, forward strand.
AAGTGGTATAAGTAAAGCCTCTTCAACAAGTGATAATGAGGAAACTGGTCAGGCACATGCAAAAAAAAAAAAAAAAAAAAAACTTAGACCCTCTTTTTAACACCATGCACAAAAGTCAAATTAAAATGGATTAAAGACCTTGATGTTAGACTAAAACCATAAGGTACATAGAGTAAAACAAAGGAAAATTTTCATAGTATTGAATCTAAAGGCATTTTTAAGATCAAACACCACTGACTGAAAAGTGGAAGAAAAGAAAAATAAATTTGGAGTACATTAAACTAAGAAGCTTCTGTACCTCAAAGGAAATGGTGACCAGAATAAAAAGACTGCCCATAGAATGGGAGAAATTATTCATCCAATACCCATGTGAAAAGGGGTTAATATATAAGGCACTGGTAGAGTTTAACCAGAATTAAACATCTAACCTCACCAAAAACAGAAAGAAAAGATGAACAGAAACTTCCTTAAAGACAAAGTACAGATGCCATGAGGCACATAACAAAGTGCTCCATGGCTGAAGAGATAGCACAAAGGTAGGGCTTCTCAGTTTAATGTATTCCCATCTGTTGATCTCTGCTTCCACTTGTTTGGAAACTGCAGTTTCCTCCTTGAAGATGCCTTTAGTCTCAATGTCATGGAGTGTTTTACCGACGTGTTGTTCTATATACCTTATGGTATCAGGTCTGATATCAAGGTCTTTAATCCATTTAGATTTTAACTTCGTACATGATGTTAACTGGGGGTCTATGTTCACTTTTTTGCAAGTGGCTAACCAGTTCTGCCAGCACCACTTGTTGAAGAGGTTTTCCCTGCTCCTTTGTCAAAAATTAGGTAATTGTATGTCTTGGGGACAATGTCTGAGAACTCATGCCTATTCCACTGATCTGAGGATCTTTATTCCAATACCATGCTGTTTTGATAACTATTGCTTTGTAATACAGTTTAAAGTTGGGTAAAATAATGCCTCCAATTTTCCTTTTCCCTAGGAGTGCTTTAGCTATTCGAGGTGTTTATTGTTTCAGATGAACTTCATAAGTGTTTGATCCACTTCTTTGAAGATTTTCATGGGTATTTTTAAGGGGATCACATTAAACTTATAATGCTTTGGGGAGTATTGCCATTTTAATTATGTTAATCCTGCCAATCCATGAGCAGGGTATATGTTTCCATTTCCGTGTGTCCTCACTTATTTCTTGGAGCAGGGCTTTATAGCTTTCTTTGTATAGGTCCTTCATGTCTTTGGTCAAGTTGACTCCAAGATATTTGAGTTTGTGTGGCACTAATGTGAATGGGATTGCCTATTTGACTTCCTTCTCTTCCCTTTCATTATTGGTGTATAAAAAGGCCATTGATTTCTGTGTGTTAAATTTGTAGCCTGCCACATTGCTATATGAGTCTATTGTTTCTAGAAGCTTTTTGGTTAGGGTTTTCTAAGTAGAGTATCATGCCATCTGCAAACAATGAGAGCTTGACTTCTTCCTTTCCTCTCTGGATTCCCTTGATATCTTTTTCTTGCCTGATCGCTATAGCAAGAACTTCCAGTACTATGTTGAAGAGGAGTGGTGAGAGCAGACAACCTTGTCTTGTGCCAGAATTTAGAGGAAAGGCTTTTAGTTTTTCTCGATTGAGGATAATATTTGCCATTGGCTTGTGGTAGATGGCTTCAACTAGATTGAGAAAGGTTCCTTCCATTCCCATCTTGCTGAGAGTTTTGATCAAGAATGGGTATTGGACCTTATCAAATGCTTTCTCTGCTTCTATTGATATGATCATGTGATTTTTATTTTTCTTGTTCTTGATGTTGTGTATGATGTTGATAGATTTATGGGTGTTAAACCATCCTTGCATTCCTGGGATGAAACCTACTTGGTCGTAGTGTATGATCTTCTTGATGATGCATTGATCCTATTTGCCAGGATTTTGTTGAAGATCTTTGCATCAGCATTCATCAGGGATATTGGTCTGTAATTTTATTTTTTGTCAGCATCTCTGTCTGGTTTTGGTATCAAGTTGATGTTGGCTTCATAAAAGCTGTTTGGAAGTTTCCCGTTTTTTCAATTTCATGGAAGAGCCTGGCTAGGATTGGTAGTAGCTCCTCTTGAAATATTTTAAAGAATTCACTAGGAAATCCATCTGGGCCTGGACTTTTGTTTTTGGGAAGATGTTTGATTATAGTTTCAATTTCCTCAGTAGTGATGGGGGTGTTTAGATATGCTACATCCTCCTTACTTAAATGTGGAAGGTTATAAGTGTCCAAGCATTTTTCCATTTCTTCTAAGTTCTCATG